>NC_042616.1:280645272-281005569 GCF_901001135.1 Rhinatrema bivittatum | reverse complement strand
TTTCAGAATCGCCAGCAATTCTGACCCATGCCTATTAGGAGAAACACTTTAACACTACTCACCAATGAGAACCTAAGATCACAAAACAAAGGACTTCTAACGGTGGCTTCTATCCGAAACACACATCAAACGCAAATAAGGGACCGAATGTTTTCCAAAGCAGGCCCCAAGTTGTAGAGCTCCCTTCTAGAGTCACTAAGCCAGTTAACAGATAGAAAGAATTTCAAATGTGAACTGAAAACATGGCTCTAAAGGAAAGCTTATGATTTAACATAAAACACCAATATACTGAAAAAGTACAGAGGTAGTTGAATTAGAATCTGCATTTGCTGTAATGCTGACTTTGAAAATGTATGAATATGAAGTCTATAAATCCACTATCAAATTAACCAAGAATATGTAAGATCATGAATAAGAACAGATATCTGATGTGGTTTTGACCTAGTTTATGAATCCTGGCACAGAATGTGATTGTTAAACAAGATTATGAGCAATGATTTTGTAAACCGTTGTGATCTTATACTGGAACGACGGTGTATAAAACGCCTAACTAAATAAAATAAATAAATATATTGAGATATCATCGAGCATTATTACAGCTGCTCTGTCATTGGTTGATATGAAACATTATAAAGTTGCTTTACCATTGGCTAGTGCCTGGGGATACCAGTTGGCTCCATGTCTTACCTAGTCTCCCACGGGGAAAATCCATCTCTGTTGCTTACTGATGTCCTTATTATACAGAAGTTCATATAATGCCATGAACATAGTAATCATAATGTGCAAATATCATACAAAAGAATATCAGCCCAATTTTAAATGCCCGGCGCGCATAAAAAAATGGGGGTTATGTGCGTGGGCGGGCCTTGTGCGCACCGCACACATTTTAAAAGGGGCCTGGCAACGCACATAACCCTCGTTACGCTCGCAAGAATCAGGCCAAAGAAAAGGGGTGGCCCGGGGGTGGGGAGGGGCGGAGGCCGCCGGGATAGTGGCGCACTTGTTATAAAATTGCGAGTCCATGTGTGCGCTCGTGTATTTTTTAAAAATCTACCCATATGTGTGCATATATTGGAGATATGGTAACCAACTCAAAAAGGGGTTGAATTAGTACATGTTTAAAACTTGTGAGCAGTGGCCTCAATTGTCAAAACTTCAGTAGCAGCTATGGTTGAAGCTTTGACGATTGGCACTACGGCTCATAGGTTTTAAACTTGTGCCAATTCTGTTGCGCTGGTGGTGGACCCTTGGCCCGAGGTGGGGTTGACGCTACCCGTAGGGCAAGCCCCACTGGTCCCCACTGTCGGGAGGCGGAGCAGGCTAGGAGATGGAGGCCGAATGGAGCTTTGCCAATACCAACCCATATTTCCCGCAGGTTGAGCCCTTGGGTGCTGGAGACGGCTGGTCTTGGGCAGGCCTCCATCAGACGACTCCAGTGGATGTTGTAGCAGGTAGCCAGGGACCAGCAGAGGTATTGGAGGGACCGAGGCAGGTCTGGACGAGGCAGGGATCCAGGGACCTGGGTGCTAAGGACGGGCCAGAAACAAGAACAGGTGATGCCCGGGTAGCAGAAGGCCAGAGCCTGAGAGGGTCAAGTCCAGAGAGATACCAAAGGCGTAGTTGAGAACAGGCTGAAGTTGGGGCAGGTGGAAGAGCTAGTCAAGGTGCAGTGTTCCAACGAAGGAAGGGTCAAAGCCAGTACTCAGTCCTGAGCGTGGTCCAAACATAGCAAGTGTCAAAGCCAGTAGTCAGTCCAAGTAAGGCTAGGGAGTAACCAAAAATGGATTCGGGAACAGGAACCAGGAACGAAGTCAGGAACTAGGACGGGCAACAAGCACACGACAAGCATGGAGACCTGTCGCCAAGGCAAGGAATGAGTGGCTGACCCTGCCTTAAGTAGCAGGGCTCGATGATGTCATCATCCGGGGCTGCGGATAGGCTTCCCGCCGCGGCTCCTTTGAAAGAGGAAGAAACGCACACGCGCCTAGGAGGAAGCAAGCCGCTGGACGGCAGCGGCACATGTGGGGAAACCCACCGGGAACTGGAGGAGTCCATGGAAGAACATGGAGAACCAGCGGAGCCGCCAACGGGGGATGCGGGAGCGCTAGCGGCTAGCCACTGCCGCCAGAGAGGCCGGGCCGGGTTCAGGATCCGGGCACCAGAGGTGAGTAGGCCCAGTCGCTGGGGCTGCCGCAACGCGGACATGCAACAACTTCAACCCCTTTTTGTACCAAAGAAGGAAACTAGTCAGCATGAAATGTTCACAAATCTTTTTTTTTCTTGGGGAAGACTTGAAAGGAAGTACAAGGGAAGGTGGGGGAGTGAAAGGATACATAATGGGATAGATTGAATAATAAGGACATCTACCTAAAAAGGGAGAGCAACTATAGGGGGTAGAAATATTTTGCTGATTATCTCTTCAATGCAGTTATGCTGCCTCTTCCATGTTCTCAATATCTTTTTTCAAGTCGTGCTGAATATTTTCTTCTGTTACCAAACAGCTCCCTTATATCTGTTTCTATGATGGTTGTTAGTCAGGTTCTTTCCGATATTCACTCTCTGGAGGTGAAAAAGAATCTGGGTGAATCAAATACCTTTTGAGGTCACGTCTTATATATATGAGCCTAGATAGATAAATAGCCAGAGACGGGCAACATATACTCAGAATAGCAAATAAACAAGAATGGCCTAGAGAAATTTCTGGAATGCTATCATCAGTTTTCAAAATTTATAACAGACCACAAGTCAGACTTTCATAACTTTCCTCCTCTAAAGAAGGTCATACATGAGAGGAGAAGGAGAACATTTCCACAAATCCATGACACAGCAAACTGAAAGACCAGGTTTTATACTGACATTAATTTCATTCGCTGCAGTATGAAGAGTGGTATCAAGCTCTATGCAAATAAGCTACCTTGGTAGTTAACTTATAGGCAGACCTATTTCAAGTATTAGAGTATTAATTTACAAGTGCTTAATCATGCCTTTAATTTTTGTATTCAAAGTTTAAAAAATGACTTTATTACAGAGTGGCCTTAGAGACAGATAATATTAGAGACTATATAGCATTCTAAATAAATATATTTTACTGATGTTTAAAAATGAATTTTTTTCCCACTAAGTGTAAGACAGAGGAATTTGAATAGAACTAGTGCAAAATGAAAAGCTGAAATATTTTGCACCCAAAAATAGCCATGCCTAATCGTACTATTTTTTCACTATTTATTTATTTGATATAGATTCCACCTTTCAGCCACTTCAAAGCGGATTACATGCAGGTGCTGCAGGTATCTGAATGTAGTCAGATCAAGGTGAATTTTAAATGCCCGACGTGCGCATCGGTTAGTGGATGTGAGAATATGTCGGGCTCGCCCACACCGAGCGGATTCTAAACACCTCCAGAGCACACACATCTCATAAAGGGGCAGGGAGTGGGTGTGGTCTGGGTGGGGCGTGAAGCTTAGCTGTGCATGTTTAATTCTTATGCACTCTGGCACGCACCGATGCCCCCTGATGTGTAACTTTATTTCTGCTGTGGATGCCATGTAAGTTATAAACTATAGATAAACAGGAGGATTGGCGGGGTTTTAAGGGTTGGGGATAACTGGGGGGGAGTGAAGGCTATTAAACCAAGAGGGTTTGGAAGCCCTATTTCTTAAATGGGTGAACTGGGGAAGAACTGGCAAACCTGGGAATGGCATCGCTGTGCGACCCTTTCAAAATCCCCCGATTTACGCAGTAGAAACGTCATTTGCGTGCACTGGGGCACGCCCGCTTAAAATGTAGCGCACACGTGCATGCAGCCGGACTATTTTATAACGTGCATACGTATACGCGTGCAAGTTATGAAATAGCCGCGTTCCCGGGTGTGAGCCGACGAACCCGCCGACGTGTGTGTCCGCACGCCGGTTTGAAAGTTACCATCATAGTGTCAGCGAGCAATTTAGAAGCTTGCACCTGTTTTTGCGTTTACCCCTATAAAAACTTGGTTTGACCATCCCCCTTCTTCCGTCCATGGATAAAAAGTGTTTGCTGTTTCACAATGCATGTACTTTTCCCTGCCCAGAAAAAGGGGCAGGGTTAGCTCAGAGGGGAAAAAATGTGACTATTGAGATTTCAACGTGAGACCTCTGCATCTGCTTTCATGCATATATTTTGTACCTGCTCCCACACAGGTGCAAAATATAGAGGTACTTTTGTACCCACCTTGTGGCTACTCCACAAGGAATTTCCCTCTTTGAAAATGAGCTTGCAGTCCCGCAGGGACAGAGTATGTGTGGAACTGCAAGTCCCCCAAGAATTTTAAACTTCGCACCCTCCGATTTTGAATTGGACATGAAACTGTGTTTGTTACGTTTCATGCACAACATTCGTGTATTTAAAATAAAGTATTAACCTATAAGACCAGTAGGAAAGGTTACAAAAAAAAAAAATAAAGTATTAAAATCTAGTAGGTGCTTTGTTTTATTTTTACATGAAACTTGCCTTCAAAAAAGATGTAGGGCCACAATTCAAGATCAGGCAGCAAAACTGCAAATAAAGACTTGCAAAATTTTAGATATTTTAGCAGAAGCAATACATTTTTCATTTTGAGCAATTTATTTCCACAGAAATCCCATGCTGTTAATCAGTATGAAATAAACCAGTTCTTAGAAATGGTCCAAGTTATTAAGGCCACATAATTTTTGAATAGCATTGATTTTGTTCAAGGTAAACATATGCATTAAAACTTTTTACATGCATATAGATTAATATAGGAAGAACACTTTGCTCAAGACCAGCTGAACAAAACAAAACTGAAGGGGTTAAACTAAGACAAACTAATGGTCATCTAGTTTGATCATGTTCTAAGATTCAACAGTTGAGACTCAAATCCAAACTAAGTTCAGATCATATGCTAAAATTTACAATATTGAACCCCTTGATGGCACTGTTTGGGGAAGGAGCTCAGGAATTGGAGATGAACTGATCAGGAAGGCCATTCTCCATTGCTTCCTTTTTTTAGTCCACAGCTCTGCTTGGAATATGCCTTGAATATACCTAATCAATTACTGGACTGGATATTGACACAAAAAGTTAAATTAGCACAAATTAAATTTGTGAACCATAGTGCCAATTGTCAAGGCTTCAACCATAGCTACTGCCCATTTGGGCATCTTCTATATACTCTACATTCATAATTGAATTGTTTTTAAAAATGAAAAAAAAATCTGAAATGGAAGTAAGTATTACATACACTCATCTCATGCTTGAAGCAGGAAAGTTTGGGAATTCTGCTTGCAACTCTTAAAGTGTGTTCGTAGGAAATGTTTACATCATTAGGGAAACAAAGTATGCAGGGAGATGTGATTAAACTAGATAGTGAAAACAAATTCCAATCTCATATTTTACAATGTATAAAATGTTTATTTTTTTCTCTGACATGCCTGAACAACTGGGGCAGACCTTCAGCAAAGCTTATAGGAGCAAAACCACTAGGGAAGACACAAGGGACATATGTGGCGGGAGGATTTCTCCAGGAAAATCTATGACAGTATAACAGGCAGGTACAAATGGGCAGAATGTGAATCAAAAAACTCAGGATTAAACTCTAACCACTCCATACAAATCGACAACATATGCATCCAACTAAAGGACAACGTGAAAGACCTCGGAATATGGATAGACACTGAACTAACCTACAAAAAGCACATCTCAATGAAAATCAAAGAAGGCTTCCACAAACTTCAAATCCTTAAACAACTAAAACCACTACTGCACCACCAAGATTTCAGATCCGTCTTACAATCGCTTATATTCACTAGCTTCGACTACTGCAATTCACTTCTCACAGGGCTACCTAAAACGACATTAAAACCATTACAATTACTGCAGAACGCCACAGCCAGAATATTCACCAGCAAAAGAAAATCCGATCACGTCACCCCTGTGCTAGTCTACACTGGCTACCTGTAGAAAAAAGAATTGAATTCAAAACCCTAACCATCTTACACAACACAATATACAACATTGAAAGAACCTCCCTAAACAATATAATACAGAAACACAGACCACAACGCATTACAAGAACCTCTTGCAAATTACAACTTGACGTTCCATCAATGGCACACGCCAAACTATCCATCGTAAGAAACAGAGCCCTCTCCATAGCAGGACCTATACTCTGGAACTCACTATCAGAGTACCTAATCTCACAAAGCAACACCAAAACATTTAAAAAAGAACCCAAAAACATGGCTTTTCAGACAAGCCTTCAAAGATGGAATTGGATAATCACACACAACATTAATATCCACTGCCTGTTAAATAATAACACTGACGAATCTATTACAGTTGATGATTAGCTATCTATTATTTAAAATGTTGATATTCAATATTTAATCGCAGGCTTAATTGGTGTCGATATTTGAAGTTGGATAAAAACAACTCGCTACCGGTGTCATAATCCAACTATAACCTTTACCTCCCCCATTACATTGTTTCACCAGATATTACTTAAATTGGAATATGTACCATAACTTGTTTCGCAATGATATGTTGATCCATACTTTGTTGTTTCTTAACCTGTAATATAATTGTATTTCAGTTGCTTCTCAAATTGTAATATACCTGTAAACCGGAGTGAATGCATCTAGGCTAAACTTCGGTATATAAAAGCTTATAAATAAATAAATAAATAAATAAATAAATGGTCCTTTCCTGCCAACATCCGTGTTTTTCAGAATACTGACTATATGTATATCCCCCACTCTTCTTTGAGTTTTTTATACAATTGGATAAACTACATCACAGATACAAAACAGTAACAAAACATACTAAGTTGAACAAAATATCTATCACACTTCCCTCTCTAAATATCTGAAATAAAGCTAGTTTTCAATATCTTAAACAATTTCAGCCATCGTTGTTATCTCACCAAAGCAAACAGACCACCATATAGGCCAGACCAGTTAAACTGCAGATTTAAGAGACCAGCATTCTGGTCATCTACGCTGTAGTGCTGCCACGAAGCAAAAGGAATGACACAAACTCACTGACAATTCTGTCAGCGCAAACAAAAGTTTGTCAAGGCCAGGCTTAAGGGTGTTTTCAAAACAGTTTGTGTGTGTGTCACTGTCTCCCTATGTCAGATTCTTGAAAATATAGCCCATTGTATGTTACTTCAAGGCAGATTGAGATGTAATCCCTGAGATCCTGGGGCTTGATGTGCTGTATGGCTGCTGTGCTGTCAGCAGTGGCGTGGCTTGCAGAAGTATTCACACAGCCCTCCCCTTTTTTTTACATTCGGCTGTCTAAAAAAATACAAATCAAAATGCATTAAAGTAGGAGTTGTTTCACTGATCCACACAAAATATCTAAACTTTCCTTGTGAAAGAATAAAGAAAAATCCCAAAATTAATTATAATTTAAAAAAAAAGGGTCTTGATTGCATAAGTCTTCACACCCCTTGATTCAGTACTTGGTGGAATCCCCTTTTACTGCAATAATTGCAGTGAGTTGTATAGGATAAATTATTTTAGGATAAGAGTCTACCAGCTTTGCAGAGTGTGATAATGCAGTTTCTTCCCATTCTTCTTGGTAGCAGAGCTCAAGGTCTTTCAAGCTGACTGGTGATCATCTGTAGACTGCAGTTTCAAGTCTTGCCAGAGATTGTCGATTTCATTCAGGTCTGGTCTTTGACTGGGCCCTTCAAGAACATTCACTTTCTTCTTGCTGAGTCTCTCCATTATTACTTTTCCTTTGTGCTTAGGAGCATTGTCCTGCTGAAAGGTGAATCCTCTCCCCAGTCCTAGGTCTATGGCAGAACGGAACAGATTTTCCCCCCAAATCTGTCTGTACTTTGCACCATCCTTCTTATCCTCAATCTTCACAAGTCTCCATGTCCACACTGCTGCAAACCATTCCCACAATGCAACGCTGCCACCATCATACTATAATGCACGGATTGTGGTAGCAGGGTAATGATGTGCTGTTCGTTCTACATCACATATATTGCTGCTCAGCAGAATAGTTCCCCTTTGGACTCAGAAGATAAAACCTTTTCCCGCATGTGTGAGTGTCCTCTAGGTGTTTCTTTGCAAGCGCTAGGTGGCACACTTAGGGGTAGATTTTCAAACAAGGCGTGTTGGCGTACTTTTGTTGGCGCTCCAGGCGCCAACAAAAGTACGCGGGATTTTAGTAGATACGCATGGAGCCGCGCGTATCCGCTAAAATCCTGGATCGGCGCGCGCAAGGCTATGTATTCTGTATAGCCGGCGCGCGCCGAGCCGCGCAGCCTACCCCCGTTCCCTCCGAGGCCGCTCCGAAATCGGAGCGGCCTCGGAGGGAACTTCCTTTTGCCCTCCCCTCACCTTCCCCTCCCTTCCCCTACCTAACCCACCCACCCCGGCCCTGTCTAAGCCCCCCCCTTACCTTTGTCGGGGGATTTACGCCTCCCAGAGGGAGGCGTAAATCCCCGCGCGCCAGCGGGCCTCCTGCACGCTAGGACGCGACCTGGGGGCGGGTCCGGAGGGCGCGGCCACGCCCCCGGGCCCGCCCCCGGAACGCTCCGGACACGCCCCGAAAACGCAGCGCGGTTCGGGCCCGCCCCCGACACGCCCCCCTCGGAGAACCCCGGGACTTACGCGAGTCCTGGGGCTCTGCGCGCGCCGGTAGGCCTATGTAAAATAGGCTCACCGGCGAGCAGGGCTCTGAAAATCCGCCCCATAATGTGGCTTTTCTTCAGCTGTAACTTCCTTTGCGCCATCCTGCTATGCAGGCCATCTTTGTGGAGTAATCTTGGCATTGTTAAACACTCAAGCCTTTTTGCAGCAGTTCCCTTAACCCATGGCTACTGATTTTGGAGGGAAGGCCTGATCGCCACGGTGTCTTAGCAGTGCCAGACTCTTCCACCTTACAATGATGGATGTGACAGTGCCCCAGGAGATATTTAGATTCACTGCAATTTTCATAGTCTTTATCATTGAGTAACATTATCCCCGAGTTTTTTCAGCAACTCCTCGTTCATCATTATTTAACCTTTGCTTCAAATCCACTTCATTCAAAAGAAACAGCTTAATTCTTCAGGAGCATGTGAATCAACTGAACTACTCTGATTGAACATAGGTAGGATCTGTTTAACTTTGTTAAGGTGATTTTTTGATTTAGATTTGTTTTGCTAAAGATTCTGAGGCAGTCAGGACCTTTTGTCTTTTTATTGTTAGTACGCTTGGAATATTTCTATAATTGTTCTTTCGCAATGAAAATATAGAGTAGGTTGTATAGATCAGTGAAACAGCTCCTACTTTAATGCATTTTGATTTGTAATTTTTAAACAGCAGAATGTGAACTATGTTCAAGGGTGTGAAGTCTTTGACAAGGCACTGTATATTTGATCAGTAATCCCTAAAAACAAGGCATTTGCTGGATATTAATGACATAGCTGGAGAAGCTGAAAACGTGAGACATAGCTGACAATGCATAATCCAAAGGCGATTATAAAATGTTTATTTTAGGTTTGGGTCTTTTCTATAGATATTTTTCTTTAAATAAGCAGTTGACGTGAAGTTGGGTCCCGATTTTAAAAAGCATTTACGTGCTTAAAATTGGGTTTTATATGTTTAAATGCACAATACCAGTGTAAGTGGGCTTTTGAAAATTGCTACCATAGTATTTTACATTTACTTGCATTAACTCCTTTCAAAATTCACCTGATACTGAGCAATGAAGTCAAGGAAACAGGGCATTTCTAGGAGGATCTAATGAAACATTCTGTTTAACTTATAGTGAACCACGTAAACACGTATCTACATATATCCTGCCCATGATAGGTGGATTTCACCTATTCACCTTCATCAAAACCAAGTGGTGAATGCCAGTTTCTGCTTTCAATGGCCTTGACATGAGCTACTGTTTTCCATTTTATTAATTTATTTATTTATTTATTTTGCTATTTATAACCATTTTAAAAATACAGTCAACAAAACTTTGACATCAAGAAATATTAGGAAATACACGAAACATTTTGAAAAGGAATATATCTGAAGACATAACATTTTTCCCAAATATGAGGCCACAAGCATAGGAGGGATAAGACAGGAAAACGTAAAATAAGATATAAACAGGAGCCACTATTTTCTAAGACTGTGGGGGTGGGGAGAAGATGGGAGGGAAATGTTTCAGATCTGATTTTAAAAAAATCAAGAAAGAAAACAGAATGCATGCCCTCAACTACATAGAAGAAGTACCTGCAAAAGCTACTGCAAACAGGTTCACAACAGCAGTACGATAAATAGCTGTATGGCACTTGTGCTACACATCAGGAACAGTGTAATTAAATTGCAAATTACATGTGCTCTCTGATGCTTTGCTAAAAGATTAACATTGCCAAGTAAAAAACTGATTTAAAGGAGAGTACACTTGCTATAGTATGATGGACTTAACTTATTCTTTAGAGGCGCTATAGACAAAATTTGAAAAAATGCAGTTTGATGTACAGTGCCATTTGCAGAAAGAGCTCTGTAGCCTACAGATACTGTACTGTGTATTCTTTTCGGTATTGCTGTTGTAAAGATAACATGTCAGGATTTCCCAGGTCACAGCAAATACATGATTGTTTACCACTGGTGGAAAATATACCAGTATTTCCCAATAATCAACCTATGATAATGACTGTATGAAATAGGGATCAATTCTTAAACTTTACAATATCCAATAATCCCCAACTTCAATTATTCATAATGTGAAAGCGCATACAATTATGTGACCTTCATAATAGGCGTCATAGTGTGGTAATCCTTACCATTTTGTCACTCTGCCTTATGTTTAATCATTGGTCAGTCCATTTTTATAATTTTTGTGCAAGTGCTCCGTGTGTTAAAACATTTCTTGAGTTCATTATAAACTTAATTATTTACTACACCGTACTTATCTTGTCATGGTGTTCTTGCATATATTACTTGTTATAGCCCGAGACTCTCTTCACAGATGGTCCATAGCAATGCGACCACTTCACATTGCTACTCCGTGTCTGTGCCCGACACTGTACAGGGTTTCGGACGTAGGTCGTCCTTCTTCAAGGGCAAGAATCTGCGCCAAAAAGATTAACAATGTAATATAAATCTGCTTTTACCCGTCCAACGTGTCTTAAGTTACTCACTTATTTCAGGCTCATCATGGCTCTCAGCGTTATTTTGTCCTTCTCTTCCGGTTTAAATTTCCCGCTTCCGTTTTTAAGCCCCAATACAGAAGTGACGTACTACTCACGTCATTTCTGATGCTACAAAGAATACCATTCAATCATAGCGTTTAATCCTGATGGTGTAACTGTGCGCATACGGAAAATCCACTGTTGTTCTTTTAAATTTAGGAGAGAATTAGGATCTCCCCCTCGTATATTCTCTGGAACCACTCCACCTCGTATATTCTCTGGAACCACTTCTAACACTCGCCAACGTCAATTCCATTAATGACCACGTAAACAAAGGACATTGGTCTTGTAAACATTGCTCGGTATGTACACAAGCGATAGAAGGAGAACAATGGATCGATAAAGATGGACATGTATATAAAGCACGTCAATATTCCTCATGTGACACCTTCAGAGTGATATATATTATTGTGTGCCCTTGTGATCTTTATTATATAGGGCGAACAAAACGCCAGATACGTGTCCGTTTAATTGAACATCGTAGTTGTATTTCTACTAAAAAAATGCTGGCGCCAATGGTAACCCATTGTCTTGAACATCAGCACACTTTCCAACAATTACGTTGGCGAGTGTTAGAAGTGGTTCCAGAGAATATACGAGGGGGAGATCCTAATTCTCTCCTAAATTTAAAAGAACAACAGTGGATTTTCCGTATGCGCACAGTTACACCATCAGGATTAAACGCTATGATTGAATGGTATTCTTTGTAGCATCAGAAATGACGTGAGTAGTACGTCACTTCTGTATTGGGGCTTAAAAACGGAAGCGGGAAATTTAAACCGGAAGAGAAGGACAAAATAACGCTGAGAGCCATGATGAGCCTGAAATAAGTGAGTAACTTAAGACACGTTGGACGGGTAAAAGCAGATTTATATTACATTGTTAATCTTTTTGGCGCAGATTCTTGCCCTTGAAGAAGGACGACCTACGTCCGAAACCCTGTCCAGTGTCGGGCACAGACACGGAGTAGCAATGTGAAGTGGTCGCATTGCTATGGACCATCTGTGAAGAGAGTCTCGGGCTATAACAAGTAATATATGCAAGAACACCATAACAAGATAAGTACGGTGTAGTAAATAATTAAGTTTATAATGAACTCAAGAAATGTTTTAACACACGGAGCACTTGCACAAAAATTATAAAAATGGACTGACCAATGATTAAACATAAGGCAGAGTGACAAAATGGTAAGGATTACCACACTATGACGCCTATTATGAAGGTCACATAATTGTATGCGCTTTCACATTATGAATAATTGAAGTTGGGGATTATTGGATATTGTAAAGGAAAATATACCAGGCCATTTCCCTCATTGGATATTTGTTACTGTATCAATTACTGAATATGTGCATGATACACGGAGTTATATTTGTAAACCGGAGTAGGTAATTGTACTCCCATCGGTGTAATTCCCCAAACTTGCATAGTAAAAACATTAAAAAAAACAAACAATTTTCATATTGCTTGTGCAGGCTAGGGGGTCATTGATGGGTCAGTCTCAACATGTATTTACACCTTTTTTTCATAAAGCATAACTTGTACCTGGTGGCTAGGCAAAATATAGTACTGGCCACTAATCTAGCCCATTATCAATCAGTCCATCATACTTTGCTGCTCTCCACCATCTCTCCAGAGTATCATCGTTCAGTCTGAACTCTCACTTTTTAAATTGTGTTTCCTATTTGCCACCTCTGAATAAATATGAATAGTAAATGACACCTGGAAGTGATTTCCATTTACATAACTTACAAGCCCAAATTTGTCTCAAACTACCAATATATGGTAATCAGCAACAAATATATATACACCTCTATTCTGTAACCTAAAAAGGTGTTATGTACAGGGGTAATTCTGTATGGCGCAGTGCTGAATATCTCTTGAATCAGCTTGAATATCTTATTTGCAGCATTAGAGATGCCACAGGCTAAATTCCTCAAGATACTGAGTCATCAATGCAGCTCAGGAATTTTGCAGAATGCAGACCATAATGAATATATGTATAAAACATAATGCACCTGTATGTTAATGAATAGATTTTGGTCATATTTTCTCCTGTATACCAAATGGATTTTTTGACCCCCTGGTGAGTATTTTTTTTCACATATTTCCAATTGTGATAATTATTATCTATCAACCCTCCAGAGGCCAGAAAGAATTAGAATAAATCAAATCCAAAGGGACACACATGATTGCATTCAGGTATGCAGAAAATCTTATTAACCTGCATGCAAATTAAGACTATAGTGCATAAGACTTAAGGCCAATGCCTTTAGCACCCAGATAAGTCTGTCAGAATGCTTCAAAGAATAACTGGATTATGTTGTTGAAAAAACCTGTTGTTTTTAAAATTAAAAGGATTAGATTAAATTAAGCATATTTTTAATGTAAGCTTAGTTATGTTCGCTGTTTGACATCATTATGGTTGAAACTGCCTGGCCACTGTTTAGTGACTTGGGATGTATTAACTGCACTAGTGCACCATATCTGCGCTTGGATTTTTTTTCAAATGTATAACCAGTTTGAAATAACATCATTGTGTGACGAGGACATCCAATGAAAGGGGGGGAAAGAGTGATGCTAGTAAAATAAGAGATCTAAACATGACTCACGCCATGCTGGATCAGACCAAGGTCCATCGAGCCCCACTATTGTAGACAGGATGCTGGGGTGTTACAAGTACCCAGCAGATCCTGAGAATTAGATTTTCCTTGTTACTTATTCCCAGGGATAGCAAGCTTTACCTAGTCCAGGGTACACAAACTGGGGGAAGTGGAGGGAATGAACAAATCTCCAGGGTGGGAGTGGCTGCTGCGGGACATTCATCATTTAAAAAACCCAAAGCTGCTACGCTGAGCGCAGAAGCTCCAGGAAGGCGAGCGGCCCTTCCGAGGAGGGACTGCCGGATAGTGAAAGCTATTCGTGCCAGCCATGTGCTTTCTAGCAGGCTGGTGAAACGCTTGCAGTCCTGCGTTAGGCAGCGCCAGTGGGCTGCTCTGAGCCTCAGAGGACAGTGGCACGCATAAGGAGGAGGACTCAATCTTCGCCCTGCCCTTGTCTGAGAGTCTCATTTGAGACTCTGTGCTGAGACAGGCAAGCACGATGGGACAGGATCCGTTTCAGGGGGGGCCAGAGTCTCGCTGAGAGGCAGGAGGTGGAGAAGGGGAAAATGTATTCTTCCCTGCATGCTTGGCCAGTCATTTGGTTTATTATTTTTGTTGTTGTTGGTTCTCTTGCTGTGTATGTCATGCAAGTTCTCAGGAAAAGGATAAGCCATGCTGCTGTGATTGTTTTCTCTGTGCTTAGTCTGCGGGGGGGGGGGGGAGGCACGCACAGAAGAGGCGAGTCATAGGGGGAATGTGTGTGATGATTTTTTTTTTCCTGCAAGCGATCAGCTCCTTTTAATCTCCCTATGCCTGTCTGGCACGTGAATGTGAGGGACACAGGGGGCTCAGAAAGAAATTTTTGACTTGCAGATAAAAATCATGAAATAAAAAGAAAAATCTGTCCAGGGGCTGCAGCACTTTGGCAGGGTTTGTACTGTCACTACAAACGCTCCTGCTGTCTCTCTCTTTCCCCCTCCCCACCACCTACCCTGTGGCAGGGGATGCGGAAAGGGACGTGCAGATAGAATCCTGAATTTAAAAGAAAAATCTCTCCAAAGAAAGCGGAATATTTTGTATTGCTCCTTTCCTTTTCAAAGTGATGAGTATTTCATTAGAGGATTGATTTTGCTTTTGTTTTGCATTCTTGTTTGCTGGTATTAAATGTTCTGTTTCATTATCCTTAGCTGTAAGATTTAATTCCTTATATTTTAAAAAAAATCTTTAAAAAAAAAGTCTAAGACAGGGGTATGCAAATGGGGCTTATTGCAAAGCCAGTGATGTGTTTGTAATAGTGGGGTGGACGTAACTGAAATGTAGTTTCTAGCATGCCAACTAGCTCTAGCATAAGTACCCATTCTACACATGGATAACACAGTGACAGCAGATGTAGGTGGTGGCATCCCCATTCTGTCAGGGCAGCAACTGCCACTTCGTGCAGGTTTCCCCAAGCCCTATGTTACAGGTAGTAATTGTCGCTCCATGCTACTTACCTCCAAATCTTATGTTAAGGGTAGTAATATTTACAATCAAAACCAAGCAACTGTCAAATCCATAACAAAATTACTGCTAGCAATGTATTTACATTTTTAGAGGGTGACCAGCCTTCTTGAAAGTTCAAACAATGCTGCTTGAATATGCTTTGCTTTTGCACTTGGCTGTAGAAGCAGTCCAGTCCTACGCAATGCTTTTTCCCAAAATGCCTGTGTATCAGTATCCTGAACCATAAGAGTCAGGGCCCAGTTATCATCTGAATCCAGTTTGGTGCGTGTTTGGTAGTGTGGTGTGTGTCTCTCTTTGGACCTGTCTGAGTATGGGATGTCCATTTCTGTGTTTGGTGTGGTCTGTCTGTGTGGTATGATCTGTTTGCCTGTGTCTCCTTCTGTGTCTAGATATGGTAGGTCTAGGTGTGAGGTGTCTGGTTATAGTGTGTCTGTGTTTCTGTGTTTGGGTTTGGGTGTCAGTCTCTCTGTGGGTGTCTGGACTCTAAAACAAAGTACCATCAAGCTAGGGCGAAATAACATAGCAAAAATATTTTGTGAGACTTTCCTCACTCCAAATGACATCAAATCTTCACCGAGGTGTACTGTGCTGTTCGTATGTTTCACTATGCATGAAACCTGGCCCCCAAACCCTAAACCACCACCAACACCTCACCTTGAGCTATTAGCTGCCCCTCCTGTAGGGATATAAATAGGTGCATACTGTGAAGGCGCTCTCTCTCTCTCTCCCCCCCCCCCCCCCACCCCCCGAAATGGTCAAAATGCAATTCGAAAAATTTATCTAGAATTGCGTTACGGCCATTTCGGTCATATCACACAGCTTAACACCAGGAAAAAAGGTGTAGTTATTTCCAGCATTAAAACTGTGTGATATTGCCCCTCATTTTCATTACTCCTGCCCAAACTCCTCCTTAATCCCGCCCCTTCCCAAAATTTGCATTCGTGCCATGCGCTAGTGCTATTATCGCATGCATTAGGGCAGGTATGGTGAACTCCAGTCCTCGAGGGCTGCAAACAGGCCAGGTTTTCAGGATATCCACAATGAGCACGCATAAGAAAGATTTGCATCCAATGGAGGCAGTGCATGCAGATCTTTCTCATGCATACTCATTGTGGATATCCTGAAAACCTGGCCTGTTTGCGGCCCTCAAGGACTGGAGTTCGCCATCCCTGCATTATCGCGTGCGTTAACGCTGTAATGCATTTTGATGAATGACCCTGTGAGTTAGGTTAGGTTGTATGCGTTTTTAAAGAGCCATGTTTTTAGCTCTTTTTTAAATTTCTTTTTGTCTGGATCAATCAAACCTTCCAGGTAAGGAGTTCCACAGATTTGGTCCAGCAATGGAAAAGGCACAATTTCTTAGCTGTGTCAAGTGTATGCTTCACATGTTGGGGACACACAGTAAACCCTTATTTTGAGATCTTAATGATATTGGGGATTGTAAGGTTGTAATGATATGCCTCTCAAATCAGTGTTATTTGAGTGAATGATGTTAAATATTAAAGTAGTACTTTAAATTTGATTCAGAAGTGAATTGCTAACCAATGTAATGAGATTAGTGCTGGAGAAATGTGATCAAATTTTTGGCACCTAGTAAGAGTCTTGCAAATGCATATTGCAATATTTTTAATGGTTTTAAGAGGTATTCGAGCAGACCTAGAAATAGGAAGTTGCAATATTCTAGGTTTGAGAAAATTAAGGCTTGCAATACAGTCTGGAAGTCTTCAAAGGTTAGCAAAGGCTTCAGATGTTGTAGAATCCTTAACTTGTTGTAGCCAGATGTGATTAGCTTATTGATGTGATTCTCATCTAGTTGTATGCCTAGATCCCGTACTTGGTCAGGGGGCATAATTTTAAAATTACCGACGTCAAGAGCTGGTGGTTCGATGATCGAGAAGTTTCTTCTTAGCCAGATAATTTTGTTTGTTTTTTTTAGGGTTTAGTGTCAATTTTAGATGTTTTAGCTCCTGCTGAATTGCTTTAATATGTGTTGACAGAGTTGATTCAGTTTATTCAAGAGATTTGGAGAATGGAATGTAGAACTGTATGTCATCAGCATACAGGAAGAATGTGTTTCCAAGGTTTGTAAGAAGTTTGCATAGAGGGAGCATATAAATGTTGAAAAGAGTTGCTGATAGAGCCAAGCCTTGGGGAATGCTGGTATCAGACTAGAAAGTGTCAGATATGGAATTTACCCAGTTTTACTTGGAAACATCTTTTTGATAGGAATGAGGAGAACCATTTGAGGAAACAGCTGTCAATTCCAATGTTGCTCAGTCAATGGCTTACTTGGGAATGGTCAACTGTGTCAAAGGCAGCTTTTAGATCAATTAGCACCAAAAGATATGATTCATCTGCATCAAACCCTCTTAAGATCAAGTCAGTTAGAGAGAATAGTAGAGTCTCAGTTGAACATTGTTTCCTGAAACCATATTGGTTGGGATCACATATGCTCTGATATTCCAGATGATTTTCAAGCTGGGTTAATACTGCTTTCTCCAGAATCTTGGTGAGAAAAGGCAAGTTTGATATTGGGCGATAGTTGTCCCAGTCGTCAATTCTTCCGAGATTTGTCTTGATTAGTTTTTGTTCTGTCCCCAGCAGTGGGTACATTTTAGTATCTATATATACATGATAAAAGCCTGCTCGCCCTGCCTTTAAGGGGAGTTTTGCCTTTAAGAGAAACTCCCTCCCCCCTGCTTCTCTCATTGGGAAGGGTCTGCGGGCTCCCTCAATCTAACTTGAGCCTTCTTAAATGCCTTATCGGCTCAAGGAACTGCCCTTCATGCCCCCCCTGTGTCTCATGGATCCTAGGCTCGCTACCATTGCATCTCGCCCTCTAGCCCCAGCTTGTTGGGATGTTTCCTGTAATCACTCTCCAAGACTGTTAGTCAGTCTCAAGCATGCTGCCTAAAGGCTAGAAGTACCTGCAGCCTCTGTAATACAATTAGCTTTTTTACATCTCTTTTCACCGCTTTAATTCTAAAGACCAATCAGCTTCAGAACCCCTTGCCTTCTCATGCTGAATCCCAAGAAACTCCATCTCCCTTCTCCTGCCTATCTCCATCTACAAAGATCTCTGCCTGGGGCATATATACATTTGGAAGCAACAATTGTAAGTAATGGAAAATTATCTGTACAATAAATAATTTCAAACTTAAAAGATCTTTGTCCTGAGGACTGATTAAGAAGGGAAGTTAGCTGTCTGGAAGAGGGAAATTCGTATATTTCTTATTGAGCCAGCACAGTTTTATTACTGCTTGTTTTAGCCCCTGTGGAACAATTCCTTCTGTGAGAGAGTGATTAATTAATGTTGTGACTCTAGGGATGATAACACCATGAATTTGTTTCAAGGTACTGGAAGGAATAGGGTCTCTTGGGTATATAGCAGGTTTAATCTTTGTGATTATTTGGGTTATTTCAAGATTTGTGACTCTTTCAAATGTGGACCACTTCATTATATCTTTTGGGTTTCTGGTTGCTACAGCTGCAGGGCAGGTGGGAAATTGAGCTTTTAAGTTGTTAATTTTGTCTATTAAAGATATGGCATATTCATTGCAGCTATCTATTGAGAAGTTTTAATTTCTGTGGATTGTGGAAGATGGGTCCTTAACTAGGTGTTTTACTACATCAAAGAGTAGTTTAGATTTGAACATAGCTCTGTGGATCTCTTTGACATAATAGTCTTTTTTTCCTTTATTGGTCATAGATCAGTATCTTGTTAGGTGAGTTTTATATTTTTCTAGAAATTCTTCTGATTGTCATTTACGCCATTGTTTCTCAGATTTTCTAAAGAGCTGTTTGGCACATTTTAGTTCTTCATTGTACCAAGATGTCATTTGTTTGGTGGATATCTTTTCTATATTGAAAGTTTTAGTCTGAACGGGACTGAAATTATCAGCAATATCATTTCCAATTTGGTCCCAGGATTCAAATGCTGAGGTGGCATTGGATTGCTGTAGATCTTTGAGCTTCTTTTCTAATGAATCGACAAGTGTTTCAAGGTTGATCTGTTTTCTGAAGGTGAAATTAGGCTTATTGTCAATAGTTTTCAGTGGAGGGTTGAAGAGGGTTATCTCCGCATTTATTAGTTGGTGGTCGGACCATGAGATTATTATGTGTGAAGTATTGACAGTTCTTGGGATTGGCAAACATTAGGTCTAAGAAGTAGCCTGCTTTGTGGATGGCTTTAGTTACAGATTGGGACCAGGCCAGTGTTTTCATAGTTTCCAGAAACATTTCACAGGCTGCTGTTCTGGGGGGGGGGGGGGTGTGGTATCTACATGAATATCAAAGTCTCCAACTATTAGGTTGGAGTCTGGGGATGGAAATACTTTGGTGAATAGTTTGATCAATGGAGAGCAGTCTTTGTGTAGCGATCCAGGAGGACAGTAGACCATAAGAACATAAGAAAATGCCATACTGGGTCAGACCAAGGGTCCATCAAGCCCAGCATCCTGTTTCCAACAGTGGCCAATCCAGGCCATAAGAACCTGGCAAGTACCCAAAAACTAAGTCTATTCCATGTTACCATTGCTAATGTCAGTGGCTATTCTCTAAGTGAACTTAATAGCAGGTAATGGACTTCTCCTCCAAGAACTTATCCAATCCTTTTTTAAACACAGCTATACTAACTGCACTGACCACATGTTTAGTTGTGGGATTTCATATTCCCTTCATAGGAGGGAATAAATTCTATTTTGAAGGGAATGAGTTTCATCTGCCCAGACCACCAACCATTTTGGTCTGGGGAGATTAAATATATCATACTTAGGATGAGAAATTTGGTTTATGAGGACATTATCTATGTAAGTGAGCTAGGTGTCAGTTATGCAGACTAAGGATGGTTTTAAATCTTCTAGCAGGTCATTTATCAGTGGGATTTTTTTTTTGTTAAAGATTGAGCATTTAGCAGAAGCATGATGAACATTAAGAAGGATGATATAAATGGAGAGTTGTTACTTTTTTGGGGACATACTAGGTTAGTAATCTCTGCTCGTTTCCTTCTTGGGATTCTTTTCATTTAATACCTGTGAATTTTTGAGTTGTGGTCACCCTGAGATTATATAGGATTGGGGAAGTAGGTGGGCATATCAACTTTCTCTCTTCCACACCATCCCTCAGACACACATTCTCACACATATACTCCCACAAGTTACCTTTCCCTCTCTCTCCTCCAGGCAGTCCGCAGGGAACAGGAGCAGAGGGAGCGAGGCAGAAGCTGGAGCAGACAGAGCAGAGAAGAAAAGAGCCACTCTTTTCCTCAATCCAACTCCTCCCCTCCTGTCTCACAGGGTTCAGGAGGGGATCCTGGCAGACCGGCCCTCCAGGGGACACCCAATGCCACGATATGGCAATCTGCCCTGGGACCAAATAGTGTAGAAAATCCCACATCCTCTCATCACCAGCTGCCAGTTTTGTATGCACAGCTGAGGCAGACTTCTCTTTCTAACAGCAGATCCTGAAGATGCAGGTCTTCTTAGAGCGTAGGGACCTCCCATCCTTGGGATTTGGAGGACTGCAAGTTTTAGGCAGCTGCTCTCCAAGCTGCAGCAGTTCATGGTACGTATTATTGACATTTTCCCTGAGCTGTCAGGACATTTTCTTAGCTGTCAGGAAGGTTTCATCACATCTTCCACGATGGGTGACAAACTCCATGCCCATTTCACACTTGCCGGTATTTTGCCAAACGATTGTGATGGTGAAAACTATCATAATGCCTTAACAAGTACAACAGTGCCATTGTTTGCTCTGAGGGGAGCTGTTTTACTGGTACTAGGGCTGGCAGCAGTGACAAAATTCCATGGAACAGATCTTGATAAGTCGTCCCTTCTGTCTCACTGGTGCCCTCTTGTGAGCTGCCTGGTGGTGAAGTTTTCTTTTCCATGAGGTATAAAATTGAACGACTTGAAAACAAAATACGCAGAAGAGGTGTTGCAGTGATTTCTCAAAAGTGAAACTTAAAACTGGCAGAAGTACAATTTAACAGAAGGTTATAAAAGATCCTGATGATTGTGTTGGTAGCTGTTACCATTTCCATCTTTAAATTACATGTTTCTGAAGTGCCAAAGGGTGGCAGTTACTGCAGACTGTGATGAGATAAATGGATGCTAATTGCAATTGTAACTGATGAATGACTGATGATCACTCCTATGTGTTTATCATTCAAAATGCTTATAAACAGTTGCATCCCAGGCAGGAAAACAGCTCCTAAAATGGATATTGTACTGAAAATGAAAACTGCAAATGAAGGTACATTTGTTTTTTTCCTTTTTTTTACAAGGTGACCTATCATATGCATGTGCTTACCCCCTTTCTATTGACATTTAGGACCTGGAATGTAGCACGGCTGGATGATCCCACCAGCAGTGTATTCAATTAGACCTGGCTGGTCACTTTTTATTGTTCGATATATCTGTGTGAGTGGATAGTGGCTGGAGAGTTGCCTGATGGTAGCATCTCCCTAAACCTGCAGAAGCAAAGTACAGATTCTCCATTTTGGTCACCGGACTTGGCATTACCTGCAAAGATAGCAAAGCATAGCCAAACTGACAAGCAGTCAAATAGGGGTGTTGTTAGCTCTGGGCACATGGGGCCCATGCTCCTTCAGTAGCTTGAAACTTGTCAGAGTACGGGCCCGATGTTGTAAAACGTAAGCGTCTTCCTGCAGTGCTGGCTCCTCCTCACTTCCTGTCGCTGCCTTTGCGGCTCCCGCAGCTGCTCTCCACGGAGCCCCTTGTGGTTCAAACTGCACTGCTGCATGAACAGGCAGAAGTCCCTAACAGGAGGTGAGGCGGAACCAGCACTGCAGGAAGAAGCCCACATTTTACAGCAGCAGCCTGGATACTTATGGGGGAGGTGAAGGGAAAAAGGCAGGGCAGGATCAAGCTCCTAGTTTCTGAAAGGGGCAGCCAGGGATGGGATATAGAGGAAAAGAGTGTGAACTCCCAGATGGAGAGGGGGAATGAATGTGAGTGAGCAGAAAGGGAGGGAAAAAGACACCAGTACCATCAGGCAACCCTCCACTGTTAGAAAAGTTATTATGTAAAGCAAGTTTTCTTTGTATTTACTCGGCTAATCTGTTATACTGTATCATGTCACCAGAAGGCTTGCCTTTAGACATCCTGTTGTATGTAAACTGGTGTGATATTTCGAATCGGTATAGAAAAATAAATAAATAAATACCCCAAATTAATGGGTAGAGGAAGAAGAGAATTAGGCCTCCCAGACTGGGCATAAAGAGAGGGATACTCAGATTGGGTGGGGAACTCAGATATACCGTGGAAAAGCAGGCACTCGGAGACTGAATGGGGAACATAAGTATAAGAAACATAAGAAATTGCCATACTGGGTCAGACCAAAGGTCCATCAAGCCCAGCATCCTGTTTCCAACACTGGCCAATCCAGGCTACTAGTAACTGGCAAATGCCCAAAAACTAAGTATATCCCATGTTATTGATGCTAGTAATAGCAGTGACTATTTTCTAAGTCAACTTGATTAATAGCAGGTAATGGACTTCTCCAAACCTTTTTTAACCCCAGCTACACTAACTGCACTAACCACATCCCCTGGCAACAAATTCCAGAGTTTAATTGTGCATTGAATGAAAAAGAATTTTCTCCGATTAGTTTTAAATGTGCTACATGCTAACTTCATGGAGTGTCCCATAGTCCTTCTATTATCCGAAAGAGTAAATAACTGATTCACATTTAACCATTCTAGACTTCTCATGATCTTAAAGACCTCTATCATATCCCCCACCCCCTCAGCCATCTCTTCTCCAAGCTGAATAGTCCTAACCTCTTTAGTCTTTCCTCATAGGGGAGCAGTTCCATCCCCTTTATCATTTAAGTCGCCCTTCTCTGTACCTTCTCCATCGCAACTATATCTTTCTTGAGATGTGGTGACTAGAATTGTACACAGTATTCAAGGTGCGGGATCACCATTAAGCGATACAAAGGCATTATGACATCCTCTGTTTTATTCACTATTCCCTTCCTAATAATTCCTAACATTCTGTTTGCTTTTTTGACTGCCACAGTACACTGAGCCAATGATTTCAAAGTATTATCCACTATGACACCTAGATCTTTTTCCCGGGAGGTAGCTCCTAAAATGGAACCTAACATTGTGTAACTACAGCATAGGTTATTTTTCCCTATATGCATCACCTATATGCTCAACTTTCTCTGCAATTTATCACAATTTGCTTGTGATTTAACTACTTTTTAATAATTTAAAAATTTAATAATGCTGTATTATCTGCAAATTTGATTACCTCACTTGTCATATTCCTTTCCAGATGATTTATAAATATATTGAAAAGCACGGGTCCTAGTACAGATCCCTGAGGCACTTCACTGTTTACCCTTTCCCACTGAGAAAATTGTCCATTTAATCCTACCCTGTTTCCTGTCTTTTAGCCAGTTTGTAATCCACAAAAGGACATCGCCACCTATCCCATGACTTTTTTACTTTTCTTAGAAGCCTCTCATGAGGATCTTTGTCAAATACCTTCTGAAAATCCAAATACACTATATCTACCTGTTCACCTTTATCTACATGTTTATTAACCCCGTCAAAAAAGTGAAGCAGATTTATGAGTCAAGACTTGCCTTGGGTAAAGCCTTGCTGACTTTGTTCCATTAAACCACGTCTTTCTATATGTATGGAAGGGGGAGAGCAGGCACTCAGACTGGGTGGGGATTAGGGGAGAACAAGTACTCAGAGATTTCGTGGGAGAGTGGAAATTTGGGGGTTGGGGGGGAGCAGGTACTCAGAGACTGGATAAGAACATAAGAAAATGCCATACTGGGTCAGACCAAGGGTTCATCAAGCCCAGCATCCTGTTTCCAACAGTGGCCAATCCAGGCCACAAGAACCTGGCAAGTACCCAAAAACTAAGTCTATTCCATGTAACCATTGCTAATGGCAGTGGCTATTCTCTAAGTGAACTTAATAGCAGGTAATGGACTTCTCCTCCAAGAACTTATCCAATCCTTTTTTAAACACAGCTATACTAACTGCACTAACCACATCCTCTGGCAACAAATTCCAGAGTTTAATTGTGCATTGAGTAAAAAAGAACTTTCTCCGATTAGTTTTAAATGTGCCCCATGCTAACTTCATGGAGTGCCCCCTAGTCTTTCTACTATCCGAAAGAGTAAATAACCGATTCACATCTACCCATTCTAGACCTCTCATGATTTTAAACACCTCTATCATATCCCCCCTCAGTCGTCTCTTCTCCAAGCTGAAAAGTCCTAACCTCTTTAATCTTTCCTCATAGGGGAGTTGTTCCATTCCTCTGACTGTGCATGTAAAACTTCCCCCTAAAACATACCCTACCTCCTAAACCTCACCCCGAGTTACTAGTGCCTCCTCTTACAGAGGTATAAATAGTAAACTTATATGTGAGCCTCTCTCAGTGTGCAAGGGAAATTAGCCTAACCACACCCCTTTTTTATCACGGGCGCTATTTCTGCTACATTTATAGCATTTTGATGAATCCAGGGATAAGTTTTATAAATATAGTAACATTACTCTCATGTTTCTCTTAAGGGTAGCAACTGCTGCTCTGTGCAGTCATCCCCAAGTCTGATGATAACCCATAAAAAATGTTCTGCTAGCAACATTTTACTGGGTGATGAGCCGTTTTGAAAATTCAGACGGTGCTGCTTGATGTACTTTGCTTATGGACTTGGCCATAGAAACAGTCCTGTGTTTTTTCCCTTATGTCTGCGCATCAGTACCCCAGATTGTAAAAAGTCAGGGCTCGTGTTAGTTGCTCTGAATCCAATTCCTCTTTCTCACTCTCCCCCCTGTCAAAGCAGAAAGCAATGTTGCACCCTGGAGAAGTGGGCCCAGAACAAGTGTACCCAGCACAAGTGTACATGGGACAAGTGTACCCAAAGAAATGTACCTGGGACATGCGTACCTGGGAGAAGTGTTCCAGAGACAAATATACTAAAAGTAAGTGTAACTTGGACAACTATACCCGGGACAAGTGTATCCAGAAAGCTTACCCGAGACAAGAGTACATAGAACAAGTATACCTGGAACAAATGTATACAGAACAAGTATGTCCTTGACAAGATTACTTTGGAGAAGTGTACATGGGACAAGTGTTCCCAGAACAAGTGTACCCAGGACAAATGAAACCAGAACAAGTGTATCTGGGAAAAGAGTACCCAGAACAAGTGTCCCCGGGAAAACTGTACCAGGAAGAAGTGTACTCAGAACAAGTGTACATGGCACAAGTTTACCCAAAACAATTGTACTTGGGACAAGTGTATCTGGGACAACTGTACCCGTAAAAAGTGTACCTGAGACAAGTATACCTGGGAGAAGTGTACCGAGAACAAGTGTACCTGTGACAAGTATACCAGGACAAGCATATCTGTGACAAGTTTATCTAGGACAAGAGTACCCAGAACAAGTGTACCTGGGTCAAGTGTACATGGGACTAGTCTACCCAGGAGAATAGTACCTGGGACATGTGACCCAGAAAAAATGTTCCCCAGCAGAAGTGTACATGGCACAAGTGTATCCAGAACAACTGTACATGGGACAAGTATATCCGGGACAACTGTACCCAGGACAAGGTTACCTGGGTCAAGTGTACATGGGACTGGTGTACTCAGGAAAATAGTACCTGGGACATGTGTACCCAGAAAAAATGATCTCTAGACAAGTGTACTCACACAAGTATACCTCAGACAAGTGTACCTGGGTTGAGTGTACCCAGAACAAGTATACCTCAGACAACTGTACCTAGGACAAGTGTACCCAGAAAAAGTTTAACCGGAGCAAGTGTACCCTGGACAATTGTACTCAAAACAAAGGTACCCCGGGGCAAGTATATCCTTGAAAGTATATGCAGGGCAAGTGTACCCTTGACAAGTATACCTAGGGCAATTGCACCTGGGACAAATGTACTCCAGAGAAGTGTACCCAGAACAAGTATACCTGGGAAATGTGTTCCAGGGACAAGTGTACCTTGGACATTTGTACTTGGGACAAGTGTTCCCAGAACATGTGTACAGGGGACAAGTGTACCAGGAAAAAGTATACCAGGCAGAAGTGTACCCAGAACAACTGTATGTGGGACAAGTGTACCTAGGAAAACTGCACCTGAGACAAATGTACGCAGAATGTGTATGTGCGAGAAGTGTACATGGGATAAGTGTAGCTAGAACAAGTGTGTCCAGGACATGTGTTCCCAGAATAAGTGTACCTGAGATGAGAATCCCCGGGAAAGGTGAACCCAGAACAAGCGTACATGGGATAAGTGTACTCAGGGCAAGTGTACCCAGAACAAGTGTACAAAGGACAAGTGTACCTGGAACAAGTGTACCCAGAACTAGTGTATCTTGGGCGAGTGTACTCAGATGAAGTGTACCTGAGACAAGTGTACCCGGTACAAGCGTACTCATATCAAGCATACCTGGGACAAGTTTAACTGGGAGAAGTGTACCCAGAGCAAGAGCATCTGTGACAAGTGCACCCAAGAAATGTTTACATGGAGTAAGTGTACCATGGACAAGTATACTCAAAACAAAGGTACCCGGGGCAAGTATAACCTTGAAAGTGTACCCCGAACAAGTTTCCCTGGACAAGTAAACTCAGAAGAAGTGTACCTGGAACAAGTGTAGACAGAACTAGTGTACCTGGAACAATTGTACTCAGATGAAGTATACTTGTGAGAAATATATCAGGACAAGTGTACCTGTGACAAGTTTATCTGGGAAAAGAGTACCCAGAAAAGGTGTACCAGGGCAAGTGTACATGGGACTAGTGTACCCAGGAGAAGAGTACCAGGGACATGTGTACCCAGAAAAAATGTTCCCTGGACAAGTGTACTCGGGACAAGTATATCTTGGACAAGTGTTCCTGGAACAAGTTAATAAACATGTGGATAAAGGTGAACCGGTAGATGTAGAGTACTTGGATTTTCAGATGGTGTTTGATAAAGTTCCTCATGAGAGGCTTCTAGGAAAAGTAAAAAGTCATGGTATAGGTGGTGATGTCCTTTCGTGGATTACAAACTGGCTAAAAGACAGGAAACAGAGAGTAGGATTAAATGGACAATTTTCTCAGTGGAAGGGAGTGGGCAGTGGAGGGCCTCAGGGATCTGTATTGGGACCCTTACTTTTCAATATATTTATAAATGATCTGGAAAGAAATACGACGAGTGAGGAAATCAAATTTGCAGATGATACAGAATTGTTCAGAATAGTTAAATCACAAGCAGATTGTGCTAAATTGCAGGAAGACCTTGTGAGACTGGAAAATTGGGCATCGAAATGGCAGATGAAATTTAATGTGGATAAGTGCAAGGTGATGCATATAGGGAAAAATAACCCATGCTATAGTTACACAATGTTAGGTTCCATATTAGGTGCTACCACCCAAGAGATCTAGGCGTCAGAGTGGATAACATATTGAAATTGTCGGTTCAGTGTGCTGCGGCAGCCAAAAAAGCAAACAGAATGTTGGGAATTATTAGGAAGGGAATGGTGAATAAAATGGAAAATGTCATAATGCCTCTGTATCGCTCCATGGTGAGACCACACCTTGAATACAGTGTACAATTCTGGTCGCTGCATCTCAAAAAAGATATTATTGCGATGGAGAAGGTACAGAGAAGGGTGACCAAAATGATAAGGGGAATAGAACATCTCCTCTATGAGGAAAGACTAAAGAGGTTAGGACTTTTCAGCTTGGAGAAGAGACGGTTGAGGGGGGATATGATAGAAGTGTTTAAAATCATGAGAGGTCTGTAACGGGTAGATGTAAATCGGTTATTTACTCTTTCGGATGGTAGAAAGACTAGGGGGCACTCCATGAAGTTAGCATGGGGCACATTTAAAACTAATCAGAGAAAGTTCTTCTTCACTCAACGCACAATTAAACTCTGGAATTTGTTGCCAGAGGATGTGGCTAGTTCAGTTAGTATAGCTGTGTTTAAAAAAAGGATTGGATAAGTTCTTGGAGGAGAAGTTCATTATCTGCTATTAATTAAGTTGACTTAGAAAATAGCCACTGCTATTACTAGCAAAGGTAACATGGAATAGACTTAGTGTTTGGGTACTTGCCAGGTTCTTATGGCCAGGATTGGCCACTGTTGAAAACAGGATGCTGGGCTTGATGGACCCTTGGTCTGACCCAGAACAAGAGTTCCTGGGACAAGTGAACCCAGAACAATTCTATCTGGGAGAAGTGTACCCAAGACAAGTGAACCCAGAAGATGTGTATCTGGGACAAGTATACTCAGAACAACAGTATCTAGGACAAGTGAACCCAGAACAAGTGTACCCTGAAAAAGTATACCTAGAACTAGTATACCCAGGACAAGTTTACTCAAATCAAGGGTACCTGGGACAAGTTTACCTGTGAGTAGTGTACCCAGAACAATTGTACATGGGACAAGTATTCCAAGACAAGTGTACATGGGATAAGTGTACCTTGGATAAGTGATTCCAGGACAAGTGTACCCAGAATAATTATTCCTCAGAGAAGTGTTCCTGGGACAAATGTACCCGGGACTGATATGCCTAGGAGAAGTGTACTTGGGAGAAGTATACCCAGGATAACTGTTCCAGGAGCAAGTGTACCCTAGGACTGGTGTACCTGGGACAAGTATACCCAGGAGAAGTGTACATGGGACATGTGTACCCAAGAAAAGTGTACCTAGGACCAGCGATCCCAGAACAAGTAGGAAATAATAGTGATTAAATTCTGGAATTAGATGACGTAGCTAATGTTTGTAGCAGCATGCTGGAGAGCTTTAGCAGAAGGGATAGAGTTAAGCATAGGAGAAGATGACGGCATTCTGAAAAAAAAAAATAGAGCCTATTTTTTTAAATCTCATCTTTTTGACTTTTAGGTGTCCACTTGTCTACAGGACTGAAATCTGATTACTGTGTGCTCCCTTTGGCATGCTTAACTATAAGATTTACACTGCTTATCTCTCCCCTTCTTATGTTTGCAGTGAAGTGAATTACTTTCTTTGCTTTCTAAAACATAGTTTATATTTCTTGACCTTTTTGTGTGCTCATAGAAGAGGGCACTGTTTATTTGCACTTGGAATTACTGTCATTCAGTGTCTACATTAACCTTTCTGAGCAATCAAAATACCCAGTCTATAGGCATTTTATTTTATGAGAAGAGAGTAAATTAGACAAGTTTTACAACAGCACAAAGAAAACCTTTTAGCTAGACATTTCACTTTGAATAGCATTTATTTGAATAATTAGAGGATCTTTGCAACCACTCAGACTGGCCAGGCCAAAGAAACGTTTGAAACAGTTTTAAAAATGGGTAAAAGGGCCTTTTGCAAAGATTAACTTTTTTTCTATTCTATGCCAGAGACAAATTCTTTATTAAATAAAATCCTTAAGGTGTAGTTTTCAAAAGGATTTACACACTTAAAACTGGGTTTTATACACATAAATGAGCCTTTGGAAATTGCTACAATATATGCTGCTTTTATGCACTTAAATCCTTTTGAAAATTACCCCCTTAGTATTTTCTTTCCTATGCAATCTTCTTCCAGACTTTTGCACTAGCAATTATTTATTTATTTTAAAATCTTCTATCAAGTTCTTATTACCAGTTCTAGGTCAGGAATATGCTGACATTCATAAAACTAACAAAATCAAAACATCATAAATACAAAATAAGTACTGTAGCACGATAGCACCCTGACTGCTTGATGGCATACTATGGGGAAGAAACCCTGTAACGCCAGACAGACCGCCCTGGTCTGCAAGCGGTTGATGGGCCATTTCGACTGTTCCTCCGTCCATCGACCCTGGATTGAGCTGTCCCGACAGACCGCGGCCTACTGAAAGGTCCTGCAGAGAGACTAGTTGTTTCGCCCGTCGGTCGCAGACGGCTGCGCCCTCTGTTGCTCACCTTTTTTCTGCCTGACAGTCCATTTTGGTAAGATGGCTGCCTCTGCTTCTCCACACTGAACCCGCTGGCGTTCCTGGTCCAGCATGGGCGATTGCGTTCGCCATCTTTCTCCAGAAGTCACCTAGGACACGCACGCGTGCAGCCCCGTCCTTTAAGTGCATCATAGCGGGAACCTCAGGGTCGTCCCCACCGCATGATGTCACTAGCTCTGGTATTTAAACACCATTCACGATTCACAATACGAGTTAGCAAGGAATCCACCATGCCGATCTCTCCGCGTTACCAGACGCTCCCACTCTGTGTACTCTCGCTCCAGGACGACTTAGGTACCCGCTCCATGGGGCCCTTGGCTTGCTCCTCTTTACTCTCTGGGGTTATCTGCTTCCAACCAGGACGCCTAAGGTACCTGCTCCTCGGGGGCCTTGCCTCACTCCTCTTTACCCTCTGGAGTTATCTGCTACCAACAAGGACACCTAAGGTACCCGTTCCTCGGGGGCCTTATCTTGCTCCTATCTATCCTTTGGGGTTGCCTACCTATTACCAGGATGCCTACAATACCCGTTCCTCGGGGACCTTGTTCGTCCGAGACCTCCGCTCCTTGGGGCTCTCTCCTAATACAACTACCAGCATCAGAGTGAGTACTGCCACTCCAGTTCTGTCTTTGCTTTGTCTCATCTCTTTTCTCCATATTCCTTGGCCTACCCCGCACCGCGGGCCTGGTGAGCCTGTGGAACTGCCTTTTCCACTCTGCAACCTACAGACGGAACATTGTCATCTGGTGTCTCCTCTCCTAGCTTGAATCATCACCCGTTCCTCAGGTTACCATCTACGTTGCAGTACAATAAAGCTATATCTCTGTGTCCATCTCTGCCTTGAGCTAGCCTATCGCTGCAAGTCCCACAGGGCTCTGCCCTGTGGGAGGTGTCATCTCCTACAGCGACCAAGGGCCCATGCTTCAATGTCCAAAGTACAACAGATTGCTAACTCCATGGACCCGGCTCAGCTCACAGCCTGGCCCAGCGGATTACAGAGCAACAGAAATCTCTGGAGACAATAGCCGCCGCTTTCAACCAGTCGAATGCCCGACTGAATATGCCGACGGTTCCAGAGAAAGATTCTTTTCTTCAAGTGGTTGCAGTTCGCACCACTGTACCACTACCAGTTCCTATACGCTTCTCTGGTGATGCCCAGATGTGCAGGGGTTTTATTAACCAGTGCTGTATGCACTTCTCATTGCAACCAAACTACTTTCCCAATGCTGTTTCCAAGACTACATATATCCTATCGCTACTCGATGGTAGAGCCCTGGCCTGGGCTTCATCTTTCTGGGAACCTGTTCAAATCTATATTTGATGATCTAGCACGTCAGACCATCGCAGGTTCTACTCTACTTCACCTTCAACAAGGAAGCAAGCCTTTAGCAGACTATCAGGCCGATACAGTAAGGACGCGGAAGAAAGAGTGCGGTAGTGCCGGATGCACCCTCGTTTGCCGCACGCACAGTCCGGATCACATACCGCTCGATACAGTATTTAAATGGCATGCAAATGCAAGCCACATCCAAAGCGTGTCCATGAAGCGTCCATAAAGCGCAATCCATTTTACTGTATAGAGCGCTATACAGCACCTATACAGTATCCTGGGTGCACTGGTACCTGTCATTTCAAATGACATTTGAAATGACAGGTACCAGGAAGTGGATAAAGGAGAAGGGCTGGTGCAGTTTGTTTTGTTGTCCTGTGCAAATGATTGCTTCACTGCCTGACCCCCTCACCCCCTGGGACAAGACCTTTAGAGGAGCCAGGATCGGGCAAACTTTCCCCCAGCCCCCGCTCACCTGCCCTGGCCGCGTCCATGGGTGCCGGTCTCCCATGCGGGCGCGCTAGCAGCTCCGGAGTAGCCCCAGTCCTCTCTCCCCTCCTCCCGAGCAGCTTCAGCAGCAGCCCGGGGCGGATCGGGCGCTCCCCATGCGAGGCGCGGCTTCCAGCAGCCCCCGCTGGCGAAGATGCATGAACGCCCGCCTGTACGTGCATGAGCGCATGCCGTGACCTCTGACGTCCAGCCGGGCGCTCAGGTCACGGCGTGCGCTCATGCATCTTCGCCGGCGAGGGCTGCTGGAAGCCGCCTCGCATGGGGAGCGCCCGATCCGCCCCGGGCTGCTGAAGCCGCTCTCGCCGCCGGCTGCCCCCGGGAGGAGGGGAGAGAGGACTGGGGCTGCTCCAGAGCTGTCAGCGCGCCTGCATGGGAGACCGGCACCCATGGATGCAACCAGGGCAGGTGAGCAGGGGCTGGGGGAAAGTTTGCCCAATCCTGGCTCCTCTAAAGGTCTTGTCCCCGGGGGTGAGGGGGTCAGGCAGTGAAGCAATCATTTGCATGCGCTCATGCACCTTCGCCGGCGGGGGCTGCTGGAAGCCACCTCGCATGGGGAGCGCCCGATCCGCCCCAGGCTGCTGAAGCCTCACAGGAAAGTTTGCCCGTGAAATTTCGTCTCTCTCTGCTGGGGCTTGCCTGACGCTCCACACTAACGCAGGGGTAAGGGTAGGCGGTAAATTAGCAGGTTAAACACGCGGCAAAACTGCAGGTTAAAAAGGCGATAATCGGGGCGCACATTACTGGATCAAAGGGAATAGCTAATCTGATCGTTTACATATCATATACATGCCATGGGCGGAAAGGATTACCTGTTGATTTCAAGAAGCAGTAAGAATGGGTTAAAAGGGATAGTGAATCGCGGGTTGGACTTACGCGGCCAAATTGTGGGAACAAAGCGGGTTAGAAGCAGGGTAACCGTGGCCGCGCTTTACTGTATCGGCCTGTATGTTATTGAATTCAAGACAATAGCATCTGAGTTTCATTGGAACTTGGGATGTCTATGTGCTATATTTTTAGAGGGCCTCAACACTCGTATAAAAGACGAACTAGCGGCTCGTGACTTGCCAGACACTCTGGAAACTCTCATTGATTTAGCTGGGAGAGTTGATCACCGGAAACGCGACCGGACTCAAGAAGCCAAGTGTCACAAGAAGCACCTATGGGAGGTAATTGCCTTCGAGCCATGCACACGACTTCAGCCCAATCTTCTGCGTCCAGTGAAGAAGAAGAAGAACTTACGCAGTTAGGACGCAGACACCTGACTTCTAAAGAGAGACTTTTTCGCAGATGCTCAGGTCTCTGTATGTACTGCGGCCAATCCGGCCATGCTGTCCAGACCTGCGCTAACTGTCCAGGAAAAGGCCAGACTTAGGATCTGCTGCAGGACTCCTCCTAGGTCTAACTGCACCTTCTCCTCCATTATCTCTCCCCGTCTCTCTCATGTCCGGAGGTCTTGAATTCTCAACACTCGCACTCGTGGATTCAGATGCGGGAGGAAACTTTATGCTAAAAAGAATTGCAGACCATCTGCGAATTCCTACTACACCTATAGCTACCCCTCTACTGCAAGGGGAACCACTTCCAGGGGAGGTATCACTTACCATGCAGCCCATATGCCTTCGCACTGGGGCCTTACACACTGAGAACATCTCTTTCTGTTGTGTTCGTGGACCCTTGGGCTGGTTGGAACAGAAGATGGAGTGCCGTGGAGGACCACAGCGAATGTCCCAACCAGGAGGCGGTTCGGAAACTCGGTGCTGGCTGGCGCTCTGGTCTATGGAGAAGTTCTCTGCGACCAAGGACTCGACCTCCTCTGGACGGATGGACGGTGTAGGACCGAAGAAGAAGAGGATTCTTCGCCCTGGAGACCGGCACTCCCCCGGGAGGAGCCCTCAGGAGTCCAGCCGCTGGGACTTTAGGATTCACCCTGGAAGCCGAAGTCCCCCCAGGAGGGGCCCGTAGGGACTCGGCCGCTGGGACTTAGGCGACTTCCTGATGTTGTGGGTGGTCCGGATGCAGGCGCCTCCTGCAGGTCGTGGTTCCGGACAGCTGGCGCCTCCAGCAGGTTGTAGGAAATCCAGGAGTCAGAGTCCAAGGGTGATCCGCAGCCGGTCCAGAGTCGGAGCCAGAGAGTGATCCGAAGTCAGTCCAGGAGTCAGAGCCAGAAGAATCCGAAGCCAGTCCAGGAGTCAGAGCCAGAAGAATCCAAAGCAAGGGAAGCAGGCAGAAGCGGGACGAAGACAACCAGGAACGCAGCAATCACAGGACAAGTCCAGGAATCTTGTTGCAAGGCACAGATGAGAGCTCGATGCAGGGTACTTGTACCCTGAGGCGTCTGACGTCATCCTCAGTGCAGCTGAGGATTTTCCCGCGCTGGCCCTTTTAAATGGGGCTCCTCCCCGTGCGCGCGCGCGTCAGGGGGCGGGGCCAGCCACGTCTGGATGTCAGCGTCTCTCCCAATGAGGGAGAGACGTGCTGGAAGGCCTGCAGGCCCGGAGGTTGCCGCGACTGCCCCGGGGAAGCCCCAAAACGGCTCGGGACGCCCCCGAGGTAGGTGGAGGACCCGGGGCACGGCCCGGGACCGCAACACTTTCCTGCTCCTTGAGAAGGCCATTCACCCCGTGGTACTTGGCCTACCATGGCTACCTCAGTTCAATTGGACCACCATGGAGCTCTCTTAGTGGGGCCCTGGCTGCCATGATCGTTGTTTAGCCAAAGTTTCACCACTGCCCTGCATGTCGACAACTCCCTCATTACCTGGTCTACCGCCACAATATGAGTCTTTTCAGGACATCTTCTCCAAGCAAGCAGCAGACATGTTACTTCCGCACAGGACATTTGATTATGCGATAAATCTTAAGCCTAATTCGGAGCCTCCCAAGGGAAGGGTATACCCTTCTCAATAACAGAGACTGAGGCCATGTCGGCCTATATCCAAGAAAACCTACAAATAAGGTTTAGTAGACCTTCTAAGTCCCCGGCTGGCGCGGGGTTCTTTTTTGTTGGAAAGAAAGATGGATCTCTTCGCCCTTTATCGATTACAGAGGTCTCAATGAAATCACCATCAAGGATCGCTACCCTCTACCGTTGATAACCGAGCTGTTTGACAGACTCCAGGGGGCCAAGGTGTTTACTAAACTGGACTTAAAAGGGGCCTAAACTTGGTCCAAATCTGTGCACGGGGATGAATGGAAGACAGCTTTTAACACCCATGATGGATACTTTGAATACCTAGTCATGCCTTTTGGATTGTGCAATGCACCAGCGGTGTTTCAGAATATGATGAATGATATTCTGCGAGATTTACTGTACCAGTGCGTAGTGGTATATTTAGATGACATCCTGATTTTCTCTCAGGACCTCAAGACTCACCAGGCTGATGTAATAAAGGTACTACAAAGGCTACGTGAAAATCGCCTTTCTCCAAAACTCGAGAAGTGTGCTTTTCACCAGGATACATCGTTTCCAAGAATGGCTTCCAGGTGGACCCTCAAAAACTGAAAAGCATTCAAGAATGGCCTCAATCTCTCTAGCAGCGGTAGGCAGCCGCCCACATGCCCATGCTCCTACCACTTCCCCATGTTCCTCCGGCTGCTCCACAGCCGGTTGTAAGGGAAGTTGTGTGGACCTGGGACTTGGGATACCCCAAGATGGAAGTTTCCTTCCATGCAGTCCCTTAAATAGGATTCACCCACATGTATTATGTGGGTGTCCATTGATCCATGTTTCGTTGACGAGGAGGGAACCAGAGAGGAAGTCCAGGTCTTAGATTTTCTTTTCCTTCCCATATTTTTACCCAGGGGCATGCTCCTTTAGCACGCAGCTTCGGCTGCGCGCAGGCGGCTGCGTGCCGCAGGGCCCTTACTTTTATGGTGTCCTGGGGCTCATGCTGACGTCACATGGGGGCCGTCCTCGGTACCAGGTCTTTCCCTCTACCTCGGCCAGGAGCAGAATCTCTCTCTCTCTCAGCGCTCCAAGGCAGCAACTGGTCTCGAGGTCCTCCAGCCACGCAGGTTTCACTCTCCTCTCCTCGACCTGCGCACCGCAGGGCCCTTACTTTTATGGTGTCCCGGGACTCCTGCTGATGATGTCACACAGGAGCTGTCCTCGGTACCAGGCCTTTCCCTCTCACTCGGCCAGGAGTACAATCTCTCTCTCTCTCTCAGCGCTCCGAGGCAGCAACTGGTCTCGAAGTCCTCCAGCCACGCAGGTTTCACCCTCCTCTCCTCGACCTGCGTGCCACAGGGCCCTTACTTTTATGGTGTCCCGGGGCTCCTGCTGATGACATCACATGTGGGCCATCCTTGGTACCAGGCCTTTCCCTCTCCCTTGGCCAGCAGAAGAATTTCTCTCTCTCTCTCAATGGTCTGAGGCAGCAACTGGTCTAGAGGTCCTCCAGCCTCACAGGTTTCACTCTCCTCTCCTCGCAGCAGTGGCTATTTTCTAAGTCAAATTGATTAATAGTAGGTAATGGACTTCTCCTCCAAGAACTTATCCAAACCCTTATTAAACCCATCTACACTAACTGCACTAAACACATCCCCTGGCAACAAATTCCAGAGTTTAATTGTGTGCTGAGTGAAAAAGAACTTTCTTCGATTAGTTTTAAATGTACTATATGCTAACTTCATGGAGTACCCCCTAGTCCTTCTATTATCCAAAAGAGTAAATAACCAATTCACATTTATCCATTCTAGACCTTTTCATGATTTTAAATAACTCTATCACATCCTCCTCAGCCATCTCTTCTCCAAGCTGAACAGTCCTAACCTCTTTAGTCTTTCCTCATAGGGTAGCTGTTCCATCCCCTTTATCATTTTGGTCGCCCTTCTCTGTACCTTCTCTATCGCAACTATATCTTTTTTTGAGATGTGGTGACCACAATTGTACACAGTATTCAAGGTGGGTTTCTCACCAAGGAGCAATACAGAGGCACTTGACATTTTCCGTTTTATTCAACATTCCCTTTCTAATAATTCCTAACATTATGTTTGCTTTTTTGGCTGTCACAGCACACAGAACTGACGATTTCAATGTGTTATCCACTATAGCGCCTAGGTCTCTTTCCTGCGTGGTAGCTCCTAATATGGAACCTAACATCGGGCAACTATAGCGTGGGTTATTTTTCCCTATATGCATCACCTTGCACTTATCCACATAAAATTTCATCTGCCATTTGGATGCCCAATTTTTCAGTCTCGCATGGTCCTCCTGCAATTTATCACAATCCGCTTATAATTTAACTACCGTACTCTGAATAATTTTGTATCATCTGCAAATTTAATTACCTCACTCATTGTATTCCTTTCCAGATCATTTATAAATATTTTGAAAAGCACTCCACTGCCCACCCCCTCCACTGAGAAAATTGTCTATTTAATCCTACTCTCTGTTTCCTGTCTTTTAACCAGTTTGTAATCCACGAAAGGACATCACCACCAATCCCATGATTTTTTACTTTTCCTAGAAGCCTCTCATGAGGAACTTTGTCAAATGCCTTCTGAAAATCCAAATAAAATACATCTACCGGTTCATCTTTATCTAGATGTTTATTAACCCCTTGCCTTGGGTAAAGCCATGCTGACTTTGTTCCATTAAACCATGTCTTTCTATATGTTCTGTGATTTGGATCGTTAGAACACTTTCAACTATTTTTCCTGGCGCTGAAGTCAGGCTAACTGGACCAATCTGGTGCTGCCGGAAATACTAATCCCATGTGTCTCTTGCATCTCCTAATCATTCAACCCAATATGAGGCACTGGGAAAAGGCATATAGAAGCTTGCCTTCAGGCCACTCCTGCACATGGGCATTGATTGCTGAAAACTTCAGATCTCTCCTGAGACTGAAGAAACGAGGCACCTTTGCATTGTATGATGTCGCCAACAGGCCTAGAAAGGGGAGGTCTCAGCAGCCCACTATGCTTTGCTGTACCATTCCCTTTCTCCTGAATCCAAATACTGTTTGCTGAGAAAGTCGGCTCTTACATTGTCTTTTCCTGCAATGCGCAAAGCTGAGATCTCCTGAGATCTTCTACCATTCCATGAGTTGGGCTATTTCATTTGACACTTGCTGGCTCTTGGTTCCTCTCTGTTGTTCAATGTAAGCCACTGTTGTCGCATTATCTAATATTATTCGGACTACTCGATCCTGCAAGCATGTCAACCAAACAGTACTGTCTTCCAGCTAATTGATGCTCCAGAGTTACTCCTCTGTACTCCAGTGTCCCTGCACTTTCAACTCCTGACAGTAAGCCTCCCAACTCTGGAGGCTCATAACTGTTGTGTGTAGTAGCTAGTCTGATGTTCGTAAGAGAACGCCCCTCATTAGATGATCCTGCACCCACCACTGCAGTCAGATGCTCATCTACACCGGTAACTGAAATCGTATCATGGAGTTCTGAGACTGTGGACTCTAATGCATAAATAGTGTGTGCTGAAGAGGACGCCAATGTGTCCCTTGCCTACAGAACCACCTTTCAGATGGCTGCCATCCACCCATACACCTGTAGATAAGACTATACTGCCGGGCGTATTGTTTCCATCAATAGTCACATCTGCGACATCAGTTCTGAATGTGGACCCCCAACAGGGATACCTGTCTTGCTTCATGTCAAAAATGAACACCTAGATACTCCAGTGTCTGGGATGGCTGCAGATTGCTCTTGGTCAAATTCACCACACAACCTAGTTCCTGCAGCAAGGAGATCACCTTGCACAGGGCTAAAAACATTCTTTCATAGCACTTGGTCTGAATTAGCCAATCATCGAGGTATGGGTAGATCAGAATACCATCCTTTCTCAACACTGCCACTATCAGCATCATGACCTTATAGAAGGCTCTGGGCACAGTATCCAAACCGAAGGGTAGCACTCAAAAAGTAATAATGTCACCCCAAAACAGCAAAATGCAGAAAACTGTTGATGCTCCAGCTGGATGGGAATATGCAGATACTCCTCTGACAACCCAGAGACTTAATAAATCCCCCCGACTGTACTGGTCTTATCAGCGAGCATAAGATTTCCATACGGGAATGAGTCATTGCAAAAGCTGGTTGACTCCCTTGAGATCCAGGAAGGGGCAAAGAAATATCAGCCCAAACTATCTTGAGACATGGGCCCTGGTATCACAGTTCACAGGCTGAGGAGTCCTGAGAACTTACACTCTGCTGTCTGTCTCTTCTTTGGAGAACTGCAGAGAGATGTCACAAAAATGTCCAAGGCATGCTAAGAAACTCCAGACCATAGCCATCTCATATCACCTCCAGACCCCACTGGTCTGACATGATCTTGATCCACCTCCGATAAAAAGGAGAGACAGATGATCCCCTACCTCCTGTTCCTGGGAGTGGATCGACATACCCTCATTGAGGGGTTTGAAGAGACACCGCCACCCAAGCCTGCAACCCGTCTGGATAAAGAACAGAAACCTACCCAAAGCTCGATCCCTATGAAAAGTTGCTCTTCTGCAGGGTCAAAAATGTTTGAAACCTCAAGCACAACATATCGTGCCAAACGAGTGTAGCTTCTGCTTTTAATCCTCTGGTAACTGAAGAACCTGGGACTCACCCCACTTACTGGCCAATTCTTTTTTTCTTTCTCACTCCCAAACCACAGTGATCCTTAAAAGGCCACTTTGTAAGAGGCTTTGGATTATCTCATTCGTCAGCCATAGCTGACGTTCAACCCTGCTTAACTCCCAAGATCAGACAAGATTGGGCTCATCCAGGGTGGAGAGGCCATAGGGCACTGCCCTGAATTCAAGCTAAACTCATTGACTTCCTGAGAGAGAGCAAGGAAGAGTGATCCACCAGGAGGAAGCAATAGGCCAAATGTAATTCATTGCCACCGCCTTGAGGCCTGTTTAAGGATAGCCTCAATTCTCCTATCCTCCACCTCCTTTAAGCCACTCACCCTACCACAGAGATAGCCACCCACTTGGTGATGGCACACACCAGTGCATCCATTTTCAGAAAGCGCAATTGCTCTCTCTCTCTCTCTTTGCTGGATCCAGGGGGTACAGCACTATCAAGGCTTGTCCTCCTGCAAAAATAGCATCTGAGGCGCCGCATTCAAGATCAATAAATTCTTGAATATCATCCATAATGCTTCATATAAAGAATGTAAATGGGATTCTTGTTTGGCTTTGGCACCAAGCACCCCCAGCATCTTCAGTGCCTGGACAATCCGAGCCACCAACCCATCTCTATGAAAAAAATGCAGCATTATGCTATACAGTTCCGATCTCCAGAGGAATTTCCCATCCTCCAGGGAGTAAGGACTGCTTTCACTAACCATGCCACCTGGATCCCTATCAGCATGACCCATAGCAGGTGCAGTCACACTCAGACTCTTACCTGTAGCACCAGGTATGTGGGAATTCACAGACTGCGATCCTGAACACTTAGGCCTACCACGTCGGCGACAGAACAAAAAACTGCGAGTGGGGCCTAGCCAAATAGCTGCTCAACCCGCCAAGCTGTTTTGTGGCAGACTTGCGCATAGGAAAGCATGTGAACGTTGCCACAGCCCATACCAAAGCCAAGGGGCATCAGTCCTGCACCCACTGAAAAGCCTTTCCCCGCTATCAATCCAGTTAGGATAGCCCCAAAACCAGGCGACACCTCTGACAGGTCTCCCATTGGACCCATTCCCACATCATGCTGGGAAGGGCGGGCTCAGCAAAAACAGCCTCCAGATAGCGCTGATACAAGTTAGTCGGGGAGGGGGATGCCAAGCTGAGATACCTGAATATGGCAAACAGTACAAAAGTAAACCCCTGCTAGCAGCATGCTCCCAAAGCTTCTTACCATTGTGCACCCAACTATGCATCCGCACAAGCGAGCGAGGACATGGCAGTCAAAACACAAGGCCTGTCCAATAAACATCCAAAAAGTTTAGATGCACAACACACGGTACAGATAGGCCCTCACCTGAGCACTTACCTGAGTGCCCACCCGAGCGCCCACCCGAGCACCCACACCTAAGCACACACCCGGGCGTGCAAGTGTGAGCTGATGTTGGAAAGTGTTTCACAGTAGACTTGTACACAGAAAAGCACGCAAATGCCGCTGCAGCCTACCACGTGGCGTCTAAGCAAAGCCTGAGAGCGGGGCCTAGCCAAAATTCTGCTGTACCCACCAAGCTGCCACGACTCCTCAAGCTCCTTCGGAGGAGGGAGTGGACGTCTGATCAGTGTGCCAAGGTTAGGAAACCAGAAGGGAAATGGAAACCCTCACTCCTTTTATTTTGCTCCATACCTGAACTCAGCCCATCCCATCTGAATATAGAGCCAGTCTCCAGCTGCAGGGGGAGAGAGCAAAGGCCTTCACTGTTGCACTCACTTCCTGCATCCGCTAGCCTCTCAGCTGTTTCTCTCTCAACAGCTAAGTGCACGCTGGAAAACCAGCTACTGGACCAAGGCACTCATCTGAGGGAGGGATCCGCAGATATCACCTCAGGAAAACTCGACTGAGGGAGGGACCATAAGATATCACCACAGGGGAGCAGAGCAAATTGATTTCTTCTTTTTTCCTTCATTTTCTATATTATTATTATTATTATTTTTAAAGTAATCCCTAGTAGGAGATGCACGTCCACCATCTGCTGGAGACGGAGAATACTGGGCTAATACCGGTGCAGGGGTATATATATATATACAGTGATGTCAGCTTTGCTCCGTCTCCATCTGCTGGTAGAGGTGCATAACCCACTGGTGTGGATTAACCTGTCTGAATGCTAAGAAAGCAGACTTTTGTATAGTTTGTTTCTGAATTTGGAACAAGCTGGGCAGAAGCTATAAGAAATAAAATATTCTCTATGCTCTGATACAACTCATTGGTTGTGCCATCTTTATAAAACATGATGAAGAATTTCTACAGTGAAGATAGTAGTTCTGGGGACTGTTCTATTTGCAGTTATATATTTGATATGAGACATGGCTGGTAGTAAGAAGGCAACCTCTACTGCGTAAATCATATTACGTCAACTGTACAATGAGTTCACAAAGCTCAGAAAAAATGAGTTTGGATATAAATGATCCTCTCTAAAACACTCCGATAAGGGTCAGACCAAAGTCACTGAAGCTTAAGTTGAACGATGATGAAGGAAAGCACGTAGCGCTGACTTGAAAAAGGTAAAAACTGAATGTACAATACTGTAGAGTGAATTTTCAAAAGGGTTTACCATGTAAAAATAGCACATCCACGCACACATGTGATTTTGTAAATATAGGGAGTATGTCTGTACTTTCGGTTTCACATGTATATTTTACTGGGGGGGGGGGGGGGAGAGCTTTCTGGGATGGGGTTCAGACATACAAGCAGAAGTTGCTGTTTTGTAAGAAATATACATTTATGCATTTCCAAACTTGTTTGTATACTTTTACACCTGCCTCCTAGATGTGGGCTAGATAAAATAAGAATACTTAGCCGCACATGTAGGTCTTCTTAAACCATCAAAGCCTATCGTTCAAGGCTCATCCCTTGACATGAATCATGTTTCGACTGCACATCAGTCTTCTTCAGGGGAATATTGCAAATATTGGGTAAAATTTAGTATAACAAATAGTGAATTAATTAGGTAAAGATGCGGGTTAGAATGAACTTTATTATTGAATAAAATTGAGTGATTGTTTGGGTAAAGAGTACTCAGTGACAATAAATGATTAGTTGAAAAACTGCTCCAAAAAGCTGGCTACAGCCTGTGGCCCATTGCGTGGTGAGAGGCTGCAGATTAAAGACCTTTGAGAGCTCTTGCCTTATGATATTGTCATTCGTTCTCAACATTGTGGATTTTATAGTTTTGTGAACATTGGGATTTGATTCCTTTTATGTCAAGTTACTTGCCAAGGTGCTCCAATTGCGAGTGTAGAAATTTCTCCCTATGTTAATTCATCCTGATTAGACTGGCTTTGTACATGCCTGATCTTCCACTAATGATACGCGGTGCATATGATTGAGATTTATAAAAATCATGAGTGGGGTGGAATGGATAAATAGGGATCAGTTTTTTTATACTTTCAAATAACACTATGACTAGGAGAAACTCCATGAAACTAGCAACTGGCAGGTTTTAAAACAAATCGTTGAAAGTATTTTTCATTCAGCTTACCATAAAGCAATGGAATATGTTGCCAGAGGATGTGGACAAGGCAACTGTAACGTGGTGGGGTTCAAAAAATGGATTGGAGAAGTTCCTGAAGGAGAAATCCATAAACAGTTATTAGCCAAGTAGACTTGGGAGAGCCAGCGTCTATCCCTGGGAGTGAGATATAAGAGATTGATCAGCTATTGGGGATTTGTCAGATACTTTCAACCCAAACTAGCCACTATCGGAGAAAGAATGCTGGGCTTGATAGACCTGTCTGACCCAACATGTTCTTAATTCCATGTAACTAGTAGAGTGCTATTTTTATACAGTGACATTTATCGCAGGACGGTTGCCAAAATGCCAGCCCTGTCCTGTTCTGAAATCTGTGATTCATCCTATGAATCAGTTACTCGGATTTAAGAAGTAAAAGGCAGGATGTAGCAAAACTCCCATAATATGCGTTCTTCCAGTCATTAATTATGGAGTCAGAAAAAGTATGACTGCATTTTTTTTTTAATAGAATAAAATTATATCCCCTAAAAGTTTGCTACCTTTAGTCTGTCATGGTGACTTGTGGTCCTGCTTGAAGAGATTTGACAGTTCAGTGCTTGTAGGTGATTTGCATATCATTAACCAGTATACTTTATGTCGAAATTTGGATGAACTGACAAGTAGGATGAATTATGAGTTAATTTGCACATGTATAAAAATACCACAGTTAAAAAAAAAAAAAGTCAAGGAAAAGTTTTCAATAACAGTATCTGAAATTTGTCCTCAATTTCAGTGTGAACTTTATTTATATTACAAAACATTCATATTAATGCTGAAGCCCCAAAGAAAGTTTTAGCAGTCTCCACTAGGTCTTTTTTTGTAGCCATCTTATGGACAAATTATAAATGTTACTTTAAGATACTGTCTGGCACACCATGTTCTCCTCTGTTTCTGTCAGTGGCCATGAATATGTTATGTTACAATACAATGCGCAAAACAGCATTCGGTTGGATTGGGAGTTTTGGAACATAGAATGTGATGGCAAGTAAGGATCACAGGGCAATTTTCCAAACAGCCCGCATAGTTGCAAAGTCCGTGGGTACTTTTAACTATGGACTTTGTCCCAGTTCTCAAAGAAAAAGCACGAGCATGCTTTCCCTTAGAAAATGACCTAGGGAAAAAGTGTCTTGAAAGATTTGCACCTGCCTTTTCTATGAGTAGATTGAAAACTACAAAATTACTTTTTTCATTGCTTTCCCAAAGTTACCTTAGATCCTTTTTTCCTCTGAAAAATTGTTTGCTGCTTGTGCATTATGGTGTAAAAGGCAACAACTATGGTAGAACAGTAAATGAACAATTAAGGCAAAGTGATCCTGTCTTCGATGAAGAGGACATAGATAGTGAGGTGTCTCAGCTGGATAAGCTGTTATTGTTTTACATTTTGATGAGTTAGAGTAATCAGAGCCAGCACTAGCATACAGGCAGCATAGGACACTGCCTGGAGCAACAGATCACCACGGGAAACAATATAATGCCACCTTTCTTCCTTGCCAGTGCCATTCTGCCACTTTCCCCAACCTACCCCACCCCTACCCAAAAGTCTTCAAAAATTCTTCTTTGCCACCTCCCCCTCCCCTTTATGCAGGCACAACCCCTTTTCAGAGCAATATCTTTGCTACAGGGCCTCAGGTGTTGACTGCTACAAGCATATAATCAGAATCCCCGTATTGGCTCCAGCCAACAGCAAATGGCCGCTATGCCTGGAGGTTCCTGCCCCGCCCCTGGACAGCCCCGCCCACGCCCCACCCATTCCCCGTCCCTTTTTTCAAGCCCTGGGACTTACACGCATCCTGGGGCCTTACGCGCGCCACCGGGGCTTTTGAAAATAGGCCCATTGCACGTAGGGCTTTGAAAATCTGCCCCTATATTAAGAGTTCCATATTCAATTACTGGCCAGATTGAAAAGTTAGCCAGATAAACTTATCTGGATAACTTTGGAGGAATATTCAGTGGTGCAGCCATACTGTTGAATATAGATGGCTATCTTCAAGTTAGCTGTCAGAGAACCAGCAATCAAGGTTGGTCTCTCGGGGTAGCCCTCCAGCCACTCCGAAGGCCCTTTTGGACCAAAGACATATGTAAACCCCTGTGCCACAGCGCATCCTTGAAGTCAGAGACCACAAGACCTGTGCCACTGGCAGTTGAACATATTCAAACACAGGCCAGGCGAAGACAAGGATTCACTGAAGACAGGAATCAAGGCTGCAGCAGTACCAAGCTGGAACTGAAGACAAAAGTGGAGCCAAGCTGGAGACAGGGAACCAAGAACCAGGCTGAAGACCATAGCAGGCTGAAGATAGGAGACCAGACAGTGACAAAGAACCAGATGAAGGCTGAAGACAAGCTCTACCCAACGACAAGGAACAGGGCAATGGCAGAAGACAAGGGTCCAGGAAAAGATGAAGAACCAGGCGAAGACCAAGGCAAGGACCAGGTGGGCACTGAAGACCAGAATGGGCTGCAGGCTGGAACAAGGTCTCTGAAGACCATGAGCAGGACTCAGAAATCTGGAGTCCAGAACAAGACTCCAAAATCAAGAGGAGTCTGAAGACTCAATCCAGCAAAGGTAGACCCAGCACAGAAGACCAGCAAGGACCCAGAACAGAACAAGGACCATTGAAGACCACAGGAACAAGAACCAGACTGAAGACACCGAACAGGGGACCAGAAATAGACGACCACAGCAGACCAGGAATAACAAACATTGTGAAGGCCCTGATGCAGAAATGAAGAGCCTTTTTATAGGGCAGCTGGAGAATAACATAATCGGAGGGCACCATGGATTTTCCCGCTGTGGGCCCTTTAAAGTTAGGACAGAGGCGCACGTGCCTAGGATGGCAGCACGCAGCATCAGGAATCACCGGCAGTGTCTCTACAGCCATGGGACATGGAAACCAGGCAAAGGCAGCATCAGGGAGGTTGGCAGCACTCCAGGTCACCTTTGAAAGTGAAGCCAATGTCCAGCCAGCAGTGTGTGAGCACTCCATGAGCGTTAAATTTATCAATAGCCAAATAAGTTTATCCGGCTAATTTTATGACAACTCTACAGCATAACCTAACTCCTTCCAGAATACTCCTATATAATGTGGCTAAATTTTAGCTGGATAATGAGATATTCATCTAAACGGGTAAGTACCCAAAATATTCAAAAGTCAGCATTTAGCCGGATAACTTCTGAGTTATCCGGCTAAATGACTCTGAATATGGACTCTGATTAAGAATAAACATGTGGATTCTAGGTGTCAGTTACAGAAATCTGTTTGATTAATGCAGGGGTAGACAACTCTGGCCCTCAAGAATCACAAATGAGCCTGGATTTTTTGATATCTACATGAGAGAGTCACCTACAAAATAGGAATGCTAATTCTTAAATTACTTAAAGATCAAACTTGCCCGTGGGCCAACACTATACTAAAATTGTATCAACCTACCAGAGCCTTGCGTTCGTCATAGCGTGGATTGCTTGAGATTCTTTCACCTAGAGTTGCACGATTACATATTATTATTTATTATTATTATTATTATTATTATTTGAAACTTTTATATACCGACAACCGTTTGCACATCGTATCGGTTTACAGATAACTTAAAACTATGATAGTATAACTATCATTTAGGCATGGCCTTTACAGGGAACAATTAACAATTTTACATAAGAACAAGGTAGTTAAATATTGGAATATATATAAAATAAATTACGAAGGTACAGAATAAACGGGATATTGACTCGTGAGTGCACTTTCTCTGTTGCTGGTCCCATTCTCTGGAATTCTTCTGACTGAAATTAATGTGATTCAGTAAAGAAAATCAGAAAACTAGTTAAGACTTTTTTGATTAAATCGGCTTGTTTAAACTGCAACAACTAGGGAAAGATGGCACTGAAAAAAGTGCCTTCAAAGCAACCTCCTCCACACTTCAAAAGAAGCCTTTTTACATTTGTTTTATTTCTATTTTTTTATTTATGCTTGCTCATACTCATTTTATTTTTGCTATTATGTTTTATGATTATTTTATATTTTGATTATTTTTATATTTCCTTTTACATTGTATTAGTCTTTTTGTATTGTTATGAATGTATTCTTGTTCATCGCTTAGTCCTATTTTTAGTGATTAGCAATTCACAAATTCCAATAAATGTAAATTAATATACATAAGAGATTTCCATGCACTGCTTCCATTGTATGCAAATATATTCATGCATATTCATTGTGGATATCCTGAAATTCAGGCCTGTCTGTGGCTTTTGAGGACTTTAGTTGGCCACCCCTGGATTAATGGTTTTGTGAGCATCTGCATATCTATGTACTGCGTATTGTATATATAATGGGATGCTGTCTCTTCAAGACAATGTCCACTCCTCCTCTTCTTGCATTTTCTGCCTACTGTGTATAAAGGTTCCTACTCTGCAGTCTGGCCTTCCGAGGTCATAAATAATCTTACTAGAAGTCTCCAAGTTTCTGTGTGTTTAACTTTGTTTTACCAAGTAGCAGTTTCCAAACCAGATAGTGAATAATCTAATCCTCACAGGGAACTGTATAAAAGAAAAGAAAATGCTACAAAATTTAAATGAAAAATGTGAACTTGTATTTAAGCAGGTTCAGTCAGAATCACAGAGCAAACAATGCAAGAGATTAAATGGCTAAAAGATGTGTCTAACCACTGTGAAGGACCCAAAAAACAAATCGGTAACCGATCCAGTGAGCTGTGTAGCAGTGACGACAATGAGAATCGGATAAAAGAAAGCCCTTTATTAAAACGCCCGACTCTGGCCGAGTTTCGCTCTTTTTGCACAGAGCTGCCTCAGGGGCAATTCATTCAAGCAGGACTTGGAAAGGTCAGTAACGTATTAATTATCAGCACGGATGATTTCACTCCAAAGCAGTTAGACTTTCATTTGTTCACGTAGACTTTCATTTGTTCACGTAGCGATGCTGTGTGATGTCAGTAATGAAATTAAATGCATTGAATCCACATAACAAGCAGTCTTACAGCTGATTGAGAAAGCTGTAAGACTGCTTGTTATGAAAGTCTAACTGCTTTGGAGTGAAATCATCCGTGCTGATAATTAATACGTTACTGACCTTTCCAAGTCCTGCTTGAATGAATTGCCCCTGAGGCAGCTCTGTGCAAAAAGAGCGAAACTCGGCCAGAGTCGGGCGTTTTAATAAAGGGCTTTCTTTTATCCGATTCTCATTGTCGTCACTGCTAACCACTGTGAAGAACAGGAAAAAAAAAGGAATACATTATGTATAAAAACTAATGAAGGAAAATATTAAGAAGGGCTAATATATAGGCCAAAAAAACCTCTGGATCAACAAAAATCTACAAGGTGGCTATGTAGCTTTAATATAAAGGGGAAAACATGGCTTAAAGAGATACAATCTATCAAACAATGGACTCTAGTGACCTTTTCAGTGTGAATAGTACTATGCAGTGACAGCAAAAAGCATACCATAACGGTAGCTTGAAAACTGCTCAGAGGCTCCAGCTGGAGCCACATCAGCCATTTTTAACAAATAAAAATGTCACTAACAATACATGGTTCTGAAAAATACACTGAGATCTAATTCAGAGCTTAGACCTCCTCAGGGACAGCTGTCTGCTTTCCTTTTGTTTAAGCAGATAGACAAGATCTACTCCCTTGTGATGAAGTTGTAATTTGTCTATGTCCCAGACGGAAACATCTTTATCACTAGTGAGCTTCAATCCAATGTTCAACCAAGGGGGCATTAAGAATACTTTTTTGGAGGCAGTTCCTATGTTGTATGTTCATAGAATTAGAGGTGTTTTTCATGAACAGGCATGACAGGGATCAGCCACACAACTGGGTGATGTCATCTGCTGGTGCTGAGATGGAAAAGCTCTCTCAGACCTAAGGCGAAAGGATGTTTTTTGTTGGGTTGTTTTTTTTTTTTTACTCTCTCTTCAAGCTGCTCGTCGTCTTTCCACTGATGGACTTTTTTACTTTCTTTGTTTAATTTTATTTAATTTCTATATTAACTGGCTCACCTTTATCCACATGTTTGTTTACACCTTTTTTGAAGTGTCACTACGTTATTGTGCTGTTTAAGATATTCATAGATGATCTGGAAAAGTGAACGACAAGTGAGGTGTGTATGTGTGGTTGTGCAAATGTGGGGGCTACAGGCCTTTCTGAAGGGTGTAGCTCAGATGTGTCAGGGGGTGTTTTTGGATAGGTAAGGGGTTGTGTGTGTGTATGGAGGTTGTGGAATGTGTTTTTTGGGGGAGGATAAGGCTATATTGTGTAGGTAGCAGAAGTAGTTTGAAGGAGTGTGTATATGGATGGTGCTTGTGGGTGGGGGGTTTGAATGGGTGAGTGTGAGTTGGGTTGTTTGCATGTTGCATGTGTGTGGAGGTAGTGTTTGTGAGTATAGGTTTGTATGTATATGTGGGGGAGGTTGGGGATGGATGTGTGCATTTGAGTGGGTTTCTGTGTATGGAGGTAATATGTGGCAGGGCTGTGTATGAAGGGGGAATTGTAGAATATGTTTTTTTGAAAATGTGAAGGTATGATTAGGGCATATGAGCCTATGGGGATGTGATGGGGAGGCAGGGATGTGAATTAAACTATTTTCCCTAACTGTGTGTGTGTGTGTGTGTGTGGGTGGGGTGTAGTGATGAGTGGGGAATGGATGCTTGCATGTGGGAATGTGTGTGTTGAGGTATGTGTTTCCGCATTGTTGTACATGTGGGGAATGTGTTTGGATATAGGGTGTATGTGTACAGGTGTATGTGTCATGGCAGTATATAAATGTATAAGGGGATGGGAGGACAGATAGCATCAGATAAGAATAGGAATGTTTGGGGAATCAGGGGACATTTTAGAGGACATTGGGGCCTAGGCAATATGGGCCAGATTTTAAAAGGGTTATGCGCATAAGGTACGCGCATAACTCTTCTAAAACGGCCCTGCGCGTGCCGAGCCTATATTGCATAGGCTTCCGGCGTGCGCAAAGCCCCGGGACGCGCGTAAGTCCCGGGGCTTTCTTGGGGTGGGTGTGTCGGGGGGGTGTGATGCGGTCGGCGCGTCATCTGGGGGCGTGTCAGGGGCGTGATGCGGTCGGCGCGTCATCCGGGGGCGGTGCTGCAGGCGTGGTTTCGGCCCAGGGGTGTTCCGGGGGCGTGGCCGCGGCTTCCGGACCAGCCCCCGGACCGGAACATGGCGCGCGGCAGCCGGCCTGGCGCGTGCAAAGTTACGCCTGCTTCGAGCAGGCATAACTTCTGCGACAAAGGTAGGGGAGGGTTAGATAGGGCCGGGGGTGGGTGGGTTAGGTAGGGGAAGGTGGGGGGAGGTGGGAGGGAACGGGCAGCGCGCGCAGTGCTCGGCGCTCGCAAGTTGCACAAATGTGCACCCCCTTGCGCTCGCCGACCCCGGATTTTATAAGATACACGCGGCTACGCGCGTATCTTATAAAATCCGGTGTACTTTTGTTTGCGCATGCGCTATGTGTTAAAATGTACCCCTATTTGCGCGCAGAAAACGGCGCTCAGTGTTAAGTGCCCGTTTTCCTAACACGCACCCAGCCACCTCTCCTGGGCTCACAATGCAATATTTAAATTAGGAGTCGCGCTAAAAAAAAAAGGTGCTAGGGAGAATTGTACATCCCTAGCACCTCCTCGGCATTGGCCGCACAGGAGAGAGGTGGCTGTCAGTGCAAGTTGGGAAAACGGACGCTCAATTTACGAGCATCAGTTTTCTCCCGCTACCAGCATATACGTGCACAAGATACACGTCTGGACTTTGTATCTTGTGTGTGTATATTGGGCGCCCAGAACATTTTTTTTTCCAAAAACTTTTTTTTTTTAACCTAAATCTGCTTTCTTTTAACCTAAATCTGCTTTCTTTGGTTCCTCCTACTTAGGAGCACTACAATACTATTAGGAGGAATCACAGAAAGCAGGATTTTTATTTTTATTTTTTCAATGTGCCCTTGAGCACAGCATACCCTTTACACCAGCCCCAGGCTGGCATAAAATTTGCCGCGTTGCAATGGGTTCATTGGCCATGCAGACAATCTTTTGCATCGCGGGATTAGCTAATAGCCTCATCTACATGGAATTTATATGTGATGAGCGCTATTAGCTACGCACGTGATTTGGACGCGCATTTTGGACGTGCTAATCCCCGTATTGCATCGGGGCTTATGGACGCGCGTCCAAAACGTGCACCCAATTGTGTGTTAAGCCATGCGCTGGCTGCTGTGCACGATATTGCATCGCACCCATTGTACAGAAAGGAAGAGCAGGGAGGAAGGGTCAAGATGAGGAAAGAAACTGTGAGCGGGAGAGGGAGAAGAGCAGATGAAAGCTAAAATGTAAGAGAGAGATTTTTAAAAAAGAGAAATAGAGACAATTAAAGACTGAATACTGACCTCAAGAAAAGGAGGATAAGGGTATGGGGAAGGGAGCAAGTCCTAAAGTGAAAAATAGCTAGGACAAGGATGAAATAGGGTCATAAGATATAGACAATGATATATTGATGCAAAGCACACCAAAGAACTGTGTCCTTGGCTGTTCTTTAACCCCAACCTCTGGATAGTACCACCAGACACATTCAGTCCAGTAACTTCAAGCCCTCCTGCAGGTGACTTCTAATGCAAGAGGAACTGGACGGTGGAGACCTGATTTCTGCAAAGCCAGCAGGAAAGCAGCCTGACTGGGGTGGTGACAGCAGTGAAGCAAACTGCTACTGGTGATCCAATCTGGCACCTTCAAGGGGCCCTTGCACTGGTGACATCAGCAGTAATTGTTTATTGATCAGCTTTTATCACAAGGTGACCTTGAAGTCTGCAATGCTGAGCAGATTCTACTTTAGGTTGTTGTATGTTATTTATCATTTACTAAAGCAAACCTTTCTTAGGCGTCTTACATTAGGTCCCTCAGAGTGCTGTGAATCATATGATGTATTACTAGCTTTAGTGCATCTCTTTCAATCCACAGCTCTATATAAAAGTACATTGCACTTTGCTTACTAAGCTTTTTATCAAAATTAGCATGATATAAGTCATCTTTAGCAATAGTTACATTAAACTACCCTCTTCTTAGAATTAAGCCTTGATAAAATACAGAAGGGGTGTCCAAATACAGTCCTTGTGGTCTACATATGTCAGGTTCTCAGGATAATCCTAATGAATATGTATGAGACAAATTTGCATGCACATTGCCTCAACGGTAAGATCTATCTCATGTATATTTATTAGGGATCTCCTGAAAATTAGGCTGGTTTGCAGTCCTCAAGAACTAGAGTTGGACACCCATGAAGTGCTGTAACCTTGACAGCCCTAGAATAGTAACAGAAATTGAATTTTTTCTGTCCTGTCACAGGTAATTACATTGCATACTTCTCTAAACATTTTTCCCCAAAAAATGAGACCCAAAGTATTATACAACATCAAGTAAAATACATCACAATAGAAATAAAATACATTAAAATCAATTAATAATTCCTAATATGGACTTTTGCATCCCCTTATCTCACCAGGGAGTGAATCAGACACACCACCAACTAAAACATATTGATAAACACACTCCCTCCCCAAAACCCTCACACTAATAGCAGGGCAGGCTTTAAGACAAATGGCACCCTGGGAGAAAATCGCTCCCTCCTCCAACTGATGGCATCTCCCCAGGCCTCTCTTTGGCCTTGGCAAGATGGGATTTGCTGCAGCCATGTTGGGCCTATCTTTGACCGCATTAGGATGGGATCTGCCACGGCCAAGCCAGGCCTTTCTTTAGCTATGGTGGGATGGGATCCATTGTGGCCACACCAGGCCTCTCTTCAGCCACAGCAGGATGGGATCTGCCGCAGCCCCCCCATTGTGGGATGGGATTCATCATAGCCCCACCTCAGCGGGATGGATGATGCTGGCAATGCCTAGGGTGCCCCCTCAGCTCATGGCACTCTGGGCAACAGCCCAGCATGCGCTACCCAAATGCTGACTCTAAGAATATAAATTCCCTATCTGACCCAAGCAAATGATAGCTCATATCCCTTGTCCTTCCCAGTCACTGCCAAATAAACAAGATAAACACACTCTACTTTTCATTTGTCAAAGAGTATAACTGAATATATAATAGTCAACATGGTTGAAACTTTAAGGAGCCACTTGTCAATAGTTGCCCTTTCATAAACAGAGCTGCAGGTATTATCAATGTATGCAGCAGGATGGGAGGCCAAAAAGATAAGATGGAATGGAATGGGTGCATTTTGAAGAGCAGCATCTAATAACCAGTAAATCACTGATCTGTTTTTATTTAGGATTTACATTTTATTAATTTTCTTTAAAAGAGACAGATGCAACTTTATTATTTTATGCATTGCTGCATGCAGAGGTTTTGCACTGATAAAGCACCCTTGTGTGCTATTCCAAACTCTAAGAGGAAATCTTCATACACATGAAAATCAGTAGCTATCTACAGTAAATAAAATAAGACATTCTGAATGCCCCGCAAACAATTATGAATATCTGCAATCGCATCTGTAACTATTTTTCTACTATGAAGAAGGTATATTAATATATACAGTTGTGTGAAAAGGTTTAGGCACCCCTGGTCAAATTGTATGTTTCAATGAATCTCTTAAGTGAGCAGAATTTGATAGTCTCTGCAAGGTACAAAATTAAACATGACATCTTTCAGAAATTTTTAATGCAAAATTACTATTTGCTGATTTTAATAGATTGAAACTACTAAAAAGTGAATATGGCATGTGCAAAAGTTGGACACCCTTCCAGTCCATTCATTACTCATTTTTTAAAGGTTGTTAATAATGCCCAAAAAGTTGATCAACTTATTAGGCCTTCATTTAGTTGGGTAAATAAAATTTCATGGTTGAACAAATACTCAGACTCATCTAATCTTTAAGGTTGTGACTGTTGTCCTTTCTACTTTCAACAACCATGGATTCCTCTAAGCAATTGTCTGAGTATTTGAAAATGAAGATTAATTCACTCTTACAAAGCAGGGGAAGGCTATAAAAAAAATTTCCAAACCCTTCTAGCTAGCAATTTCAACTGTCAGAATCATTGTTAAAATAAGGAAGTTACATGGAACTGTTGAGGTCACAACAAGATATGGAAGACCAATAAAAACCTCCAATAGAACTGTCTAAAAACTTGTTCAGGTCTACAAAACAAAACCCACAAATCACTGCAGATGACCTGCTGGAAAGTTTATATCATACTGGAGTAGTTGTCTACAGTAGAGTGTTGCTTACACAATAATGATCTGCATGGGAGAAGGAAACCTTTTTTATGATCCCCATCACAAACAACGTCATCTAAAGTATGCAAAAACAAAACCTTGCTAAACAAAAATTGGACTGTTCAGCCACAACCACACAAGATACATTTGGAGAAAAAAGATGAAGCATTTGAAGGACACCTTGCCATCATTAAGCAAGAAAAGTGGTTGGATATTTAAGCAAAACAATAATCCAAAACATAACCAAAATCAACCAGGAAATAATTACAAAAAGAAGGATTTTATTTATTTAGCCATCTATATTCCACAAAATGCAATTCAGTGTGGATTACAAGTTAAAACAACATAATACAATCACATGTAAGACAAGACGAAGAATTTGGAATGGCCTTCACAACCCCAGACTTGAATAATATTTAAAATATGTGAGGAGATCTTAATCATGCAATGCATGCAAGGAGACCTAAGAATACTTCTGAGCTAGAAGACTTTTGCAAGGAATAATGGGGGGGGGAAAAAAAACTTCCAAAAGTAAGTCTAGAAAGAAAGACTCTGAGGTAGCTACAGGAAATGTTTGGAAGCTGTTATTTCTGCCAAAGGAGGTATTACAAAGTACTATCTGAAAGGGTGTTACAACTTTTGCACATGCCATATTTACTGTTTTATTATTTTCAATCTGTTAAAAATCACAAAATTAATGTAATTTTGCATTAAAAATTACAGAAAGATGTCACGTTTACAGTAACTTTGTTAAAATATGGGCTGAACATTCAGATAGTACACGTTGTTAAAAAAAATATTTTTATCTGTGTTAAGAATTTAAAAAATGGGGACATTTGAGACTGATGATGATACTGATACTCGTTCCCACAAGTTTCAGTTTGTGACTGTTCCTGAAGCAGTAAGTTTTGTGGTGTTTTTGATGGTCTTTTACAGTGAACATTGAAGAGTGTTAGATCCTTTTGTGGATGGATATTACTAGATTTGTTCCGGTAACTTTGTACCGTGCAGAAATTGTCAGCTTCTGTTCACTTAGAGATTCATTGAAACATACAGTTTGACCAGGAGTGCCTAAACCTTTGCACACAACTGCACATCTTAAGAACTGTATATTGAAGAAATTTAAAAAAAAACGGATGTACTTCAGTGCTTCTCAAACTTATTTGGCCACACTCTCACCCCACTTCCCTGCCTCTTCCCCATCTCTTTTCCTATGTAATACTTTTAACTCTTCTTTATCCCCTCCCAAAAAAGGTAAATTGAGTACAATGTAATAGTTGAAGATATGTATTAGTTGATCATGCTAAACATCTCACATCCAACTTTCCTCATGATCCATCCTGCACCTCTCAGTTTGAGAACCACTTATCTACCTAGTGTGTCATTTAATGAAGTGGTGCTGTCACTACAAAATACAATATGATGTTTCCTTGGACATCATGGCTTCATGCAAATGCTGTACATGTTATGTTTTTTAAATGTAACCAAGGCTTCATGATTCAGATATGAGTGTATACCTCTTTGGTAGGAGATAACCCATGGTTCTTATGTTTCATCATGCTTGAACAGCATGACAGAGTTGGAGGATCAATTGCAGACTTACAATTCAGAAGGTTGGCTTGACTTTACTGTGGGATCTTGCCGGGGGTATTTGTGACCTGGATTGGTCACTGTAGATGACAGGATGGTAGGCTTGGTGACCTTTGGTCTGACCCAGTATGGCATTTCATATGTTTCTTATCCCCACATTAAAGAGTGAAATAGATACCCATGACCAATTTACATCTACTCTGTCTTTTCAAATCAGGTGATCATTATAGCCATTATAGCTCGATTTGAGACTTATCTGGCTTTCTTACTTAGCCAGAAAAGTAGCACTTTTAAGACTTAGCCAGCTCAATGGTTCTGAACTGCTGTACACACTTTTTTCTTACTTTATATTTTAAAAATATACACAGGCTCCACACTAGGAATCACCCCCAGGAAAAGATCCAGGGGCCATAGTGGAGAAAATATCTAAATAGTCGGCTCGTTGTGCCACAGCGGTCAAAAGCAAATGGAATATTAGGAACCACGAGGAAGGGGATGGTGAACAAAACGGGAAATATCACAATGCATCTGCATCGCTCCATGATGAGACAGCACCCAGAGTAAAGAGGCTAGTGCCATTCAGCATTGATACCCTGGCAGGGGGATATGATAGAAGTCTACAAGATCATGATAGTACTAGAAAGAGCAAATTGTGAATTTCCAATAATGCAACGACTAGGGTGTACTCCCTGAAGGTACTAAGTAACATAGTTGAAACACCAAACTTAACTCTATATTACTAAATTCAAGTTGTAATATGCAGCATTGAAGAGCAGGCAAATGTGTCAGAAAATAAAGAAATTTTCTTATTTCCACCTTTTTGCACTACTGGAATGCACATGTAATGCCCAAAGATATCCTGCAATGTGGGTCAACAACACTGATGATGTTAAATAAATTGAATGTTTTGATGAGAATATTACATAGTCTAGAGAAATATTTTGTAGTGTATTTCTTCTTTGCCATTCTCTGCACCTTAAAAAGCAAGCTGTATTTAGCTCCAAATAATTAGTCACCATAGCAGCAGAACAAAACTGCAGAAAGTGTATGGCACTGTATTGCAGAAGTACACAGTATTCCAAACTGAGGTCTCACTAGAGACCTAAATACAGGGGAAATATTGTTTCCCCTCTTTGCGCTGACCATTGCTCTCCCTATGCATCCTTCTTGCTTCAGTAGTCGCACTCATCCACCTATTTTGGCCACCTGTGACCATCAGATACAATCGCCTCAGAATCCTGCTCCCCTCTTGTGCAACTTTTTTTTCTTTAATAATAAGCATGCCTACTCCAATGGTAACTCCTCTTTAGAGTAGGTGGCAATGATACTTGGTGAACAGTCTCAGTTTAGAATGAGGGGGGCCTTCAAATTGCCTCATACCCTTTACCTGAGCATCTCGCCACAACTCATCCTCTGCTCCCAGGCTGTTGGCAGTATATGCAGAAGGCTCTGGGGGAGAGCCACTAATCTCAGCTCAAGCCTGGCACTAGACCAGGCCCTAGATCGGGTAGATTGAGGGGTGGTTGTGAACATTGTGCCAAGCCCAGCATGGATTCACCATACCGAACGTAATTGCAGCAGATCACACCACCACTGCACAAGCAGACTTGATTTTTCGTGCCTATAGGCAAGAGCAATGGTGGCCAGCAGGTACTCATCTCCCTGCAGCTGACTGCTCAACACCTCTGCTTAGGGGGTGTGGTTGCTCAACCCAGACCACTCCGTGATCAGTTCTCAAACTCACGGCACAGAGCTGGGATAAAGCAGGTTGGCTGCTAACTAAGGAGATCATGCATTACCACATCCAAGTACCCTCAACTCCCGAAATATCAGGCACTCACTTGAGATAATTGCCGCATACAGAGGGGAAGGTGGGCCGGGCATGCCTCGGGCCCAGCTGTTCCAGAGGGGCTTGCAGTATTGCGGGAGGCCACTGTCAAGGATCTCTCTCTTTATCTAGCCCGTGGACCATTGGGCTGTAGGGCTCTGGTTCTAAAAACCTCTTGGCGCGTGACAATGCCACCACTAACGGTGCTGGACACACCTTGTGCCATGCTTCCACCACCAGCCTACCACTGCTCACCAACCGGCCACGTGGCCTCACTCCCAGATGAACTGGCTCACGTTCCCTCGGTGCAGTGCTAGAATGAAGCCAGCTGCTGCCACAGGGAACATGCCGAGAAAAACTCCACAGTACGGCAGCAATACAGAAGGCAGAAAACTTCACTGGCTGCCCAGGCCCAATCCCACATGCCAGGCCACAAGCCAAGGAGACCCGTGCTCTGTGTTTTGAGAGGCCCCGTGCATCAGCCAGCTGACTCCCTAAATGCACTCCTCCCGACACTCCACTGCATCCAATCAAAGCCGCCAGACCAGGCAGGCCACCACACAGAAGGAGGGTGTGCAAAGGGAGCAGGACCCCACCGTAACCAAACACGGGCACACCGAATCTGGGAGCCAGAAGCGGGGGACAGAAATGCCATCCCAGATGACCACAGCACGAGGCCCTGCAGTCCCGTGTGTGAGATTTTTTTTTTTTTTTTAATAAAGTTCAGGTGCTCCCAGCGTAACCCACCTGGACAGTGGAACACCGCAGCAGGAAGACCCATGAAAGAGGAGGCAAGAAAGAGCCACGCGTGCATGCAGTCGGGTGGATGGGAGTTGGTGGCCTCTCTTCACTGATGAGTGAAGGACCTAACAAAGCAAGGCCCACCGGTCACACACCCTTCTCCCCACAACAGGGCATGCCAAGCCCAAGCCGCAGATCCCAAATTGCCATCCCTCCTCCATCCCAAATTGCCATCCCTCCTCCATCCCAAATTGCCATCCCTCCTCCATCCGCCAGCTGTTTATGGTATTTATTGTTATTATGTGTTTATTATTTTACTATGTTGTTTTAATTTTATTCGTATATTATTTATTTTTACAATTATGTACGTAATGCTGTAAACCGTTTTGATCAAATATACTTTTGAAAAGGCGGTATACAAACAATTTTTTAAATAAATAAATAAATCCCGAGTCAGAGGAGATATCGCCATAAAAATCCACGCTACGTCGCAGGCCAGGAGCCAAGGTAGGCCACAAGTGGTATTGGGAGGTGGAGGAAAGGAGCCGAGAACACATCCTTACCCACAAATATCCACCGACAGAAAAGGCTGGGGGTGGGCCAGCCCACCTTTAAATTCTGTTTGCTGACCTAACCCCTCAGCCCCTGCCCCCTCCCTTGCTCCAGAGGCGGAGCACCTCACTGGTTGTGGCTTCCCCACCTTCGTTGGGGCGGGTCAGCTCGTCCATGCAGATTTGGAAAACAGATTCTAGAATGCAAAACGTCACAGATATTGTAGCCCAGGACTAGTTAAAATATGCTCTATTACCAAATCACTGATTAGATCCCACATTTTCAGTTCTTACAGATTTTTTTAGCTAACAATTCTCGGGGTTTAGCAGTTTTCCTTCTGGAATTTCCACCTGGAATCTAAATGCCACATCATCTATAATTAGCTGTTAAACAGCAGTTTCTAAAACCTAAATTCACTGTTAGGCCAATGCAATACAGTTTGCTAGGCCGAGCACACTGTTGAACCTGTGGTTGGACATGGGTTTTGGATTCGCATCCACAACCTCCCCTATTCTATAACGGGATAAGCGCGTTCAAAACGCGCATCCAACCCCCCCCCCGTGAAAGTAATAGTGCAGGAGGCAGGTGCCAGTGATGGTGGAATGGGGTTAAGAGACAGGGAAGAGGATACTGGGGATATGGGATTTAAGAGATAGGGGAGTGGAAGCTGCACATTTATTTTATTTAGATTTAACTCATGCTTTTTCATTAGTAGCGCAAAGCAAGTTACATTTGGATCCAGGTAAAGGTAAAGTGGCCAGTTGATTACCCAAGGATTAAGTCTTTCTAAAGGCACTCCAGGGAAACTTGAGGAAAAAATATGCTCATTTGCAGTTGATACAACAAGAAGAGGTGAACAAATTGGGGGAAAAAAAAACAGTAGGAATGATCCTGAGTTTTTGGAAAATAAGCTTCAGTGCTAAAATTGTAAAATGCATTTAGGTAACAAAACTCCATTAGCCACTTACCAATTTTATGTATATACCGGTAATCTTGTGTGTATACTGCCTGTCTATAATATAGTCAAAGTGGAAGAACATAGATTTAAAAAAACATAATTAGATGGACAAGAGTTGGAGACTATTAAAAAAGAGATCAAGTAGTTATCATCTTGGATGTCTCAAGATTGCCCTTCAGTATAATAAAGCAAATAAGAAAGCTAATATATATTTGCTATGATATAGGTATTTTCTTCTGGTTATTGCAAGTTTGGGATTTATTCAGAGCGAAAAAGAAGGCAATCTTTCTCAATTATGAGGAGCAGGCTTTAGTCTTATGTCTTATAATGTTAGTTATTGACTATGGAGATTGTCATTTTTATTGAATGATTCAATGGATTGTCAGTGATTTTATTATGTTTATATTTTATTTGGTGTGAATTGTTTTGCAACTGGTTAATTACTTTTTGCTGCCACCTGTTTCACTGAAAGGCAATCCATAAATCAAATCATACCATAGTAAATGATGTCAGCAAAAGACCATTCTGCCCAACCGGTCTGTCCAGTTCTTTTTTTTCTTTAGTTTAGATTTAGTTCACATCTTTTCATTGGTAGCTCAATGTGATATACATTTATACAATAGGTATGACCCAGTCCCCAGAAAGCTTATAATCTAAATTTGTACCTGAAGCAATGGAAGATGAAGTCCACGCTGCTAAGTATCTGTTTCATGTGCCAGTCACAGAGTATGACCACCTACAAGATTTCTCTATATCCAGGGCATTCCTTTTTCCTTTCTGTTTTTTCCTTTCCTAACTGGAAAGGGTCAGGGTTAGGGCAGTGAACGGAATGTAATCCGAGGGAGTTCATTTTGAACTCCACACGTGTCCATCTTTGCACAGACTTTGCACCTGCGGTCCCTGTGGCTCGCATTGTCGAAGAGAAATTTCTGTAGGAAGTTTACCTTTGAAAATGGGTTTGCAGGTACTTGTGAATCTGAAATCTCCTGGCTACTTTTAAAATTGCCCCATGCTGACTTATTCATGGCAACCCAAGATAAGTGGCCTGGCATATATTCAAACTAATATCTAAGAGCTATACTGCCTTTCAGTTTGGTGTCCTAAGAGCTATCCCCAAATCACTCACTATCCCATTCGCTCCTCTCTTAACTCACTAAAACATTCATCCAGCAAATTGTAATTCAGATTGGTTAGGTCCAGATATAGTTATAAGCTAAAGCTTCATCTCCTTTTACCCATGTGGTTTAGAAAGTGCCTTTCACAGTCATGCCAAAAACTTTACAATAACAGTAGTTGAGAAAGAATAATAAAAAAAAAAAATTGACACTTTTCTTTTTTGCATGGTGATCATTTCACTTAAATATTTTTTTTTTTCATCTGCACTCTCTATGGGGGGGCAGATGTAGACCCTGCCACAGGAATTTTGTATCTATTTGCATGTCCAAGAAATAAGAGTGAGCTGGGCTGATACTAACATTTTTTGCTGCCCTGTGTGAACAATTACTACATTTTCCCCTCCTTTTTCCAGTTTTTTAATACTTAATTTTTGGTTAAAAAGGAAACAGAGTGTAGGATTAAATGGTCATTTTTCCAAATGGAAAAAGGTCATCAGTTGAGTATCATAGGACCTGTGCTATTTAACATTATCATAGGTGATCTGGAAAAGGGAAGGATGTGTGAGTTGATCAAATTTGTAGAGGACACAAAATTATTGAAAGTTGTTAGGAATAGTAGTGGATTACAAGGAACTGCAGAAGGAACTAGTGGCACTGGGTATCTGAATGGCAGATGAAATTTGATGTGGACAAGTGCAAAGTGATGCACATAGGGAAAAATAATCCCAACTATAGGTATATGATGCTGTGTTCTGTATTGGGAGTCACCATCTGATTGACAAACTGAAGCGCAGTAAATCACCTGGACCATATGGTATACACACTTGGGTTCTGAAGGAACTCAAAAATGAAATTTCAGATCTATTCATTAAAATTTGTAACCTATCATTAAAATCATCCATTGTACCTGAAGACTAGAGGGTGGGCAATGTAACCCCAATCTTTAAAAAGGGCTCCAGGGGCGATCCGGGAAACTACAGATCAGTGAGCCTGGCTTCAGTGCTGGGAAAAATAGTGGAAAATGTTCTAAAGATCAAAATCACAGAACATATAGAAAGACATGGTTTAATGGAACAAAGTCAGCATGGCTTTACCCAAGGCAAGTCTTGCCTCACAAATCTGCTTCACTTTTTTGAAGGGGTTAATAAACATGTGGATAAAGGTGAACCGGTAGATGTAGTGTATTTGGATTTTCAGAAGGCGTTTGACAAAGTTCCTCATGAGAGGCTTCTAGGAAAAGTAAAAAGTCATGGGATAGGTGGTGATGTCCTTTCGTGTATTACAAACTGGTTAAAAGACAGGAAATAGAGAATAGGATTAAATGGGCAATTTTCTCAGTGGAAAAGGGTAAACAGTGGAGACCCTCAAGGATCTTTACTAGGACCCATGCTTTTCAATATATTTATAAATGATCTAGAAAGCATTTAATGAGTGAGGTAATCAAATTTGCAGATAATACAAAATTATTCAGAGTAGTTAAATCACAAGCAGATTGTGATACATTGCAGGAGGACCTTGCAAGACTGGAAGATTGGGCATCCAAATGGCAGATGAAATTTAATGTAGATGAGTGCAAGGTGATGCATATAGGGAAAATTAACCCATGCTATAGTTACACGATATTAGGTTCCATATTAGGAACTACCACCCAGGAAAGAGATCTAGGCATCGTTAGTTCAGTGTGCTGCCGCAGTCAAAAAAGCAAACAATGTTAGGAATGGTGAATAAAACGGAAAATGTCGTAATGCCTCTCTTTTGCTCCTTGGTGAGACCGCACCTTGAATACTGTGTACAATGCTGGTCACCGCATCTCAAAAAAAGATATAGTTGTGATGGAGAAGGTACAGAGAAGGGCTACCAAAATGATAAAGGGGATGGAACAGGTCCCCTATGAGGAAAGACTAAAGAGGTTAGGGCTGTTCAGCTTGGAGAAGAGACGGCTGAGGGGGGATATGATAGAGGTGTTTAAAATCATGAGAGGTCTAGAAAGGGTAGATGTGAATTGGTTTTTTACTCTTTCGGATAATAGAAAGACTAGGGGGCACGCCATGAAGTTAGCATGTGGCACATTTAAAACTAATTGGAGAAATGTCTTTTTCACTCTATGCACAATTAAACTCTGGAATTTGTTGCCAGGGGATGTGGTTAGTGCAGTTAGTATAGCTGTGTTTAAAAAAGGATTGGATAAGTTCTTGGAGGAGAAGTCCATTACCTGCTATTAAGTTCACTTAGAGAATAGCCACTGCTATTACTAGCATCAGTAGCATGGGATATACTTAGTTTCTGGGTACTTGCCAGGCACTTGTAGCCTGGTTTGGCCAATGTTGGAAACAGGATGATGGGCTTGATGGACCCTTGGTCTGACCCAGTATGGCAATTTCTTATGTGCTTAAAAGGAGCTTGGAGTCCTTGAGAAATGCTCAGCTCAGTGTACAGTGGCAGTCAAAAAAGCTAATTGAGTGTTTGAAATGATCCGAAAAGGTGTACTTGGAGCTGTATTTATTATTCTTAACTTGTCAACAGAAAAATGTACTTTAAGGAGCTAGTTGTGTAATTGTCTAACATATCTTTTTGGCCCAGTACCAGATGTCTGTTACAGGCACAGGATATGGGGGTTAAAAAAAAAGCTACTTACAACTTCTGAAGTATTATAATGGTTAAGTACACACCGTTCCCATGTGTATCTTCTCAGTGATAACACAGCAGTTTGTGTACTGGGAGAGAAAGATCTCAGCCATGGCCTAGTTCAGTTGCCCAAACTAAAATTTTACACTCCCCAATAGCACTTCTTACAGAGTGTTCATGTATTTTCCCTCCTTCGTGTTGCGCTTGGCGATCTGCGGGTCTTCCCCACGAACCGCAGCACTCACCTCTGGATCCAGCCCACCAGCCTAGACTCCAGACGCTGCAAAGGAACGGCAGTGCAGATGCACAGCAGGCCGCCATGCTCCTCCAGGCACGATGTCCCCGATGCGATTTGCGGCAGGATGCCACCAGCGCTCTCCTCAGCTCTAGATTTAAAGGGCCCATGTTGGGAAATCCCTCGTGGTGCCCACAGATGACATCACAGCCTCTCGCCTTTATAAAGGCCCTGCTATTCCCCAGTCTTCACCTTGGCAACAGGTCTCCTATTGCTTGTAGTGTGAGTTGCCTCAGCTTTCCTCCTGCATTCCCAGTTCCATGTTTTCATTGTCTTCAGTCTCCAGCCTTCGTCTTGTCCTCAGTTCCAGTTCTTTTTGTCTTCAGGTCCTCTTCTGTTCTTGTGGTCAGCCCTTCTGTGTTCCACGTCTCCCTGCCTCTCCACCTGCTTACTCCGTGCCTCCTGCTTTAGCTATCTGTCCCACCTTCCCTTGTAGAGATTTCCCAATATTTGACCTTGGCCTGCTTCCTGGACTCCGCTTGAACTCTGCCTGCCACCGACCTGCTGCCTGACTACTGTTTATTCTCAAATTCTGCCTGCCACAGACCTCGGACTGCCTTCTGACCATCCTTGTATGCCGCCTGCCTTGATCCAGGCCTATCTTTAACTTTCAAATGCAAACACAACAGATGTTTCAACACAGGTACAATAATCAGTATATTAAGAGCAAAAAATGATCAAGAAGACAATAATTTTTTTAAAAATTATTTAACACAGTTTGTTCAATACACAGTTTATTCCATACACTATGCAACAATATACAACCATTCACTCACCATTCATACTGCATAACAATACATGTCACAAATAACAAATATAATAAAAACACAATCTCTGTAGCCCCTTCTTCTTCTCTTCTTCTGTGATGGCAGTGTAATCCTTTCAGAGTACTATTTCCAAATATCTCTATTCCAGATTATTTCGAAATGGATCACTACACACCACACCACACCAACAACCTAATCTCTGGGAGCAATAGGTTGTTTGTGTAGTGTGTAGTGATCCGTTTCGAAATAAATGACATATCCCCTGATGAAACCACTATGTGGTGAAACAGGAGTCTCTTGTCGGGAAGAAAAATAATAGGAGAAGGGAATTCCACTGAATAATCTGGAATAGAGATATTTAGAAATAATACTCTGAAAGGATTACACCGCCATCATAGAAGAAGAAGGGGCTACAGAGATTGTGTTTTTATTATATTTGTTATTTGTGACATGTATTAAGTGTTATGCAGTATGAATGGTGAGTGAATGGTTGTATATTGTTGCATAGTGTATTGAACAAACTGTTAAATCATTTTTTTTAAAATTATTGTCTTCTTGATGTTGGTAAATAAAATTTATAACATTATAGATACCCAGGTCGTTTTTTGCTCTTATTATACTATCTTTAACTTTGCCTGCTCATTCCAGCCTCCACCTAAGACCTGCCAGCTTCGACACCAGAGAGCTCAATCTGAAGGGAACATGGGCTGGTAAATGCGACGCTCCAGCTGGGTCTCTGCCTCAGTCAACTCCGCCAGACGACGGTGGGGACCTGCAGGGCTCCTCCTTGCAGGTTGTGCCAGCTCCACCTCGGCTCAAGGGTCCATACCTACAACACTTGGCTCCTTTTGAGTTTTGTACATTTTCTGTAAATTAGATCATGATACATATATAGATTGGAAGTGGTACATCTACAATAAATTCTGTTTGAACTAACCCATAGGATTGCTGTATTTTTTAAACCAATCTTTTTGTTTCCTTTGGAGCATGTGACTCATTGCTGCTTTTTGTGAACCTCAGATATGCCATACTGGCTCATACCAGTGATCCATCAAGCCCAGTATCCTGTTTCTAGCAGTGGTCAATCCAGGTCACAAGTACCTGGCAAGTACCCAAACATTAAATAGATCCCAAGGTACTAATGCTGGTAACAAGCAGTGGCTATGTCTTATTGATTAATAGCAGTTTATAGACTTCTCCAGGAACTTATCCAAATCTTGTTTAAACCAAGCTACAACAACTGCCTTAACTACATCCTCTGGCAATGAATTCCAGAGCTTAATTGTGTGATGAGTGAAAAAGAATATTCTCAAATTTGTTTTAAATGAGCTACTTGCTAACTTTATGGAGTTCCCCCTAATCTTTCTTTAATCTAAAAGAGTAAACTGATTTACATTTACCCGTTCAAGTCCTTTCATGATTTTGAAGATCTCTATCATATCCTGCCTCAGCTGGCTCTTTTCCAAGCTTAATAGCCCTAACCTCTTTAGCCTTTCCTCATAGGGGAGCCATTCCATGCCCTTCATCATTTTGTTCACCCTTCTCTATATTTTCTCCAGTGCAACTATATCTTGTATGAGATATGGTGACGAAATTGCACCCAGTATTCAAGGTGCAGTCTTACCATGGAGCAATACAGAGGTATTATGACATTTAGAGATGTGAATCGTGTCCTCGATCGTCTTAACGATCGATTTCGGCTGGGAGGGGGAGGGAATCGTATCGTCGCCGTTTGGGTGTTTAGAGTATCGTGAAAATCGTTAAAATCGTGAACCGACCCCCTAAAACCCACCCCCGACCCTTTAAATTAAATCCCCCACCCTACCGAACCCCCCCCAAATGCCTTAAATTACCTGGGGGTCTAGCGGCGGTCCGTAGCTAAATCGGGGGAAGGGGGAGGGCAGGAAAACCGACACACTAAAACACCCTAAAACCCACCCCCGACCCTTTAAATTAAATCCCCCACCCTCCCGAACCCCCCCCAAATGCCTTAAATTACCTGGGGGTCCAGCGGCGGTCCGTAGCTAAATCGGGGGAAGGGGGAGGGCAGGAAAACTGGCACACTAAAACACCCTAAAACCCACCCCCGACCCTTTAAATTAAATCCCCCACCCTCCCGAACCCCCCCCCAAATGCCTTAAATTACCTGGGGGTCCAGCGGCGGTCCGGAACGGTCTCCTGCAATTGAATCGTGTTGTCTTCAGCCGGCGCCATTCTGCGCCGCCATTTTGCAAAATGGCGGCGCAAAATGGCGGCGGCCATAGACCAACACGATTCGACTGCAGGAGGTCGTTCCGGACCCCCGCTGGACTTTTGGCAAGTCTTGTGGGGGTCAGGAGGCCCCCCCAAGCTGGCCAAAAGTCCCTGGGGGTCCAGCGGGGGTCCGGGAGCGATTTCCTGCCGCAAATCGTTTTCCGTACGGAAAATGGCGCCGGCAGGAGATCGACTGCAGGAGGTCGTTCAGCGGGGGTTCCGGACCCCCCGCTGAACGACCTCCTGCAGTCGATCTCCTGCCGGCGCCATTTTCCGTACGGAAAATGGCAACGGCCATACGCGTATGGCCGTTGCCGGCCATACGCGGCAGGAGATCGCTCCCGGACCCCCGCTGGACCCCCAGGGACTTTTGGCCAGCTTGGGGGCGCAGAATGGCGCCGGCTGAAGACAACACGATTCAATTGCAGGAGGCCGTTCCGGACGGCCGCTGGACCCCCAGGTAATTTAAGGCATTTGGGGGGGGGGTTCGGGAGGGTGGGGGATTTAATTTAAAGGGTCGGGGGTGGGTTTTAGGGTGTTTTAGTGTGCCGGTTTTCCTGCCCTCCCCCTTCCCCCGATTTACGATTTTTTATTTTTTTTTTTTGAAATTTAAGTTTTATTTATTCATGCAAAGAGTAGCAAAACTTTCTACAACTTTCCAACAGGGCATACAATGTACAAGGAAGTTTTCATACAGGGGTAGATTTTAAAAGAAGCGCGATCAGCCTACTTTTGCTTGCGCATCAGACTCAAGCAAAAGTACGCTGGATTTTAGTAGATACGCGCGGAGCCGCGCGTATCCACTAAAATCCTGGATCGGCGCGCGCAAGGCTATCGATTTTGTATAGCCTGCGCGCGCCGAGCCGCGCTGCCTCCCCCCGTTCCCTCCAAGGCCGCTCCGAAATCGGAGCGGCCTTGGAGGGAACTTTCCTTTGCCCTCCCCTCACCTTCCCCTCCCTTCCCCTACCTAACCCACCCGCCCGGCCCTGTCTACACCCCCCCCTTACCTTTGTCGGGGGATTTACGCCTCCCGGAGGGAGACGTAAATCCCCGCGCGCCAGCGGGCCTGCTGCGCGCCGGGCCGCGACCTGGGGGCGGGTACGGAGGGCGCGGCCACGCCCCCGGGCCGTAGCCACGCCCCGTACCCGCCCCCAAAACGCTGCCGACACGCCCCCGGAACGCCGCTACGACCGGGCCCGCCCCCGACACGCCCCCGACACGCCCCCCTCCGAGAACCCCGGGACTTACGCGAGTCCCGGGGCTCTGCGCGCGCCGGGAGGCCTATGTAAAATAGGCTTCCCGGCGCGCAGGGCCCTGCTCGCCTAAATCCGCCCGGTTTTGGGCGGATTTAGGCGAGCAGGGCTCTGAAAATCTACCCCACAGTGTACATAAAAGTCTGACAAGCAATTAAACATTGGAAAGCTCGACAAACCCTTGTCAAATACTTCCCCCCCCATCCCCGTACCTAACCCACCCTCCCCCCCCACCCCAACATGGCCCCGTCTCATAACAGTAAAGTCTCAGTATACACTTGATAACCATATCAGTAACAATAGAAAGAAATGTGAGTCCCACAGTGTCAACCTCCAAGGTTGATGGCAGCACTACCAAAATATAGGGATATATCTCAGAGAAGCTACATATGAAATACTCAGGCTAGAAATTGTGTAAAAGGCTGCCAAATTTTATGGAAGGACGCCACCCGATTATTTTTAGAGGCGGTCAAAGCAGCCAGCCTATAATAAACATGTAGACGATCCTGAACTCTAGCAATAGTAGGAACCCTGTCCGACTTCCAGTGAACAGCAAGCAGACTTCGTGCCGCTATAAATAACTGGACACAAAGCCGTGTCTGCATCTCGGATATAAAATCCGGATAGATGCCTAGTAGCGCCATGGCTGCCGAGGGAATCACTTCCACCTGGAGTAATTTAGTGAGCAATTGGAAAACAGCTGCCCAATAAAGGGTAATCTTGGGGCAGGACCACCATATATGTATGTAAGTACCCACATTGCCACAAAGACGCCAGCAGCTATCATCAGACGGGGGGTAAATCCGGCAGAGCCTGTCAGGTGTAAGGTACCACCTATATATCATCTTATATCCATTCTCCTGCATGATAGCTGAAATGGAGCCCACCCGTGCTCGTCGGTATACTGCTTGCCAGGTGCTAGGGTCAATGCTGATATTTAAATCCTCTTCCCATCAGCTTCTATATTTACCTTGTTCCTTTCCAGGGGTATGAAACAACTGGTACAGTTTGGAAATTGCCCCCTTCAGGAAGTCACAACTCGTACAATAGGCTTCTAGCAACGATCTGCCCGGGCGCAACTGTTTGGCCCCTTGTAAGGAGCGGAGAAAATGAGTGACCTGTGCATATGCCAAAAAGTCACAATGAGTGAGATTATATTTTGTGACCAATTGGGTCATAGAAAGGAGCGTTCCCTGCGAGAAAAGATGACCTATGGTCGTAACACCCCGCTGTTTCCAAAGTGTGAAATGAGGGTGCTGAAAACCTCCAGGGAATTGTGTGGTATGGTACAGAGAAGTTTGATAATAGTACTGATGGCGACCCACCAACTGCCTCTTATAATTGCTCCACACTCGGAGGGTGATGGCTAATGACCAAGGCAAAGAATGGACCGGCAGCCACGACTGGCGTGATTGCCACGGCATTGCGGCTATGGACATCTTACCCACCATGTCCTGTGCAATCTGTACCCACTGCTTGGGGTGGCTGGCCCTATTAATATCCAATAAAGCTCGCAATTGAGAAGCAGCGTAGTACCACTGAAGGTTTGGAACTCCCAAACCACCCTGAGCAACCGGCAGATAAAGGATAGACCTAGAAATCCTCGGGGGTCTACGCCGCCAAATGAAATCAAATATTTTTTTCTGCCATTTACGGAGGATAGAACTGGGAAGAAACACTGGCAGCGAAGCAAACAGGTAAAGAAATTTAGGTAGAATGGTCATTTTAATGATGGCAATCCGGCCAAACCAGGAATAAGGGCCACTATTCCATCTACTCAAATCAATCACCATTTTATCCAACAGGGGTTTATAGTTAAGGGAGTAGAGCTCCTGCAAAGTAGGGGACAGCCGCACTCCCAAATACTTAATGTGAGACTTCGCCCATTTAAAGGGAAATAACTCTTTGAGCCTCATGACCACGGGGGGGTCTACATTAATGTTAAGCAATTCCGACTTCTCATAGTTTATCCTGAGGCCAGACACAGCACTGAACCGGTTCAGCTCCCTCAGAACCCCCTGCAGGGATTTAAGCGGGTCAGTCAGAATCAGCAGCACATCGTCAGCAAATAAGGAGAGCTTGTACTGACGGTCACCCAGTCCCACTCCCTTGATATCACTAGCATTGCGGATGGCTGTAGTAAGAGATTCTAAATAGAGGGCGAAAAGGAGGGGGGACAAGGGGCATCCCTGCCGGGTACCTCGTCCTATATCAAAAACCGGACTATATCCGTTATTTACTTTAACCCGTGCCTTAGGCGCATCATAAAGCTTTCGTAGCCATTTGAGAAAGAAAGGCCCAAACTCCATCTTTTCCAGGGTGCTAAACAAAAAGGGCCAGTGCACCAGATCAAACGCTTTTTCAGCGTCCAGTGATAAAAGGACAGCGGGCTCCTTTTCCTCCTGGACCCTCCAGATGAGATCTGCCACCTTCCGAATATTGTCCGCCGCCATGCGGTGCGGGACAAAACCAACTTGGTCAGAGTGTACTAATTGCGGGAGATATTTATTGAGCCGTAGGGCCAGTAATCGAGCTAGTAATTTGAGGTCAATATTTATGAGGGATATGGGCCTATAAGAGGCACACTGGGTGGGATCCCGTCCAGGCTTAGCCAGTACTGTTATACCAGCTACATTAGCTTGCGCTGTAATGCCATCCTCCCCCCGCAAACCATTAAAAAACTGAGCTAAGGGTTCAGCAACCGTGGCCGCACATTTCTTATAATAGGCCCCAGAAAGGCCATCCAAGCCGGGCGCCTTGCCAGGCTTAAGGGACTTAATAACATTGAGCACCTCTTGCTCTGTAATAGGGGCGTCTAACTGCTGTTGCTGTGCATGGGTAACACAAGGCAATGTAACATCTTGAAGATATTGATCAATATCGGCCTGCAGAATATTGAGATCTGCGCTATAGAGAGTACAATAAAACTCAGAGAAAGCTGCGCGGATCTCCCGAGAGGCCGTTAACATCGTGCCCCCGGAATTTCTAATTTTAGGCACTATATTTTGGGAAATGCGAGCTTTCAGTCTCCGAGCCAGTAGGCGACTGGCTTTGTTCCCCCCCTCAAAGTAGGCCTGCTTAGTAATTTCCATTTGATGAATGATTTGCGCATTATCTAATTTATACAGTTCAGATTGTAACGCCATTAGCTTCTGATGAGATCGGGGAGACAGACTCCTCATATGCGCCTGAGACACTACCCGTATCTCCTGTTGTAGCTCTGCTCTCCGCTGCATTTTGAGTTTTTTACAAGCAGCAGCTCTCGATATTAATAGCCCCCGGGCCACAGCCTTAGAGCAGTCCCAGATGATGCTAGGAGCGGAGTCTGGAACCGTATTTAATGTAAAGTATTCTTGCAGGTGCCCTTCACATGATTTAAAGAAAGCTGTGTCCTGCAACAACGATTCATTGAGTTTCCAGAATCTGTCTCCCCGATCCTCGCCACTCATATCCACCTCCAGGCAAACAGGAGCATGGTCAGACCATGAGATTATATCAATGTCAGTCTTCAACACTCTATTCCCCAGCAGCTTATCTATTAAAAAATAATCGATGCGAGAGTAGCTTGCGTGCGGTGTGGAGTAAAATGTATAAGAGCGAGATCTGGGAAACCGACTTCTCCATATGTCCACCAAACTCCACGCATGCAATAACTCGTGTAGCGCCCGTCTCTCTTTTCCCTGGCCCAGAACCGCGGGAGTAGAATTATCCAGCTCCCGACGTAAGGTCATATTAAAGTCTCCGCCAATGATCAGTGTGCCAGTGGCATGAGACAGTAATACCTGTTTGATCTGGTCAAGAAACTCCCCATAATCATGATTGGGCGCATAGAGTGATAACAGCGAGTAGACCTGAGACCCCAACTGCATATTCAAAAGGAGGAAACGCCCTCCAGGGTCAGCAATATGAGAGATGTATTCAAACACCAGCTGAGCTGCGATTAGAATACCAGTACCAACATATTTATGTTTTTTGTCAGCGGCAGCTAAATAAAGGTGTGGATATTCTTTAAAAGCAAGTAAATGCTCATGTCTGCGTTTCAGGTGCGTCTCTTGGACGTACACAATATCCGCCCCCTGTCGCAACATTTCTTTACGCAGAAGGAAACGTTTCCTATAGGTATTTAAACCTTTAACATTGAGAGAGATGATCTTAATCATCTTGATAGTGATAAAAAGAAAATGCGCTGCATAGATACACCCACAAATTCCCTAAAGGCGAGGAGACACTGAAGTACCACACTACATAGATCACAAAGTATATCAATATGTATTTCTTAAAATGAAACATGGTCAAACCTGAAAATGAGAACACTGCCATGTCTAAATACTGGACCAGGGAGATTCGCCCGCAGGGATCTGCGAATCTTGGTCCCAAGGGGTTATAGAGCAGCGCAGAGAGCCGCGAACCTCCCCCCTCCCCCTCTCCAGGTTATAGAGACAAATGTAACCAGATAGATTAATTTCCATCTATAACCATATGACAATTCGTGCCGGATTACAGGCCAGCTTGCTTAGTAAACTAAACTAAAACATGGGTAAAGTAGATTGAACCCTCAACATAGATCTCGGACATTGACAAAAACTGTCCAGACAAACTCCGATCCGCAGTGGCGTCCGTCGCTCTGTTCTTCAACCCTGGTCTGCAGATCCAACTCCTGAAACTCCGAAAGCGCTGGGCTGCCGGCGAAGTCTTCCCCGGCCCGCGCCCGGACGCCGCCATCTTGGAATGGAGTTCGCGGGTTTAGGCAACGTGTCCGATGCAGGAACCGCGAACTCCGCCTTTAGGCCTGCTTCTGAAAAAGCGAGAGCGGCGTCCGCCAAGGATTTAATTTTGTAGGTGACGCCTTGCCTCTGAAACATTAATGCAAAAGGGAATGCCCATCGATATTTTATGCCCTCTGCACGCAGGGCCGCGGTCACATCCCTGAGCTGATATCTTTTCTGCAGAGTAGTGGAAGCCAAATCGTTATACATCGTTATGTCCAGATTATTCCATTTCCAACTGGGGTGAGTACGTGCCAAATTAATAACTTCCTCTTTCTGCCGGTAGTTGAAAAATTTAATTATAATGTCCCTCGGCTTATGGTCGCGGCGTGGGCCTAACCCCCGATGAGCCCTCTCCAGGACGATCGGTGCAGGTGTCGACTCACCCCCCGAAGCTTCCCCAAGCGATAAGACAAGGTCCGAACAAATCTCCGCCGCGGTTTTCAAACAGTCCGTGTACATATCGGATTCGGGGACTCCCCGGATGCGTAAATTAGATCGCCGTGACCTGTTCTCCAGGTCCTCCAGCTTCTCGGCCATAATATCCATTTCCGAAGTGAGGTGAGTTGTAGCTTGACGGAGATTGTCAATATGAGTGCTTTGATTTTCCGCCCTGAGGTCGAGGTCATCAACCCGACGTCCCACACCGTTCAGGTCCTCCCTCATTTCCGCCATCCTCTCCAAAATTTCTGCTTTCTGCGCTCGTAGATCGGATCGCAGCTCGATAAACCAATTCCTTATTTCGGATCTGGTAGGGATCTCCGGGTGGAGCACGCCGGCGGAGGATTCACTGGGTTCATCTCTATGTATTTCCAGCTCTCCCGGGGGCGATAAATCACCACGTGAGGTCGAGGCCTGTTCCTCCTCGTCAGCAATCAAGTCTGCGGGGAGTTTGCTAAACGCAAACTGCTTGAGATCTGAAGTTTTCCGTTTCGTCGTCATCTTAGCAGGTTCCTTACCCAAATTAGCGTGTTAAGGCCTGGCTATCTCGGCAATAAAGTGCTTAAATAAGCCTTTAGGAGAGGTGCAACAGGGGAGCAGCAAAATCAAGCGGCCATTGCTCAGCGCTGCTCAAGAGCGCCCCCCCCGATTTACGATTTTTTGACGATAAATCGGGGGAATTGGTATTGTATCGTGGTCCTAACGATTTTTGACGATTTAAAATATATCGGACGATATTTTAAATTGTCAAAAAATGATTCACATCCCTAATGACAATCACTGTTTTATTTGCCATGCCATTCCTAATAATTCCTAAAATTCTGTTTGCTTTTTTGACTGCCATAGACGATGATTTCAATGTATTATCCACTATGAAGCCTAGATCTCTTTCTTGGGTGGTAGCTCCTAATATGGAACCTAACATTGTGTAACTGTAGCATGGGTTATTTTTCCCTATATGCATCACTTTGCACTTGTCCACATTAAATTTCATCTGCCATTTGAATGCCCAATCTTCTAGTTTCACAAGGTCCTCCTGATTTATCATAATCTGCTTGTGATTTAACTACTCTGAATAATTTGTGTCATCTACAAATTTGTTGAGCTCACACATCTTACCCCTTTCCAGATCATTTATAAATATATTAAAAAACACTGGTCCAAGTATAGATCCCTAAGGCACTCTACTGTTTACCCTTTTCCACTGTGAAAACTGACCATTTAATCCTACTCTCTGTTTCCTGTCTTCTAACCAATTTGTAATCCACAAAAGGACATCTTATTTTTATTTATTTATTTCTTGTTTTTTCTATATCGTCATTTAGACGAGCCATCACAACGGTTTGCATGCTTCACAGAAATACAATAACATTATCTTCTAAAAAATAGAAGTATTAAGATGTTAATAAAAACACGTATTAAATATAAATAACGAGTGCAATACATATAACTAAATTATCAATCTAAAATTGCTTTACATGAGTAAAAGCATATAAATGTTATATGGTTTATTTACTATGAAGGTCGGTATAAAAAAAGTGTTAAATAAATAAATAAATAAATAAATAAATATGCATTTACATGAGTAAAACCTATTGACAATTCAATGGTATTGATTTGATGCACAAATACCGGAAGATACTGCATGGCTGGGCCACACACATTTTCAAAGCGACTCAGCAACGCGCATATCTCCCGGAACACGCAGAAGAGCCAGCTTTGAAAAAAGGGGCAGTGTTTCAACGGGGCGTGGGTGGACCGGGACAGCATCTAATGAACCGTGCAACAGCAGCCGGCCAGCCCACGTAACTTACTGCTGCTCCGGAGAGCAGGTAAGTTGAAAAAACAAAAAAAGGGTAGTTAGAGGGGTTTTAGGGGTCAGGTAGGATAGGGGGAAAGGCAGGTAGGGTAGGTAGGAGGAGAGGCCCTATTGCGTCGCCGCACACTTCTGAGAAAATCCCCCCTCTGTCGCATGCGAGTCAGCACCCGCACGCACATGCACTGGTAGTGGATTTTACAGCATGTGCGCGTTAGCACGCACACGTTATAAAATTGGCATGCTCGTGTGCACACGCCGGGAACCACGCACACATGGATTCTCGTGTGCCGGTTTCAAAATTCACCTTTAAATGTGCATTTGCACATGAAAATTACATTTTTTAAAGCATGTAAATCCTTTTGAAAATTACCGTTCTGCAAGTAAGATCCTCCGCACAAATTACATACTGCTTGGAGCATGTGTAACTGGGCAAGGTAATTAGTGCTTGTATTTGGTGAATTGCTGAGGATTTTCAAAACAAACTTACTGTGCAACATACACACACTTTACCACTATGCAGCCTGTTATAAATTTACCCTCATAGATGGCAATTTTCAAAATCATTTCAGCATTATACCCCTATTAATTGGCTCTCTAAAAATTGCCATCCTTCAGTGTGGCTAAAAGTTTGCACATTGTTCCACTTTTGGCCACATTAAGGAGGCATTCCTGGAGGGCATTTTTACTTCAGGGAATGAAAAATACCCACGTGGATGGCATTTTCAAATTTTCACACTCATTTTTCCAGCAAAAATCTACCCACAGGAAAATGCAGGTGCAAGTGATAGATATACTGCCTTTGACAAGGATGCAAAGCCGACAGGTTAATAAGTACATGCAGGACTTGTCCCAATGCAGGCAGTTTGAAAATTGCACCCACAGTGGCAGAGAAATGTGGATGCTCAGCATTTCTGTAAAGCTTTGCTTTCTGATGCTTAAATCCCTCCAGCTGAATGAGGCAGGGATTAGGCTAAAATAGGACTGAGATGTTCAATGGTAGGTGACAAAAATGCATTTTATTCCCTACAAAATATGCTTTAAAAATGCATTTCCTTGCTATTCAATTGCAACTGCTATTATTTTTTAACCCACACGGACTGCAAATTAGTTGCTCCTGGCAGAACCTGAACAAGCTACATTGTACTATATTTTGTACATTTTTACATATCTTTAACATTTTTTTTCTGCCTCTTCATCAGGTATTTATTTTATTAATTTATCAGTCTTATAGACTGCCTCCCCAGTCAGATTAGGCTGCCCAGTGCAGAATAGGAAAGTTAAAATGCAGACATCAGAATTAAAGGGAAAACATAAAGCTAAAAAACAAATGATCACCAAAACCATCAAACCCGAACTGATAAACAAGAAGGTATCATCTACCAAGGGAAATTCCCTTCTAGTTCACTCACCAATCTGTATCCCATATTTCCCGTCTAACAACATAGAACCTTTTAGCCATCATCTGCTACAAGAGTATCTTAGCTCTACTACTTGGTGAACCTGCTTTGTAGTTTACTGAACCATCTACCTTATACTGCAGCTGCTAAGAGTCGCTCATCAAGTGATGCTCACCACCTCTAACTCTAGCAAAGTAGTCCTGCTATACCTTTGGTTATTTATTTAAGCATACTATTACCCACTAATTCAGAAAGGACAGCGTTAATAACAGTTTACAATAATACAAACATAAAATAGTATACAAATCCTTACTAAAAAATATAAAACAAACATACCATGCCAACAACAATCCATAAAATAGTGTAAAAATCCTTACTTGTTAACTGTCAAAAAAGACAAAATCCAATCTGCCAACAAATCCCAACCCCATCACATCTAGAACTCTAACCTGTTTTCAAAAATGAAAGTCAGATTTCTGATTAACCTCCTTTGGCAGGACATTCCATACTTATGCCTCATGTAAGAGGAGGCTCTAGACTCTCTGAGCGAAGACAAACAAAGCCTATCAGAGCATGAAGATCATAGAAAGTGGGCCAAAGTGTTGCTCGTTGGAGATTTTAATCTCTTGGATGTATTCCTTCTGTGGAGTCTACAAGAAGTAGAGAGATCGTGGATGCCTTTCAAGGGGCTCTGCTCAAACAACTGGTAATGTAACCCATGAGAGAGGATGTAATACTCAATCTGGTGCTCACTAATGGCAGTAATATCTCTAATGTTCATGTAAGGTCTGATCTGAGCATCAGTGATCATCAGACGGTGTGGTTCGATTTTGCGAATAGAATACAGAGAAGTCACATGAAAACCCGAGTTTTGACTTTCAAAAAAATATGGATTTTGTCACAATGGGGACATACCTGGAGGAAGAACTGGAAGACTGGAAGAAAATGAGTGAGGTGGAACAACAATGGGCCAAGTTAAAAGGAGCTATTATAAAGGCAACAAATCTCTAAGGAGGTGCCTGAAAAAATAAAGGCAAAAAGAATAGCGTTCAAGAAGTATAAAGGATCCCAAAAAAAGGAACACAAGAAGAATATCTGTTAAAACTGAGGGAGACAAAGAAAGAAATAAGGAAGGCAAAAGGTCAAGCAGAAGAAAGAATGGCCAAAGATGTAAAATGAGGAGACAAAACATTTTTCAGATATATCAGTGAAAGAAGTGAGGACAGAAATGGTATAGTGAAACTGAAAGGTGACAAGGAGCAATATGTAGAAAGTGACAATAAAATGGTAGAAATATTAAATACTTCAATTCAGTATTCACTAAAGAAGACCCTGAAGAAGGACTATTACTAGTTAATAAGACCGTAGATGGGAATGGAGTAGACAAAACTCCATTTACAGAAGAGAATGTATGGGAGGAGCTAGACAAACTAAAAGTGGACAATGCCATGGGACCAGATGAGATACATCCCAGGATACTGAGAGAGTTCAGAGATGTGCTGGAGGGTCCACTGAAGGACCTAATAGAACCCTGGAAATGGGAGTGGTGCTGCGGGATTGGAGAAGAGCATTGGTGGTCCCACTTCACAAGATTGGTAGCAGAGAGAAGGCTGGAACCCACAGACCGGTTAGCCTCACCTCAGTGGTGGAAAAATTAATGGAAACTGTGCTGAAGGAAAGGATAGTGAACTATCTACAATTTGTTAGGTTGCTGGACTCGAAGCAGCATGGATTCACCAGGGGAAGGTCCTGATTGATTTTTTTGATTGGGTGGCTAGAGAATTGGATTGAGGAAGAACACTCGATGTGATCTACTTGGATTTCAGCAAAACTTTTTATAAGGTCCTGTCAGACAATCTGATTGATTTTTTTGATTGGGTGGCTAGAGAATTGGATCGAGGAAGAACGCTCAATGTGATCTAATTGGATTTCAGCAAAGCTTTAGATACATTTTATTCACAAGCATAGAAGCTTGTGAATAAAATGAGAAGCTTAGGAGTGAGTGCCAAGGTGGTGGTGTGGATTGCAAATTCTTTGACTGACACAGTGTAATGGTAAATGGAACCTACTCTGAAGAGAAAACCTTGTTAAGTGGAGTGCCATAGGATTTGGTTTCGGGAAAGGTTCTGTTCAATATCTTTGTGAGTGACATTGTGGAAGGGATAGAAGGTAAAATTTGCCCATTTGTGGATAATACTAAGATCTCCAATAGAGTGGACATGCCTGAAAGGAAGAGAGAATGAAAAGGGATTTAAGAAAGCTAGAAAAGTGCTCAAAGATTTGGCAGCTGGGATTCAATGCCAAGAAGTACAGAGTCATTCATGCATCTGGGATGCAGTAATCCAAAAGAGCTGCATGTGAAAGGGGTGAAAAATTGTTATGCATGGACCAAGAGAGGGATCTTGGGGTAATAGTGTCTAGAGATCTGAAGATGGTGAAGCAATGTGACAAGGCAATAGCTAAAGCCAGACAAATGCTGGGCTGCATAGAGAGAGGAATAACCTGTAAGAAAAAGGAGGTGATAATGCCCTTGTCAAGTCCTTGGTGAGGCCTCACTTGGAGTACTGTGATCAATTCTGGAGTCCATATCTCAAAAGGATCAAAGTCAGAATGGAGGCGGTCTAGAGAAGAGCAAACAAAATGGTGGGGATCTGTATCAGAAAACCTATGAGGAGATGCTGAAGGATCTGAATATGTATATTTATTTATTTTATTTAACTCTTTTCTATACCGACATTCATGAAACATATATCGGTTCACATGGAACAGGGGTGTTATAACATTAATATTGAAGAAGAAGAAAAGTTACAATAAAACAAGGTTATGCGAACTTGGAAACTGAAAGTGCCAGAGACAGAGGTTTAACTTTATAAACTTAACAAGGATATACTGGTTGTGCCTTGGGTCAGATATAGGGCACTCTATATATGTAGAACTTATATACAACCAGGAGTGTGGCTAACATTGTGGAACAGTGTCAATACTGGGAGGGGATTAGCAGGAGGATTTTATAATCCGTGTGTGTATGTGCGGGCAGCACGCACAAAGGGGGGAGAAATTATGCAAACTCCGCACCGCAACGCATTTGGGCCATTCCCAAATCCCTCCCAGTCCACTCCAATGTGCAATGCATGCACAAATAGTCATGCCAGTCAAGTTTCTCTCTTAAATCTCTCTTAAATGACAACTACTGTGCCCAGCAGTCTTTCTCTCTCCAATTAAGAAGCGGACTGGAGGGAACTTCCCTAGCCCCCTATCTAAACACCCCACCCCCTTCCCCTCTCCTCCCCATTCCCTAAACCCTACCTTTTTTTTTTGTTTGTTGCTGGACGGCCCACCCCTTCGAAGAGGCCCGGCACTTATTCCAATACCGGCCTTTACAGGGGTGGCCGGACCTCTTCAAAAATTTGCCCGGCGCGCACAATGCCCAGCCGCACGCGCAGGGCTTTTAAAAACTGGCCAATAACGCCTTTGAAAATTACCTCCAGGGAGGTTAACTTTCAAACAACTGCATGCAGTGGCATATCCGAGCATATACGGCCACACCCAGATTTATGATAGCATTTTATAACCCATCCATATCAGATACACGCATATTAGAAAGCATGCGTATCTTTATGCCACAACATATATACATATGTATGCTTATGCACAAATACATTCAGCGCATTGAAAGCATGTACTTTTCCCACATATTATTAAAATATATGCACGACAATAAAATAGGACTTGCTTGCATAAATCAGTATATTTTTAAAACGTGCACATAACGGAAATTACCAGTTTTACCAATTATTCCACCAGTAATTGTCCAGGCCTTCTTCAGGTCATGTAGGCCCTCCTGGTTCTTCAGCCTGAACTCCCCCCAGTTCACCCAGACCTCCCACCCAGTTAATACTACACAATAAAAACGTTTAATATCACTTAGGCCAGATAATTAGGTGTAAAATTATGCGAGTAAGTTGGCAAATCTACGCACATAAGTGTTTTTTAAAAGAGAAACTTATGCGCCCTGCCCCAGAATGCCCCTCAGTCGCCCCCATTTTATGCTCGTACATGTGCATGCGAAGGCAAAAATATGTGCAAATGTTTGATGTTTGTATAATAGCATTGTATGCGAGTAGACTATTTATGTGCATGTATGCTAATTTTTACTCACAGAGACAGTAATTTTCAAAGCGGCATCAGGATGCACATATGCGTGCATGCTTCAATCCGGACCCAGGGACACAGCTGTTTTATAATTTCCGCATGTATATGCTCATGTTATAAAATAGCTTGGCTGCATGGGCGCACAAATGCCGCTTCTACCGCATAAATCAGGGGATTTTAAAAGGGACACGCGCTGATGCTATTCCCAGTTTTACCAGTTTGATCCCAGTTTTACCAGTTTGATCCCTAGTTTAATAGCGTTCACTTCCCTCAGTTATCCCTGACCCTTAAAGCCCCGCATATTTGCCTATTTTTCTTTATTTTTTAACTTACATGGCATCCATAGCAGAAATGTTACATTTTCACACATAACTCCTTTGAAATTACCTCCCCTAATTTTTAAATAAACAATGTATGTGTGTAAGTCACAACTGTATCCCAACACTGCCCTCTCCTCAACGCCTGTAAAAAGATGCACGTCATTTTACACACGCTGGCCTGTGACTGATTTTCAAAGAGAATTAGGGCTATTCAGTATCAGCTTGGAGAAAAGACAGCTGAGGAGAATATGGTCGAGGTCTATAAAATCATGGGGTCTTGGCACGCACCGGATCGCGTAAGCATTTATGCACACATTTAAGGTTCGCGTCCTGAAACACCCGGACCCTCCCCTTTTTGAAAACTTTATAGTTGCGCGCGCTGTGGGACATATGCGCAAATCTCGCCGGCTTTTAAAATCCGCCCGGCGCGCACAAGCCCAGCGTATTCGTGCAGCCCCCTTAATTAATGCGCGTGCCGGGCTTTTCAAATTAATCCTTATAATCCTTTGAAAATTCACCCAATAGACTTCAATATTCAAAACCGAATGCCCATGTAAGTTAGCCGGATAAGACTTACATGTGGTATTCAGCAGCACTATCCCTGTATTTGGAGCTGCTTAGCTGGATAAGTTATAGCCGGCTAAATTTGACCTGCTGTATGGCAGGTCTAACTTATCTGGTTAACTTCACCGGATAAGTTTGAATATTGACACTGATCCTAAGTCGGATAAGTAGTGCCGCCCTGTTTCACCCATTGCCCTCCCCTGACTTATCCAGCTTTCCACTTACCCAGAGAACTGGCTTATCCGGCTAAGCAGCAACTGCGGAACATATCCAGATATTCAGCGGCTGCCACTTAGCTAGATAAGTCCCTATTTATCCGACTAAGGAACTTTGAATATCAGGCTCATCATGTTTAAAATATAAGGAATATCTGTGACAGATATTCATAATAGTGATAACAGTATAATAAAATTAAAGGTAAAAGAAAGAACAATAATTAGAACAATTCCCACGTTATGATGCTGGACCATGTTGCATCTAGTCAGATTGTTTCTGGCATATTTTGTTGCTATAGTTATTTCTCCTATTTTTGTGGATGTACTTCTGGAATAAAGATGATATTTTGTTAGGTTATTTTCTGCAGATGTTTATTTACATGTTTTATACTTATTCTTGTACTTATATTCTTGTTGTAAACTGCCATGGGTCTCCTTTGGCAGGAGGAGGACAGCATATAGTAGTGAATGTTATGTTCTCCTGGGAGTTTTTCCTGCTCATTCTTTCTTGGGAAGTGTTTCATTTTTCTCTGTCAGCTTTGGGAAATGTGCATCTCTGATATCTTTATATTTTGTACAGTGCAGGAGGAAATTCATTTCTTTTTCTCCGGTGATGCACAGCAAGCAGAGTCTGGCTTTTTGTGGTTTCCAGTTCAGCTTTTGTCTGCAAATTTATATTTCTAATCTGTGGTCACCTATTCTGTGTTCAGCGAGGGTCTATATGTGTTTTTTCATGTGCGACCATGATTAGGTAATCTGCTAGCAGGCTGTTTCTCTGTAGGGATCTGTTGCAGTCCAATTTGTTTTATTTTTCTAACCTGTACTTCTCAATACTACTATGCCCCTTTCACACATTTTAGATGTCTTGTGTACCCCTAGGAGCATTTATGAGAGACTTCCTCATGAAACATCTTTAAATATAACTGAAATGTTTCCATAAGTATTAATAGAGATGTGTTTCATGGTTCGGTTCAGGTCCCCCACGGGTTATTTCGTTTTTTCCGCGGTTCGGGATTTTTTTTTTTTTCCATTTTTCAGTGCTCCTGAACCACAATGAATTAGACAATTTTCTTGAAATTGTCTAATTCATTTAAAACAAATTCACACCTCTAATATAATTGTTGTGTTGAGTTGAAAATATTAAAAGCATGATAGCTGTAGCAGACTATTTAGAAATCTGTTATCAGGTGCATTCCAAAGCAGGCCTTCCCAAACTTGCCCTGGGATCCCACAGCCAGTCAGGTTTTCCAGATATTCACAATGAATATGTATGAGATAAATTTGCATATACTGAGTCTCCATGGTATGTGTACATTTATCTCATGCATATTCATTGTGGATATACTGAAAACCCGACTGGCTGTGGGGTCCGCAGAACAGATTTGAGAAGCCCTGCTCTGAAGTCTCATTTATTAATAAGAGTACAACAACCATGGCTCAGACCTGTATGCTAGTGCCCACCCATGCTAACTTTGGGCCCAGCCAAAAAAATCAGTTCCGTCTATGCCACTGTTCAGCAAAATAGAAAAATAGTATCACTATCAGAAATTTCACCATCACATGCCCTTATGTCTTAATACACAAGCAATAAGCATAACAGCTAGGTCTGGAAAAATACTAAGGTCACATGGATATCTAAAATTTGGACTCTGATGTTGGTAGGAGCCATAGATCCAGGGGCAAGACACCACCGCCAGTTCAGAACAAAGACATGGTGAGGCTGGTGAGAGATAAGGAAGAGAAATGAGCAGAAAGTGGGAAGTACTTCACAGGTAAAAATACAGTTTTACTCCCTGAGGCACAAATGGATTCCAGACATGTACAGGAAGTATTAAATACAGACTAGCACAGGGCTTCCCAAACCTGTTTTGGGGACCCCACAGCTAGTTGGGTTTTCAATGTATCGCATGCATATTCATTGTGGTATCCTGTGGGGTCCCCAGGACAGATTTGGGCAGCCCTGGGCAAGCTTAAACTCCATGCAGCAACCAAAATGCTTCTTCTACTGTTATTGTCAAGCTGCTAAACCCCCTAGCAATAGGCTCACACATCTCTTTTTCAACAGACATCCTCTACTGGCATGGGAGCCCTCGGGTTATCCTGGCCCTGACCACTTGGGCGTCTATGGCAGCCTCCCCCAAGAGAAACACTTGTTCTCTCACAAAGTCCTTGGTTAATCTCACCTGGGCCTACCAAGCAATGTTACCTCTCCCTGCAGTTAATTTCTCTCTCTTGGAAGGATTTAGGCCGTGTTTTCTTTGAATTGGCTAACTCTTGCTATCCCTCCCGCTCTTTCATAATGGGCATTACTTAATTTCCTCTTCTTCATCTTCTCTTCTGAGTCACTCTCTTGTGTCTCTGACTAATTACTTCCTCCCCATTTCTGGATTGTTTCCAGCTGTGGGCGGTACCCACCTTATCACACTAATACATGTCCCCTGGACCACCTATTCTTTAAATGCTGACAAGTTTCGGTTTCATGCAATGCTTTAGGCAGCTGAAAAGTCCACTTAACCTGCATACATTCGTCTTAATGGCGTAACTATATTTTTACGCCTGTAACCGGTAAATACATTTTTGAAAGTTTACCCTGCACTATGTTCTGTCAGTGAATTCCACGGGTAACCAGATCTTAAACATCATTTAAGTCCATGTAGAAGAGAAGAAATGATGTCTTGATAGCACAATCAATGTAGGATAGACAATAACTCTGGGAAAGAGTCTGAACTGCATTAAATATTCATCTGAAGATATTCAACCCACTGCATTTTTCTCTCATGCTGCAAAAATAAATTGTAGGAAAGTTCTGGGGTTATTCGTCTCTGTCCAGCAGAGATTTACTCACTGCTGTAGCTTGCTTTCTCCTTGGTATTACTTGGCAAGTGGGATGTTAGGTGAATTAAGGTCAGCTGTTGCCGTAGGTTGGAAAGCACTGTTGTTAATCCAATTTTTTTCCCCTGTTTTCAGCAGTAACATTTGACTTTCTAGGGTGTGCAGATGTCATTTAAATGACTTTTCCTGTCCCCTAGCATGATTGCCATTCAGTGCTCCATTGTCACGTTATCTGAAAACAAAAAAATATTTTCGATGTTGTACTTCACTGGCCACCTGTTAGATAAAACAGTATTTATTATGGAGTGTTGCAAGAAGGCGGGAGGAGAAGAAAGGTGCCAGAAGGTGTTCAGGTCATTGATTTATTGTAGAGTAAGCTATTGGCAATCCATACTGTCCCATGGATATACCGTTGGGACCACAGTAGTCAATAGTACTACTGGGGATTGCAGGCAGATTAAAATGGCCAGAACTGTATTGGTTGGGGTAGATGTCAAAGCATTAATATAGGTACAAATGGATTTTTTATAGCCTCCCCACTTTTTTTTTTTTAATTTCCCCATATATTTTGCCAGGATACAATCTAGCACTTGCAGATAGGATGTGCAGCACAGAATTAAAAGAAAAGCCTCAAAAAAGAAAACAATAAAAACATTTTTAGCAGTAAATAATCATACTCTATGGGCCGGATTTTAAATGCCCTGCGCGCGTAAATCCGGCCGGATTTACGCGCGCAGGGCCCTGGCGCGCCTATTTTGCATAGGCCGCCGGCGCGAGCAGAGCCCCCGGACGCTCGTAAGTCCCGGGGCTTCGTAAAAGGGGCGTGCCGGGGGCGTGCCGGGGGCGTTCCCTAAATGACGCAGCGTTTCGGGGGCGTAACGCGGAGTTTTGGGGGCGGGCCCGGGGGCGTGGTCGAGGCCTCCGGACCAGCCCCCGGATCGGGTGATGGCGCACCAGCAGCCCGCTGCCGCCGCGCAGATTTACGTCTGCTTTCAGCAGACGTAAATCTGCCAACAAAGGTAAGGGGGGGGTTTAGATAGGGCCGGGGGGGTGGGTTAGGTAGGGGAAGGGAGGGGAAGGGAGGGGAAGGGTGGGGGGAGGGCGAAGGAAAGTTCCCTCCGAGGCAGCTCCGAAATCGGGGCGGCCTCGGAGGGAACAGGCAGCGCGCGCTGGGCTAGGCGCACGTAGGTTGCACAAATGTGCACCCCCTTGCGCGCGCCGATCCCGGATTTTATAATATACGCGCGGCTACGCGCGTATCTTATAAAATCCAGCGTACTTTTGTTCGCGCCTGGTGCGCGAACAATAAGACAGAAAAGTCAAGGATCAGTAATAAACCTTTGTGGCAAATTTTGGATTCACTTCCCTACTATACTATCCACCTCCCTTACCCATTAAAAGCTGCTTTGACCTCCTGTGGCTCCTTCCAGAGCCTTAATTCTGATCAACAGATAGTGCTGCTGGAGTGACAGCAGATGGCCCTGACCAAGAAGAGGTTGCAAGCACTGCTTCTAAAGCACGTCTCTTACTTGCTGGCCCGAAATACAGTAACATGAATTAGGAAGTCAACTCACGTCTCACACATGGTCACATGTCACAGGGTCATCGGGGGATCAAGCGCCTAAAATGTATTTTTAAGACACTACAGTTTTATGCACAGCCCAAATAATACTTAGATCATTAAAAACTGAAAGCTCCTGAAAGTACTCAGTACTGTATTATATAGCATTTTACAGAGAGCATCCCTATCAAGGAGGATTGGATTAAAACCATCACGTTATGTTTTAATATAAGTGCAGATGTCTTTGCATAACTAGTGTTCAAAAATAGATGACTTGTTGACAAGGGAGAAGAATATTCACCTCCTTAGCTGTCTCCTGTAGATCAGTGCTTTAAAAAAAATTATCAAATTCAACACACACACACACACAGTTCAGATGAAAGCTTGGCTGTTTCAATTGAATGCTTGCATGTTTGAGGATAAATAGCATTCTGTGTGGTTCACTCTTATCAATTTCCAGTTTAAATGCAGTATCACATTTCTGTGGGCACCGCAAGATTCCCATCTATAATCATGCATTTATTGCTTTTTAAGACCTCCATAATAAAGCTGTATGTGACAAAGCTATATTTGATAAAAGCATTTCTAGTTATATTCTCCCAAATATACTACATCTACTTATCATATCTGAGCTATTCTTTTTCTTTTCTTTTTTACTTTCTTTGCAAAGGCAGGACAGGAGACAGAAAAGGAAGCACAAGTGTATAGTCTTTCTAAACAAAAAAAATAGCTTTTGTGAGGGGTGTGGGATGTAGAAATAACACAGAATTATAGCAGCCAGCAGAATTATTTCCAGAATAATTTTAAGGTCAAAGAGACACGATGAGCCAAGATGATTTTGCCCTTCATTTACCAGGGAGACAAAAAGATAAATCGTTCAGGGAAGTTTTGTCCTTGAAGAAGATCTTGTCAGTATAATAACTGGGGTTTAGTTACAGGTACTGATCTCACATGACATTGCTAGTTTCATGAAATCAAAAATTGTTCTTTTTTTTTTTTCCTTCTTGGAAGCCTTTTTGAGTCAAGCACAGATGGTAACTTTTTAAAATAAGCGTGCGGGTGCACATGTGCATGTATGTGTGCTCATCTTAAAAATAGCCTGACAGCGCGCACATATGCGATGAATTTTAAATGGGTGCGCGCCGATGCCTGCAAATGCCGCTTCTACAGTATAAGTGGGAGGATTTTAATAAACATGCATGCTGACGCCATTACCAGTTTTCCCAGTTCATTCCCAGTTTACCCAGGTAAGGGATAGAACTTCCAAACCCCCTACTTTAGCAGCTCTTGTTCAGCACCCAGTATAACCACACCCTGCCCCTTTTAGGAAACTTTTAATTTGTTCACACGTACCCGGGCAGCTTTTAAAATCCACTCAGTGCATGCCGGCCCGACATATTTGTGCATCCCCTAATTGATGTGCACATGGGGCTTTTAACATTCACTTTATAGTGAGCTGCTTTCCCTAGTTATGATCTTCTGCATTGCTTATAGATAACACAAAATTGTATGTGTAAAAGCCACGAGGGATGCAGCTACTTGATGTACATATGCAAAAAAGTAAAGATTCCACTGTGTGACTGTAGACATTCAGAACAGACCTTAGAACACATAATGTCCCAAAACGTGATTTATTTTTTTAAGAACACTTATATTCTGCTAATCCATATTACATTCTCAATAGAATACAACACAAAAATATACAACAGCATACATATTAAAACAGACAGTCCTTAAAACAAAATCATAAATGATAAAATCACAAATCAAATCTATAGAGCTATAGGACCAGATAAACCCTCAATGTTGCGCTGGAGGTGGACCCTTGACCTGGTGCAGTTTTGGTACGGCCCTCTGATCGGACCCAGAGAGCACCTGCCACCAGGAGGCGAAGCACATGAGGAGACAGAGGCTAACTGGAGCTTCACCAATAATAGTCCGGGGGTTCCGCAGGTTCAGCCCTTGGGTACCCGGACTGCCTGGACTTAGGTGGGCCTCGGATGGTCTCCCGGAGAGGTAGCAGAGGGGTGTGCCCACCACAAGCAAGGGTGCGCGGATGATGCTGAGAGGATGTACCAGACCCGAACTGGAAGCTCCGGAGTCCTCAGGGAGGCAACAGTTCAGGAAGGTACTCCGGGCGAGACAGACGGCGCCTGCGGATCTAGTCAGGTGGAAGCCGCTGGGAGATTCTAAGCAGGTTGGTCTGGTAGTCACAGTAGGCCAGAAGAGAGTGTCCGAGTGAAACGCAAGGGTCAGAGCCAGAGTATCAGTCCAAGAGTGGTCAGCCAAAGCAGGGGTCAAAACCAGGGTCAGTCCGATCGTAGTCGAGGCAAGCGAGGGTCAGTTCCAGGTGGCAGATGAAGAGAATGGTCAGGCAGGCAGTGATCAGTTCCAGGCAGCAGGCAAGAGAATGGTCAGGCAGGCAAGGGTCAGTACCAGAGATCAGTCCAGAGAGGTACTACCTGAGCAAGGAAGCAGGAACACACGGAGATTCAGGAATAGGGAGACGCTGGGACAAAGAGACACTGGAACACAGGAAGGCAAACTACTGCAACAACAGTGTCGAACCGATTGCCAAGGCTAGGCCCTGGGGACAAGACCTCGCTATTAATGCTAGGGATTTGTGATGTCATCGGGGAGCATCTGGTTCCGGTTTCCCGTGCTTAGCCCTTTAAATCTGAGGACGTCGGCCGCGCACGCGCACCTAGGGGCAGGGCCAAAGACACAGAGCCCCAACGGGAGCTCCACTGTGAGACCTGCGGCATGGAGGAAGCCAGAGAGGGCCGTAGTGATTGACGGGGATGGCGGGAACTGGCGACAGCAGCGAGACCAGAGCTGGTTGAGGGTAATGCAAGGTGAGCAGGCCTGGTCGTGGCACCTACGCAGCCGGGACGCGTAACACTCAACTGGTCACATCAGGAAAAACTTGCATTTTTAAAAAAAACCTGAAAAGTCAGATAGTATTCTTTAAAACACAGGTCAAGAGCAAAAGAGTTCCACAAAAGTGGCACTGCAACAGAGAAAATTTGGTGGAATAGAAATTGCTATAAATAAATAAGCAATTTTCTCACAAACAAAACATGAGAAACATCCTGCTTTGTTATCACAATTTTATTAGTACCGGGATGATGTTCTCTTTACTTTTCATTGTCATCAGACAAAGTTGGAGAAACCAAACCATCAGAACAAGATATAGGACGTTGTTCTGTATTACTATAAATAGAAGGCAGCTCTGACATGAGCAAGTGTTCCTTTACTCGTGCCTTCTTTTTCAGAGGACAAGCAGGATGTCAGTCCTCACACATGGGTGACATCATCAGCTGGAGCCTGGCCCGGAACTTTTATCTCAATGATTCTAGAGCTTTCAAACATGCCCTTTGAGCATGAACAGCTATTAGGAATTATTAGGAAGGAATGGAAAATAAAACGGAGGATGTCATAATGCCTCTATATCGCTCCATGGTAAGAACACACCTTGAATACTGTGCAATTCTGGTCACCGCATCCCAAAAAGGATATAACTGCACTGGAGAAAGTGCAGAGAAGGGCATGGAATGGCTGCCCTATGAGGAAAGGCTAAAGAAGTTAGGGCCGTTCAGTTTGGAGAAGAGATGACTCAGGGGGGATATGATTTACCGGTAAGTCTACAAAATCATGAAAGGACTTGAACAAGTTAATGTAAATCGGTTATTTGCTCTCTCAAATAATAGGACCTGGGGATACTCCATAAAGATGGCAAGTAGCTCATTTAAAACAAATCAAAGATAATTCTTTTTCATTCAGCGCATAGTTAATCTCTGGAATTCATTGCCAGAGGATGTGGTTACAGCAATTAGTGTAATTAGGTTTAAAAAAGGTTTTGATAAGTTCCTAGACTAGAGGATGAATCCATAAACTGCTATGATGGTAATTAATAAGCAATGATTTATCTAATGTTTGGGTACTTGCCAGGTACTTGTGACTGGGATTGTCCACTGTTGGAAACAGGATGCTGGGCTTGATGGACCCTTGGTCTGACCCAGTATGGCATGTTCTTATGTAGTTATTACCCTGCCCCCTAGGCAGTGTCCCTCAGTCTCCATTTTCCGTGGAGCCATATGGTGGTGGGAGCCATATGCTCACAGTATTCAGCTTTGCTCTCTCGTCACAGTTTTTATTGTGGTTTTCTTTTCTTTTCTTTGTTAGTTTTTGTTTTTTTATTTTATTTTCTATTCTTTTCAACTTTCTGTGCAGCCTGGCAGAGTCTAATTTTATTCCTTAAGAAATAAATACTGCTTCTGCAGTTTAATTTCTGTGTCTTCTTCTTCCTCTGTCTGTTTTTGTACCTTTGTCTACAACTGACGGGAGTGACAGAATGCTGTCTGTGTGTGATCAATGTAAGCTGCTGAGCCTGGGACTTGCCTGAGTCATGCAGATATTCCATGTGGAGGCTCACACAGTGAAGGGATCTGCTGCGCCTTTGCTGCCATGCCCAGTAATGGTTGCCTGTACAAGCGCACCAATAGTTTGACGTGTCGATGTCAGGACCGCATCGAGGACCAGATCTGTCATTGAGTACCATGGTTACCCTTGATGCATCAAGGTGCCAGGGTGCCCTCAATGCCATTGAGGTGCAGGACTGCCCTAGACATCGTAAAGGCCATCGAGGGCCATGCATGCTGTTGATGGCCCTGGCCAGGGGAATTAGCCCTTCCATGCCATAGGCATTGGTGTGTGTGCTGTCATGTGCCATAGACACCATCGAACCAGAGGATCAGCACAGACCCAAGCATCATCGAAAGCCATGGGCATCAATTCTGCAGAGTATCACCAGCCTTGAGCGTTGCAGTCCAGACCACATCGGAGACCAGGACTGCCATTGAGCACTATGGTCATCCTTGACTCCATCAGAGCTGCCTTTGATGCCATCGAGGTGCGAGACTGCCCTAGAGGGCCAAGGAGGCTATCAAGCTTGTTTGCCAGTGATGCTATTTGTGGCTGCTCTTGATAATGTTGAGCACCATCGATGCCAGGGGATTCTGGGATTGCATTGAGTGCTTAGTTGCCCCCAAGGCCATTGACCGCTGGGGCATGGGAATACAGCAAGTCCTCAAGTGCCATGGAAGCCTCGGCCAACATGGGTTTCGGGCCTGGGGTAGCCATGGTTCCATTGAGTGCCAAAGTCGCCATTGGCCTGAGGCACTCTGGAGTGCCAGAGCATCCAGGATGCACCATAGACCGGTGCCCTCGAGGCTATCGAGTGTTGAGGGTGCCGACGAGCCCCCCCCCCCCCCCCTTGCAGTGTCCAGAAGGGACACCGAAGGGCAGCAGGGTTTCTTAATGTATACCTGCATGGATTGGTTCACCACCCTTTCCTTATTTTTTTGCCAAGTTCTGGCCAGTACTGCTTTTAGCTTTTATTACTTCACTTGGTTGATCAAAATGCCTCCAAGCTCACCTGAGTTATCCTGTGGAGGATGGATAGGCCTACCCTTGATAGGGTGGTGCATGGGAAAGTTTCAGGCCTAGCTTAACTCCCTAGTCTTGGAATGTTGGGCTAGCAATTCAATTCAGGGATTGCCTTTCCTACCCTGATGCTCTTAACATCTGTCCTGAGTGGTCCGATTTGTCTGGTGCTTTCTCAGCTACGGTCTGCCTGGCCACTGTTGCTGCTTCATCTTCTTCCAAGTGTTGCTTGGGTTTTTCTGCCCATTGTGCCTATTAGCCAATCGTTGGGCATGCTTCGGTAAATGCATTCTTTCAGATGCTAGTGGCCCACAGTTTATATTTGGAAGGTTCTCTAGCCCCAGTTGGATTTTTTGGTGGTCTTGTGACACCGAAAGAGACTGTACGGTCTTTCACCAACAGTTCATCTCTTGGTTGATTTTCTAGGCCTTTTTCTGTACACCAGAGAAATTAGACATATTTACTTGTCCGGGTTCGCTGATCCAAACCTCTGACTGAAATATATCCATGAGGCGCAAAGTATGCTTCTCGCTCAACATCTCATCACGACCCTGCTATGAATCAGGATTTTGTGTCTCAGTCTCTTCCTTGGTTTTCTTTTATAGAACCCAACTCTTTTCCTACCTAGACCCATTTTTGGGTCAGCTGCCTCACAGGCAAAAGGGAGAAAGGCGGTGCTTTGAGCTCTGTGGATTTCCCCGCTGTGTCCTTTTCTTGGGAATAACCCATGTGTGAGGACTTCCATCCTGCTTGTCCTTTAAGAAAGCAGAGTTGCCTTACCTATGTCAGTCCTCATAAAACCCACCTGCCTCCCCTGGGAGTTGATTTCTCCATGTATTAGCTATATTATGGATTAAGGAACTTGCCTAGGGTGATAACTACAGCTGCACATGCTAAGTAGGGCATGTTTGAAGACTCTAGAATCTTTGAGATCAAAGTTCCAGGCTGGGCTCTATCCGATGATGTGACCCATGTGTGAAGAGTGACATCCTGCTATCCTTGGAGAACACCTATTACAGGTAAGCAACTCTGCTTTCCCTATCAGTGGCCAATGAGGAACCTAGACTGCTCCCCATAATTTTCCTTTTGCACAGGATCTTGTCTCATTATTAAAAGAGAGGATTCTTCTTGCAGACCCAGCACACAGAGCAACAAACGGCTGTACATTTTCCATTAGAATATGAAAAAAATAAGCCATGCTGGTACCAAGGAGGCATTTCAGTTTTCCTACAACTTTGCAACATAAGAACATAAGAACATAAGAAAATGCCATACTGGGTCAGACCAAGGGTCCATCAAGCCCAGCATCCTGTTTCCAACAGTGGCCAATCCAGGCCATAAGAACCTGGCAAGTACCCAAAAACTAAGTCTATTCCATGTAACCATTGCTAATGGCAGTGGCTATTCTCTAAGTGAACTTAATAGCAGGTAATGGACTTCTCCTCCAAGAACTTATCCAATCCTTTTTTAAACACAGCTATACTAACTGCACGAACCACATTCTCTGGCAACAAATTCCAGAGTTTAATTGTGCGTTGAGTAAAAAAGAACTTTCTCCGATTAGTTTTAAATGTGCCCCATGCTAACTTCATGGAGTGTCCCCTAGTCCTTCTACTATCCGAAAGAGTAAATAACCGATTCACATCTACCCGTTCTAGACCTCTCATGATTTTAAACACCTCTATCATATCCCCCCTCAGTCATCTCTTCTCCAAGCTGAAAAGTCCTAACCTCTTTAGTCTTTCCTCATAGGGGAGTTGTTCCATTCCCTTTATCATTTTGGTAGCCCTTCTCAGTACCTTCTCCATCGCAATTATATCTTTTTTGAGATGCGGCGACCAGAATTGTACACAGTATTCAAGGTGCGGTCTCACCATGGAGCGATACAGAGGCATTATGACATTATGACAGCTAACCTAAAAGAGGTATTTCCATGCCGAGCTGAGCCAATCCGGAAAAATGCTTAAAATTATGAATTTGTCAGGACTGGCCATGTGTGAGTGGTTGATTCCAGGCTGCATATCTGTATCGCAAGAATTTGAGACCCGAGGCAAGGCCCAGCCAGCAACACTGTCAGGATAAGGGATCTGGGTGGGAGCAGGGTCAAGATTCTATTTATTTATTTATTTTTAAAATGTTTCTGTTCCATCTAACACAAAAAATGTGCTAGGTGGATTACAGCAATAACAAAATAATACAAAAATAAAATAGAATACTAATATAAAATTACAATAAAAAGTAAAAGAAGAAATTAGATATCAAAAGTACATTAGATATTAAAAATACATAACAATCAGTTAGAAAGGAAAAGCATGTTTAACAAATGCACCTCAAGAAGATCAGGTGTTCCAGCTGTAGACAAAAGCAGGGTCATAATTTTCAGGGAGAGGCAGATCAGATCAGAAGTTTCAGGCAAACTCAGGGTAGCCATAGTCCCAGAAGCTGTGGTATCAGCAAGCGCACTGAATCTGTGTGGGGTTTAAGTATAGGCCTCTGTTAAGCTTCCGTCCTTCAGTTCAACCTTCTTCTTATATTGAGTTTCACTTTGGAAGATTAGCATGAAACTTCCTTTATTTTCAGGTACTTGTCATCAACTGGGATATTAATAGGAGACAACTGAACATCTTTGTCCTTTTTATTTTTACAGGGTGGGAAAGAAAGAAACTGAATGACGCTTTGAATTTTTTTAATTACCTCTGCCACTAAACTCACTTTTGCCCTCTCTCTTTTTATTGAACCAAATGCAAGAGTCTGTTCAGTACAAAAAAAACTGATGCCAAAAATTCAGAGCTCCCACAACCATCCTGAGATTTGCTGCCTTAAGAATTTTCAGCGCAGGGAACATGAGTTTGGTCTTCCAAAGCATAGGAAACAATACGACTTTTATACAAGAATGTGTGGGCCTGTGAATATATGAGCTTCCACGGTGCCCGCGTTCCCTTCTTTGAATGCCAATATTCACCTCAGGATTAAGGGAAAGGTTTTCTTGAAAGACATTTTTAAGAGGATAGCAAATTTATAATTCAGCCTTTCATTTTAAGTTGTGTTTCAGCTTATTGATCTTAATGTTCTGTCATTGTTAATAGAAAGTTAGCCCAAGGGAGACGGCAAAAAGGATTGTATTCACTCCAATAAAGCTTTTAATTGATTATTTCTGATATTCCAAGCCATACTCTCACCGGCGGCATTTGAAGCTCCTATTGTAGCACCTATTACTTTTTTTTTTTTCCTAGTTGTAGAAACTGTCGAGGTGTGACTGACTTTACATATTGCAAGTAATTGAGAGGCTGAGCTGGAGGAAAACGAGGCGAGGAAGGAGAAACACAGAGCTTGCTAATCAAAATTCCTGAAGTATTCACAAGTGTATTTTGTTTTCGGACATTTTAAATCTCCAAACAAGAGACATTCTACAGGATCTTACACTTTGTCCCTTCACAAATTCTCCCCTCCCCGCTCTTTTTATTTGGATGATCTCTGCAGCCTTTTCATGTTGCTTTAGTTGGCTTACCTCGAAGTGTGTCACAGAGTTTAAAATTCGCTATCATAAAAACACTATGGGGGTAATTTTCAAAAGGGTTTATACACGCAAATGGGCTTTTGAAAATTGCTACTTTAGCATGCATAACTTCTTTGAAAATTCACTCCATAGTGCTGAATTCTCAAATGATTTTAGGCGTGTAAACAGGCTTTTGAAAATCACTATGATATATATACGACTTTTACACACGTAACTCCTTGAAAATCACCTCCTACGTTTTTATTCTTTGTAAGCTTAATTATTTGAATCTATTCTCATGTTCGTGTATTTTGATTGTTAATCTAACTCGGTGATAGTCACATATGGCCCAATCGCCACTAGAAGTGGGGCAGAACACTTTGCTTTCATGTGTTGGCATTTCCGGCTGATCTGTTTCAGCCTAGGCCAGCACCATATGAAAGCAGCATAGCAGTAACAGCACCCCCCCCCCCCACCCCCCTTCCTCCTGCAGAAGAATGCTTCTGGCCACATGTCTATGGAGGAAAGGCAGACAACAGCCCACCCTCACAGAAGGAGAAGGAGGTTCCCCGCCTCTGCCACAGTAAGTGATGCTGGGAACCATAACCATGCTGCCTTTGCCAAAGGAAGTCAAGTGATTCAATACCCGCCAATGAACCTTCTCGCAAGCAGCCTCCACCCACTATTAGTCACTCTTAGAAAGGAAACAACTAATTCAAGACTGCCTCTAAATTATTCTTCATGTGTCCTGATGTTTTACTTCTGTATGCTCGCATTATTTATCATAATGCTCTTGTTGTGCTCTTTTTTTTTTTTGTCTGTGTTCTATCTCTAGGATGGCCAACTGCCCGGTTTTACAGCCAGTTGAAACAGTGTCTGGTTACCTTTGTAACCAGACACTGCAAAAACCCAGTCTAGCAAGACTGGGGCCAATCAGTGTGAGTATGAGAAGCTGCTCCACTTGCCCGCTATATTCTGGGGCAGCTGCAGGAGAGACAGAGACATGTGCTCAGGGCTGCCTACAAAGAGCATTGGGACCGTCTGCCATTTGTTGTCTTAAGTTGAAATGTGAATATCTTGCATCCCCTCTGACCTGCTGTTCCTTTCCTTTCCTGCTATCTCAAGTCAGCCCTTGATTGTCTACTTGGCAGCGCCGCCTCTGTGCTGCATACTCAACCTTGCAGGGCTAGCTCTCCAACTCCTGCTCCGATGCGGGCCTGTGATTCCCTTAGGTCGGCATGGCTGGAGAGTACTATGCAGCACAGTTCTCTTGAAAAGCAAATACATTTGTTGCTGCTCAGGCACTGCTCAGTCACACTGCCTGCTGCTTTATTCCTCTGAGTTCTGGGATGGTCCAGGTATCTCAGTGAGTTTCAATCAGGTGGCCCTTTAAAAGTAAAATTATACTGCTATACTTGTACAATTTACATCCCACTTCAAAAAATTAAGGTATTGATGGCTGCTTCCTTCTCCTTGCCTGTCTCAGTCCCACACAGGCAATGTCCATGGTCTACACTCTCCCCTTCTTCGGGTCTCATCTCCATCAGGCCTTGTCCTGGTTTACCACTGTCCATGTCAACAAGAAACAAGGAAATAGAGAATGAAAGAGTATATATGTGTGTAAGTGAGAGAGCATGTGTAAGAGAGTGTGTCCATGTAAGAGAGAGGAAATGTTTATGTGAGCATGTAAATATGAGATAATGAAAGTGTATGTATATGAAATGGAGAAGTAAGTTTGTGCAGCCTCCACCGCCCCTGCCTCCCATCTCCCACCAATAATTATGAATCTTGAGGTCACTGGAAATCAAAAATTCCCAGTATGGAAAACAGGGGATTTTAAAAGCCTTATTAGTTTTAATTATTGGATGTTATTTTTGTGTCTGCTGATTTGAAATAATTTACTATTGTTTGGAACATTTAAAAAAAAAAAATTTTGTGTTTCCCTTGTAAACAAAATTTCTGGGAACATTTTGTTTCCTCCACAACCTTCGGTGAAACAAGTAGATTTTAACAAGCTGAACACAAATATGCATTTATTATGTCTGTATCATGTACCATTTGCCAGAAAAGTGCGATATACATTAAGCATTGTTACGTGGCTGTAGCGGCATAAGCTATAATGGCAATGTTGGCACCAGACAACAAAACGAAAAATATTTTGCCGCAGATTTTCGTTTGTAATCACTGTCTGATGCTTCGCGGATGAGAGTCCAACAATAGTCACCCAGCATGGAGGGGTTCCACTTGCCTTGATATCGTTTCTCCATTTTGACAATGTCTTGATGAAACCTTTCACCATGTTCGTCACTCACAGCGCCAAGGTTGTCTGGGAAGAAGTCCAAGTGGGAAGGAAGAAAATGTATCTTCAATGACAGGTTGCAATTCATCAATTTGTATGCCTGAAGCAGATTTTCAACCTGTTTGACATAGTCTGCTGCCTTATAGTTGCCTAGAAAGTGACAAACGACATTCTTGAAGGCTGTCCACGCAATACATTCTGTACCTTGCAGAAGACCATCAACAGACGTTGCATAGGAGACTACTCATTGCTGCAGCTTATATAAGGCTGCATCGTCATGGAAACAAGTTAGAATCTTGCAGCCGAGCAAGTTCTGGCATGATCAGGCAGAGTTTCTTGGTGTATTTTAAAAAAGGTTAGTCTCTGCTACATGTTACGTTGCTTATGGCCGTCAAAAATACGGCATGAATTTTAAAAATCATAAAAACTGTCCAGCAAGAAAATATATGTATGCGAGATTGTTTTAAAATTTCACAATTATTGTAACACAAAATTGTCCGTTTCTCAAAAACCTTACGTGATGTACAAATTTCGAAGTAATATCTGTGATCAGCATCAAAAAGTCTATTTGGAACACCAAAAAGCCTGAAGGAAACAAAAACTTTGTTTACCAGCATTTTAATTATTAGATGTTCTATTTGTCAGCTGTTTTGAAATATGTACAGCAAAACCATGCACAGCATGGGAGGAAACACATTCTGTTTCTCTAGTATTGCATTGCATACAAAGTCTGCCGCCTTGGGGTTTCCAGTTTAGTTTTTTTCTGCATCTTTCTATTTCTAGTTTATCACTTATGCTGTGTTTGGTTAGGGGGATGCCTGTTTTTGCATTTGTAAATGAGGTGAGGTATTTTCTGCGTAGAGATCTGTAGTAGTCCAGCTTGTTCTGTTTTTCAGTTTGCTCCCCCAGTAGGAGGTGTAAAGGTATTCTAAGGCATGTTGCAATATTTGCGTTCCTGTCTTCTCATATGCTAAGTTAGTTGTTCGAGGGCAGGCTTGCTACATAGGTGCTGAGTTTGTTTTTTTCATGGTTTTGCTTTACTTCACAAAGAGGTTGGGAATAGAGGGAGCTTGTTATTGAGATGATACCAGAATCTGAATTTTCTTTCTTGCATGGTGAGTAGTAAGGGCAGGCATCCTAATTCTGCTGTGGATCCACTATTAGGAGTGTTTTGGTTGATACAAAATGCCTGCAGAACAGGAAATGTAGAATTTCTATGGGGTTTTGTCACATTCTTTATAGTTCAGGATTAATGAAAGACCCCATACCTCTTAGTGAGGGGTTGTATTTGTCCAAAGTCAACTTTGTTACATATGGGGCTCTTGGAGTTTTTTCTTGTACTATTTTACAAAATCTATACTATACATGTTGTTGTAAGGGATATTTTTACCTCTGAAATTTGTACCTTGAATCTCCTTTTTCGGGTAGTGATACCTTTAAATTCATACACAGATGCACTCCTTAAATAGTACATATACAGTATCTAAAATATATGCAAATGAGGGGAATATTTCTTTCTCCCATCCCCACTCCTGCCCTCCAATGTCCAGTTCTGGTCAGTGGAAAAGTTGTCAGTTCTATCTACCTCCATATGCCCTTAATACTTGTTAATTGCTGCCATGTCCTCTGCCTGTTTAGTAATGTGCTCACCTTGTGAATATTATATCATTGTTTTATTATCATTTTAATTTCATTTGCTTACTTACAACTTAACCTGCTGTACACCTCCTTGAGTGAACCTCATCAAAAGGCGCTTAATAAATCATAGTTAAAACATGTTTTTATTCCTAAGCATTTTTTTTCTTGAAATATATATAAAACTGGAGAGTCAGTCCTGCCAAGTCTCTATTATACAGGAGAATAAGCACATTCAAGTACCAGATGTACAAATGGGTTTTCCCTACCTTGCATCTATAGGAAAAGCAGAGGGACAGTAACTTTGAAACAGCCGTATGGGCGCACATGTACACACATATGCCGGTTTGCAACAAAGGATGAGAGCATACTATAACACATACATGTACATGCACGCATAGTATACAAATACGGGCGGATTTTAAAAGCCCTGCTTGCGTAATCCGCCCGGATTTACGCGAGCAGGGCCTTGCACGCCGGCGCACCTATTTTCCATAGGCCGCCGGCGCGCGCAGAGCCCCGGGACGCGCGTAGGTCCCAGGGTTTTTCGAAGGGGGCGTGTCGGGGGCGGGACCGGATGACGCGGCGTTTCGGGGGCGGGACCAGAGCGTGGTTTCAGCCCCGGGGCGTGGCCGTGCCCTCCGGAACCGCCCCCGGGTGCGCGTGGATTTACGTCTCCCTCCGGGAGGCGTAAATCCGTGGATAAAGGTAGGGGGGGTTTAGATAGGGCCGGGGGGGTGGGTTAGGTAGGGGAAGGGAGGGGAAGGTGAGGGGAGGGCGAAAGAAAGTTCCCTCCGAGGCCACTCCGATTTCGGAGCGGCCTCGGAGGGAACGGTGACAGGCTGCGCGGCTCGGCGCGCACCAGCTGCCCAAAATCGGCAGCCTTGCGCGTGCCGATCCAGGATTTTAGAAGCTACGCGCTTATCTTATAAAATCCAGCGTACTTTTGTTTGCGCCTGGTGCGCAAACAAAAGTACGCGAACGCGCTTTTTTTAAAAATCTAACCCATAGGCTGTATGCACGTATGCGTATGCACAATTTTATATGCATGCATGCATGTGCGAACAAATGCCTCTACCGTCTGGGGGGGATTTTAGACACATGCTGACACAATTTACAAATTTTCCCAGTTTGCCCAGGTAAAGGATAGGTGAAAGAATCAACTCTTAGACAATAGAGAAAAGATCTCACTTTTAACAATATTCAGGGTGCGAAGTGTAACTCACATTGAAAAAGCTTGTTAAGTGACCATCCTATAAGCATAATCCATATTTTTCCTTTGCATGTAAAAACTCTAAGGGGTAGATTTTCAAATACCGCGAATAGGCGTACTTTTGTTGGCGCTCCAAGCGCCAACAAAAGTACGCTGGATTTTAGCGGGTACGCGCGTAGCCGCTAAAATCCGGGATCGGCGCGCGCAAGGCTATCGATTCTGTATAGCCGGCGCGCGCCGAGTCGCGCAGCCTACCCCCGTTCCCTCCAAGGCCGCTCCGAAATCGGAGCGGCCTTGGAGGGAATCCTCTAACGCCCTCCCCTCACCTTCCCCTCCCTTCCTCTACCTAACCCACCCGCCCGGCCCTGTCTACACCCCCCCCTTACCTTTCTCCGGGGATTTACGCCTCCCGGAGGGAGAAGTAAATCCCCGCGCGCCAGCGGGCCTGTTGCGCGCCGGGACGCGACCTGGGGGTGGGTACGGAGGGTGCGGCCACGCCCCCGGACCGCCCCGGGCCGTAGCCACGCCCCCGTACCCGCCCCCCAAAACCCTGCCGACACGCCCCCTAAACGCCGCGACGACCGGGCCGCCCCCGACACGCCCCCCTCGGAGAACCCCGGGACTTACGCGAGTCCCAGGGCTCTGCGCGCGCCGGTAGGCCTATGTAAAATAGGCTCACCGGCGCGCAGGGCCCTGCTCGCCTAAATCCGCCCGGTTTTAGGCGGATTTAGGCGAGCAGGGCTCTGAAAATCCGCACCAAAGTCTCTATCGCTTTAGCATCATTTAGCACAATGAAACTTTGTACTTATCTTAGTTGCCCACATGCTAAACCACATCTAACGCTTAAGGACTCTTGACAATTTTCCTTTCTTGATAGATGCTCGTTCTAAGATAAATACAAGCTTTCATTGTGCTATACGATGCTAAAGGGATAGAGACTGAGCTTTTACATGTAAAAGAAAAATATACATGCTCGCAAGCAACTAATGACCGATGATTATACTCTCTTGCACGGTGAAGGGATTTAAACACAAGTTCTGTTGTGGAAGCCCTGTGCTTCCATGATGATCATTTAACAAGCTTTTCCAATGTGAATTATACAGTGAGTCCTGAATATTGTTGAAAATATTATTACACAATGTTAGCTCCATATTAGGAGCTACCACCCAGGAAAAAGGTCTAGGTGTCATAGTGGATAACACATTGAAATCATCGGTTCAATGTGCTGCAGCAGTTAAAAAAAGCAAACAATGTTGGGAATTATTAGAAAGGGAATGGTGAATAAAACGGAAACTGTCATAATGCCTCTGTATCGCTCCGTGGTGAGACCGCACCTTGAGTACTGTGTACATTTCTGGTCACCACATCTCAAAAAAGATAGTTGCGATGGAGAAGGTACAGAGAAGGGCAACCAAGATGATAAAGGGGATGGAACAGCTCCCCTATGAGGAAAGGCTAAAGAGGTTAGGACTTTTCAGCTTGGAGAAGAGACGGTTGAGGGGGGGGGGGTGGATATGATAGAGGTCTTTAAAATCAGCAGAGGTCTAGAACGGGTAAATGTGAATCAGTTATTTACTCTTCTGGATATGGAAGGATTAGGGGCACTCCCTGAAGTTAGCAAGTAGCACATTTAAAACTAATCGGAGAAAATTCTTTTTCACTCAATGCACAATTAAAATCTGGAATTTGTTGCCAGAGGATGTGGTTAGTGCAGTTAGTGTAGCTGGGTTTAAAAAAGGATTGGATAAGTTCACAGAGGAGAAGTCCATTTCCTGCTATTTATCAAGTTGACTTAGGGGTAGATTTTAAAAGGGTTACGTGCGTAACCCTTTTAAAACCCACTTGCGCGCGCCGAGCCTATTTTGCATAGGCTCGGTGGCGCGCCCAAGGCCCTGGGACGCACATAAGTCCCGGGACTTCGCTAGGGGGTGTGTCGGGGGGCATGTCGAGGGGGCAGCGCGACGTTCAGGGCATTCTGGGGGCTGCATGTCAGGGGGCATGGTGCCAGCCCGGGGGCTCCGGAACAGCCCCCGGTCAGGTGATGGCGCGCCAGCAGCGAGTTACTGCATAACTTTGTAACAAAGGTGGGGGGGGGGGGGGGGTTAGGTTAGGTAGGGGAAGGTGGGAGGAGGCCGAGGAAAGTTCCCTCCGAGGCCGCTCCAATTTCGGAGCGGCCTCGGAGGGAACGGGCAGCGTTGCGCAGGGCTCGGCGCGCACAAGTTGCACAAATGTGCACGCCCCTTGCGCGCACCGTCCCTGGATTTTATAAGATACGCGCGGCTACGCGCGTATCTTATAAAATCCAGCGTACTTTTGTTTGCGCCTGGTGTGCGAACAAAAGTACGCACTGGCGCACTTTTAGAAAATCTACCCCTTAGAGCAGCGCTTCTCAACCGGTGTGTCGCGACACACTAGTGTGTCGCCAAACACCGCCAGGTGTGTCGCGTCTCCCGGTGTCCCACTGCCCCATTGTACTTTCCTTCTCCCTTTTTCCAGCCCCCGCGGTCCAATTGAAAGCTTCCTTTCTTCCTACCCCCACTGCCCAATGGGAAGCCTCCTTCATTTTGCCTTCCCCGCGCAGGCCAATCGGAAGCCTCCTCCCTGCCACCTGCCAGTGGTAGTAGGAAGAAGGGAGGAAGCCTTTGATTGGCCGGTGAGGCAGGCATGGCACTGTCCGGGAGTGGGGTGGGAGGAATAGCAGTGTAGGACCCCGACGAAGCAAGGCCGCTACGGGAGCCCATCCCCGTAGCGGTGAAGAGAAAACCCGACCCCGACGGTGTAAGGCCGCTACGGGAGCCCATCCCCGTAGCGGTGAAGAGAAAACCCAACCCCGACGGTGCAAGGCCGCTATGGGAGCCCATCCCCGTAGCGGTGAAGAAAAAACCCAACCCCGACGGTGCAAGGCCGCTACGGGAGACGAGCCCCGTAGCGGTGAAGAGAAAACCCGACCCCGACGGTGCAAGGCCGCTACGGGAGCCCAGCCCCGTAGCGGTGAAGAGAAAACCCGACCCCAACGGTGCAAGGCCGCTACGGGAGCCCAGCCCCGTAGCGACGAAGAGGAAACCCGACCTCTGACTGAGGCGCCCATCCCCGTGGCGCCGAAAAAAGAAGGCCCGCCGGATTAAAGCCACGGCGGAACCGGAGCCTATCCCTGCAATGAAGGAAGAAGTTATTTTTGGTGAGAGCTGGTGTGTCTGTGTGTGAATGGGGGCCTGGGTGAGAGCTTGTGTGTGAATGAATGCCTGGGTGAGAGCTTGTGTCTGAGGGTGTGAATGGATGTCTGGGTGAGAGCTTGTGTCTGTGGGTGTGAATGGGTGCCTGGGTGAAAGCTTGTGTCTGTGGGTGTGAATGAATGCCTGGGTGAGAGCTTGTGTCTGAGGGTGTGAATGGGTGCCTGGGTGAAAGCTTGTGTCTGTGGGTGTGATTGGATGCCTGGGTGAAAGCTTGTGTCTGTGGGTGTGAATGGATGTCTGGGTGAGAGCTTGTGTCTGAGGGTGTGAATGAATGCCTGGGTGAGAGCTTGTGTCTGTGGGTGTGAATGGATGCCTGGGTGAGAGCTTGTGTCTGAGGGTGTGAATGGGTGCCTGGGTGAGAGCTTGTGTCTGAGGGTGTGAATGGGTGCCTGGGTGAGAGCTTGTGTCTATGGGTGTGAATGGATGTCTGGGTGAGAGCTTGTGTCTGAGGGTGTGAATGAATGCCTGGGTGAAAGCTTGTGTCTGTGGGTGTGAATGAATGCCTGGGTGAAAGCTTGTGTCTGTGGGTGTGAATGGATGTCTGGGTGAGAGCTTGTGTCTGTGGGTGTGAATGGATGTCTGGGTGAGAGCTTGTGTCTGTGGGTGTGAATGGATGCCTGGGTGAGAGCTTGTGTCTGTGGGTGTGAATGGGTGCCTGGGTGAGAGCTTGTGTCTGAGGGTGTGAATGGGTGCCTGGGTGAGAGCTTGTGTCTGTGGGTGTGAATGGGTGCCTGGCTGAGAGCTTGTGTCTGAGGGTGTGAATGGGTGCCTGGGGGAGAGCTTGTGTCTGAGGGTGTGAATGGGTGCCTGGGGGAGAGCTTGTGTCGGAGGGTGTGAATGGGTGCCTGGGGGAGAGCTTGTGTCATTGGGTGTGAATGGGTGCTTGGGTGAGAGCTTGTGTGTAGGGGTGTGAATGGAAGCCTGGGTGAGAGCTGGTGTGAATGGGTGTAAGAGCTTTTGTGTGTGATTGAGAGCTTGTATATAAGAGAACATGAGTGTGATTGAGAGAGCGAGACTGGTCAGGGAGGTGATGTGTTTCTGTGTGAGAGAGAGAAACTGGTCAGGAAGATGACTGGTGTGAAAGAGACAGAGACTGGTCGTGGGGTCTATTTGGGGGTGTGTGTGTTGTGAGTGACTGGTTGTGGGTGCTAAGGAAGAAGATTGAGGACAGAGCTTCAGCAGCCCTTGCTGCTTCTGGTTAGTGCTATTGGCCTGGAAGGGAAAGGAGTAGGAGAGTTGCTGGAGAAGGTAAGTAAAGGTGGCTTTTTAAATTTATTTTTCTTGATTGACTGCCATTTTAATTATTGGGTATTATGCGATGTCTGCTGTTTTGAAATATTTTATTGATATTTGGACATGTTTTAATAATTTTTATGAGTATTTAATTGAATATTATTCTGTTCAGCAGCTGCTTTGTAACATTTTTGTTATAACTTTACAATGATTTCTGTGTGGGGCTCTGTAGCAGCTTGGCTTATTCTGTTTTCCCAATAGGAAATGTTTTAGTGTTTAGGGCCTGGTTTAATAGTTGTATTTCTTAGATAGGGTTGTTACTGTTTGCGTGTGTTCCGTAATACAAGTGTAACTTTGTGCAGGTTAGTTTGTGTGCATTATTGCAAATCCTGAGTCTGTTAGGTGCTATATTTCTCTTTCCATTTCTCCAGGTTCGCACTGTATGCAGAGTGGCTTTTTTGGTTTTCTGTTCCAGTTTCTGTCTCCATATTTATAATTTGTGTTTTTTCTGTACTTGGTGAAGGTCAGTTCTGGGTGTGTGACCAAAGTGAGGTGTTTTACTAGCATGTAGGCATTTGTATCAATCTTATTTGATGTGTTTTCTCAATAGGATATGCATTAGTGGTAAATTACTGTCTTTTCATAAGGAAGGCTATTGTGCCTGGTAGTAAAGGGAGTTTGTTTTGCTTTTACTGAGATGTCATCAGAACCAGAATATCTTTTTTTTGTATGGTGAGTTGTACGGGTTATGCCCTAGATCTGCTCTGCACTCATTGCTGAGGGTTGAGGGGAGTCCTGTGGATGGAGAGTGCATGTTTACACTTAGCCCCGTGATGGTCACATGTTCAGTGTGTCACGCATATGAGAACCATTTGTCAGGTGTGTCCCGGCCAAAAAAAGGTTGAGAACCACTGCCTTAGAGAATAGCCACTGCTATTATTAGCATCAGTAGCATGGGATCTTCTTGGTGTATGGGTAATTGCCAGGTTCTTGTGGCCTGGTTTTGGCCTCTGTTGGAAACAGGATGCTGGGCTTGATGGATCCTTGGTCTGACCCAGCATGGCAATTTTTTATGTTCTTATCCACCAGCAGAAGCGATGGAATTTAAGCAGGCTTGGGACAAATGGAGTGGGTGAGATGTAGGAAAAGGATTGAGAGGCTGGGTTGGAAGCCTGCAGGGGAGGGTGCAGCTGGGTGTTGGGTTTAAATATGAAAATGTATATTTTAAGTCTGTCCAAAAGGGAGAAGATAACCAAACTGGCTTGGATAAGGTGCTATATTGTATAAGCAATTCAAGCTTTTCTAATTGACAGATGGGGCATAATTCTTATCAAGAGCAGTGCAGATGGGAACAACAGAGCAAACTTTAGGCACCAGTTGGTCCATAGCTGTTATCATCTACTATGCTACTATTTTATTAAATCAAATTAGAGTAATACAGCTACTTGCTAATAGGCTTAATAAGATTTTAAGTTCCACTGTTAGGGCCAGGATTTAAATTTCGTGCAAAAAAAAAAAAATTCTTGAGAACTTGTTTGCTTCCAAAATTTTGAAATACCATTTTTTCCTAGGTGTTTAATGTTCTGCAACTTCAACAATTCCACAGCAAAATATGGGTCAAAGAAAAACTTGTGTAGAAACAACAGAACTTACAAAGGACATGATGGCAGATAAGGAGCACCTGGCCAATATTTTGCCAAAGTTTATTCTTGCAGAACCTTCTTCTTTGGATTTCTTTCCTTTCCTGACATTTCAGGAAATTCAGTCCTGGGTGGGAATTGTGCCAGTGAACAGACTTTGTATATTCTGCACTTTTTGGTCCATAACTTAAGCATGGCCTTTAAGGGGGCCATTTTCAGACCCTCCCCCCCCCCCCCCACCACCTGTGCCTAGGTGCAGTGTCCCCCCAGAGCTTGTTCCTAATTTTCAAAAGGGAGAGCAAGCAGGCTGCGGGTTCAACGGACCCGCATCCTTTGGCCCTGCCTTCTGTGAGGGTGAAATTTCAATGGAAAAGAATGCATGTAGATTTAGAAATGCAGTATTATTTTCTTCTCCACAACCTGGACATGCTGCTGGGGCTGCCTCCTCTCAGCTCGGCCAAAGGTAGGAGGACTATGTTTGACCATGCAGACTGTAAGCTGGATTGAGGGGAAGGTGATTTTTCTGTCCAATTTATCTGGATAAATCTCTATTTACCCACATAAATTGCTTTGGAAATTGCCCTTCCTAATATTAATTTGACTTTTGCTTTGCAGTTTTTTTTTTGTTGTTTCTTTTTTAATCACCAGTGAGTCCTCTACCCTATCACTACTCTCATGGCCATGGGCTGTTGTGCGTCTTACCATTGGCGATATCAATAACTTCTATGCTACTTTGTAGCAAGCATCGTGAGGGGCATACAGTCAGCAATAAATAACCTCTGCCTTCTCAAAGCCAGCTACCGACTCAGGGGTCTGAACTCCCTTCTGTCACCCTGCCAGCTTACAAGAATGCCTACATTAGGTCAAGCTGCCTTTAAAAACAAATAATCTAGACTCAGGAGCTGCTAATGTGGTATTTGGAACTTCAGCTTTCACAAAAAGATCCTTGTGCAGTAGCAAATTCAGTGCAAGGAAAGGTATAAAGCTCCTTCTAGTGGTAGAACTGTTACTAAAAATATATTCCTTGTGGGTTTTTTTAAAGCACTATACGATCCTGGCATCTACTTGCAAATATGTTTCTCCCGTTAATGGCTTGCTTAATATGCCTGTGTTTGAACATTGCAGGTTGTCTATGAGAACTTTAATTTGGATTGCATCATGGCTGGTTAGTCAGCCATGAGACAGCAGTTATAAACTTGCAAGCCAGATGTGCAGAGGCGTTGCCTATGACTGAAACCCCTCATACTTAGCTTATGGAAAGAGGGAGGAAACATATTCTCAATTCAGAGGAGACAAAGTCAGTTATTAATATGTACATCCTGTGTGATGAGAGACTAAGGATTTTCACTCTTTTGTTGTAATGTATTTAGTTTCATGTACTTGTATACTTTTGACATTTCAAAAAATATATACTGTATATATACAGTAGAAAAGTACATAATGCAAACTATAATGATTAGTGTTCCTGTGTACACTTTGTATTCAAAATGAAACATGGAATACTTATGTACCAAATTGTACAAAAGAATTATATCAACAAAGATTTATTCTGAATAATTTTATATAAGTACAAAAGGGATATGAGAAAATACAAAAAGATACTACAAAACAATTGCCTGAGCAAAATTGTTTATAATTACATTCATACCGTAGAAGCATAGAAAGGATGGCAGAAAAGGACCAAATGGGTCATCTAATCTGCCTAGTAAGCTTATGGTAGTTTGTGCTGAACCGTGTAGGTTATCCCATGCGTCTATGTTTCCCAGCCATAAAAGTCAGGGCCCTCGTTGGGTGCTGTTTGAATCCAATTCCCTGTCGTGCCTTGCTGTTGAAGCAGAGAGCAGTGTTTGAGTTGCACCAAAGTATCAGTCTTATTGGTTAAGAGTAGTAACTGCCACATCAGCAAGTTACCCCCCCCGTATTTGTTTCCCCAGACCATAAGTCAGGGCCCTTGGATGCTTAAGGACTCCAGTTCCTCTTTTCTCTCTGCCGTTGAAGCAGAGAGCAATGATGGTGTTGCATCAGCAGTATGGCTTATTAAGAGTACTAATCGCCACACCATCAAGTTACTCCATGCACTCTTTTCTTCATTTCCATCCTTTAGGGTTCCACAGTATTTATCCCATGCTCTTTTGAATTCTTTCACTGTTTTGGTTTCCACCACCATCAAAACACATTAGAGATGACCAGGTCCATTAATCAAATGTGAACAATTCGCAGTACAATATTTGCCACCCTAAATGAAGATTATAGAATGGGAATCTTTGTTAGAAGCTAGGATGTTCCTTAGCTGCAGTGACATTTTTTTTTTACACCACCACAACTTAATTCAGTTGCTCAGGTGTTCAAGTACATTTTTTTTTCTAGATCTGCAAATTGGATTTAAATACGCCTAAAACTTCACAAGATCCAGCCTCATTCTAGGTTTCTCGCTGTCGTAAGCAGGAGAAGGAAGGCTGAAGTAAGCGCCATCCCAATACCTTCCCCCTGAAAAAATCTCTTGCTACATACAAATGCTGGTTTGAGTCCTGGTATGACTCTCTATGGAGTGATTGTGTAAATTTAGTTCCAGGTGAAATAACAGTGATGAAACCTTATGCGAATAATACTACGCTGTGTTAACAGTTAATGTTCAAATACATCTGTACATGGAATGAAAGTTTATGAACCTTTTTTTTTTCCTAGTTCTAGAGCATTGTTTACTTTGTTGAATATGGTTAACTTTTTATTGTGTGTGATTAATTTATAGTGCTGTGAGTCCTCGATGTGAATATATCTCTCTTGCCCCTAAGGAGGCCATTACTGGCAAAATAATAAGACCTTTGTTCGGGTACAGGGCTCAATGAACCCCTTTGCTTTTCAGAATCACATTACAAGTCAAGATACAAAACATTCATCTACTGTATTCCATTTTTTAGATACCTTTTCACATTTTATTCCTCTTCATAGAAGTGTCAAGTGTTGTACTGTGAATTGTTCACATTTGATTAATGGACCTGGTTATCTCTTTAATGTGTTTTGATGTAATTGTATGCAATTTTGCACAAGCAATGTTTTTTATAGTATCGTCTTGTATTTGCTATTTTATCATATCCCTTTTGTACTTGTTTATATAAAATTATTCAAGGTAAATGTTGATATTTTTATACAATTTGGTAGATAAGTGTTCCACTTTTTGTGTGTGTATATACACACACACACACATATATTGGGTATACAAAAAAATGTATATACACATACACACACCTTTCCAGGAGATGATTTCGGGCAAAATTTCCCTAACTACCACTCAGAATAAATGTAAAAGTTTATAAATCTGACAGAGCATCTTTGTAACTGTCATCCAAGCTGAGAGCAAATAGCATGTTTCTTATTTGCAGATCCAACAAAGATCCTTGCATCCCTATGCTCACTTCAACTGTCATTCTTGACCATTACTTTGTACCGGGGCCTTATCAATATCTTAGCTTCCTTGGTAGTTAACCATTTGTCTCAGGGGTTAAATACCAAGGTAGCTCATGGAGTACTGGCCACTCTGAAAATTTGATGACACTGGATTTTTGACTACTAGTAAATTTCAGCCTTTTTTTTTTTTTTAATTAGGGCCACAGGCTCTGTTTTTAACTTTAAGTTCCCCAAGTCCAGATTTCAGTTATGAGAAGGGCTATTTCCAAAGACATTTACTTGAGTGAAAAGATCTGACTGAAACTGTCCCTACTGAAATGCATACAGGGGTTCATAGCATACAAACCTCTAGCCATGGGGGGGGAAAAAGATATTCTTGTTTAGGTCAGGGAGGAAAACAGTGTATGTACATTTCATTTTGGAAAGTATGCATACTGTTTTGTTCACCACCACCCCTCACCCAAAAAAAAAAAAAAAAAGTAAGTACAAGGTACACAGGCACTTTTCACTTTCTAATGAAATTTTCCCTATTTTGCACACATTAACAGCAACAGTATAGCTTGCCACTTATGTGGGCTATTTGAACATTGCCCCTCCAGGTTTGTTCATTTTTAAACAGATTAATGTGCTTCCTCCATACTGTTTTAATGAGGATCAGTACAACAGCAGGTTTATGATAGTGGATGGTTACTGCTACTACCATTCCTCATGTATATATGCTATATAGATATAGATATATATATAGATATATATATATATATATATATATCTATACACACACACACATATATATATATGCTAAGGGGCGGATTTTAAAAGGCCGGCGGCCTATTTTGCATAGGCCGCCGGCGCACATAAAGCCCCGGGACGCGCGTAAGTCCCGGGGCTTTCGAAAAGGGGCGGGAGGGGGCGTGTCCGGGGGGCATTCCCAAAACGACACTGCGTTTCGGGGGCATGCTGTGGCCTTTCGGGGGCAGGCCCGGGGGTGTGGCGCCGGCCCAGGGCATGGTCTAGGCCTCCGGTCCAGCCCCCGGGACCAGAGGTCGGAGCAGGGCTGCCAGCTGCCGCACGCAAAGTTAAGCCTGCTTTCAGCAGGCTTAACTTTGCCAACAAAGGTGTGGGGGGGGGGGTGGTTTAGGGAGGGGAAGATGGGGGGAGGGCGAAGGAAAGTTCCCTCCAAGGCCACTCCGAAATCGGAGCGGCCTTGGCGGGAACAGGCAGCGCACGCTGGGCTCGGCGCGCGCAGCTTGCACAAATGTGCACCCCCTTTCGCGCGCCGACCCCAGATTTTATAAGATATGTGCGTATCTTATAAAATCCAGCATACTTTTGTACGCGATCATGTATTTTTTAAAGATCTACCCCTATATGCTCCTACTAAATGTACTTTTATGCTCCTACTAAATGTCTCGTTGAATTGTTTGTTATAGTTCTGCTTAGTTTGATGTAAACCGAGTTGATTTGATCTGTATCAAGAAAGTCGGTATATAAAAGCCTTAAATAAATAAATATATATATATATATATAGCACCAACTTTGTTTACGGCAGGAAATGGATACATCAAGAAGGCCATACTCAGGGAGCACCAGGGTTTAAGTTTTAAAAACAGCTTCAGAAAGGTGAATTTTAGACGGGATCTGAATACAGTAAAGCGAGGGAGCATTACATGCCAACGGAAGAAGGCTGTTCGGTGCAGCAAGGTAGAAAACAGGGAGTTTGAAACAGACAATGGAGGAGAGGGGCTAGAGCTAAATGCATCATGCCTAATGAACAAAGTTTAGGAGGAGAGAGATTGAAGTGATAATAAGGAAAGCTGCAGAGTGAATGCATTTGTAGATATGAATGAAAGGTTGAACTTTACATAGGAGGAGTTTAATAAATTTAAACATTAACAACACACCAGAAGTGAAAGAGCAATCAAAAACAAATAAAAAGGAGCTTAAGTGATCTTTCTTGTTTCAATACTACAAATGAATTATCATCCCAAAACATTTTTTTTGTATTTTAGCTACAGCATGATGTGACCACCTGTTTTTTCATCCAAAAGGAGGCCATTTATTTTTGTTATTGAAGTTGTTTTTTGATTATACGTAATTGTAAGCTAGACATATAAACTAGGTTATGTAACTTTGTTACTTATAGGTAATGGTTAAACCCGTATCTCCATTGTAATCCAGTCGTAAGTGGTGTAAAACTACGAAAGGCAGAATAGAAATCTTAAATTTAAATGCACAGCACTTCAAGAGCAAGACAATATCCGTCACTCCCTGTCATGTACCATTTCTCAGTCCCCAGCCCATTGCATATAGTACTTTTATTTACATTACAACCTGCGATGTTCAGGCCTGGATGGAGTAAGAGTGTGACCCCTTGTCCTAAAAGTTTGGAATGTTGCCACAGCCATGGCCATTCGTTCCAGAGCAAGAATGTCCCATATTCCACTAGTGGCGGCATTATTGGACTGTGACAACTGCACACAAAACTGGCAGCCCATTCTGTGCACGCAATGGCGCAGAGTCAAACATCGTTGTACACACGCTGCCTAATAGCCCTCTCTGCTCAGCAGGCAGAAGAGCAACCAAACGCTGGTTTGGGTGACTCTGCATGAGTTACAAAACCTAACAGACGGCGGCATAGTAAAAGCAATTGGCTCATTGAAACTGTCCACTAATTCCAGTCCATATTGCTAAGGATATTGTGCTCACTGTTTTTTCTACCATCCTAGATGGATGACCATACAAGTTCCATATTTAATCCACCACCCAGCCCCATCTCCCCCATTTGTACCGCAATGTTTTGCAATAATCTTAACAGCTAGGTTTCCTGTGGCCTTGCTGGATGATATCCAACTCCAACCCACATGCTGGCATCAACCCAAATAATATCTGGGGAGTCAGAGCCTGCTGATGTGAAACCCAGCTACAGAACTGCAGTATTGTATTTGAAGGCAGAAGGCCGGATAGCCAGAAACACAGCTCTGACAGAGATTACTATGCCTCTTACACTAGAATTACTATTTACAGTTTTCTTACCACACTGCTTTGGCTTTCGAAGAGCCTATCATATACCAAATGGAATTTGTGAATGACTGCTTCTCCAAGACAGGCTTGCTAAACTAATTTTATGTTATTTCAAGCTGCAAATCCTTTAGCAACTCGCTGCCTGCATTTTAAGTGCCTGCTTACATTGAAAATTCATTGGTTTAACTTTTTCAAAACAGATTATCTTCTGGTGAATAGCTACTTAAAATTCTTTGCCAATTTAAAACTTTCATATAATATTATAGCCTGTGCAAGCACTCAGTCTCTATGGAAAAAAAAAAAAGAAGTTAGCTTCAGTGATATGGAGTCAGTACTTAAGAGCTATTAGTATATGACAGGAGAATGCCTTTGTCTATGGAATAAGTAAGCTGCTTTCACCTGGAGAAGGGGTACACAGTTGAACACTTGACTTTTGTGGAACGTTCTTTGGAGCAATTCTGCTTCTGCTATGAGCGAACCTACAGCTGTAGGGGGAAGAATAGTTAAGTATGCAAAATCAAACCATCTTTATCCTCCCTTATGTCCATCCTGTTCAATAATTGTAAAACCCTCTCCCTTTTTATCAGGAATTTTAGTGCTACTCATGGCTGTTCCTTCCTAATGAGGGAATTTTCAAAGGGGTTTCATGCATAGATTTAGCATGTTTGTGCACGCATGCTATGTTATAAACAGCAAAAAGTATGCGCATAGTTTTGGTTTTGCTTGTACATTTTATTGGGGGGAGGGAAGGGGTAAAGTCTAGGGCGGGGTTGCTATTTTGTAAGAGATATGCACATTGCTGAACTTATTCGTATACTTTTACACATGTTCAGTGAAACGGGTCATTCGTGCTGATTGATCTCTTTTAAACTTTTCTGCACTCCGCAAATCAGCCCATGCTTCGTGTCGTAGAGGATTCAATAGATGCACACCTACCAAGTCCTTCCACCTCTTCTCCGAGCTCTTGGCATAATCACCACACTCTTCCCTCTCTCCACCCACCCTTCTCTTCCCTTTTGCCCCTCCCCCTGGCATAATTACCATCTTCTCCCTTCCCTCTCCTTTTATGCCCCACTGGCATAAATTACCTTCGCTTCCTTTTCCTCAATCCCACATGGCATAGTTGTCATCCCGTCTCTTACTTTACCTCTTCCTTTTCCTACCCAGCCCCTAACAATCACCTTCCCTGCCCTTTCCTTTCCCCTCCCCATATCCCCTGACAGCATCATTGTCCATCCCTTAACTCCTGGCAAAATCACTGTCCCTTTTCCTCTCCACTTTCCTGGCATCATTTCTTTCCTCTGCCCCCACCCTCCTATTATTACTAGTAGAAAAATCTGTCAAAAATGAAAGGAGAAAATGCAGTGAATACATGTGTGTGTTTGCCTGTGGGTGGGGGTTGCCTGTATGGGTGTGTGCACGAGTACAATCTGTGTCTGCTGCTGCATGAGTACGAAAGCAGGTGAGCATACATCTGTGTGAGTGAACTGGTACATGGGCCTCTGTGTAAGTGAGCAAGGAGTCATGGGGGTGAGAGTCCTGTGCTAGAATGTGTGTGACAGATTGTGTTTGGGGTGTGGCTTGTGTCTTTGCGATTGAGTGGGTGGATGGAGGTATAAGCAATTGAAAGGACGGGTGTGAGTTGTCCTCATCCCCTTTTCCCCTCCTCTCTCCTGCAATGCCATTTCCTCTCTCATGGCTCTGCTCCCTCATCCAACCCCTATCCTCCTCCTCCAGCCCCTCCCCCTCCCCATCTCATCCAGCCATCACTGCCTCAGTTATGCAGCCGGGCCTGGGCTCCCCCTACCACTATGCCACTTAGATGACGCAAGACAAATTATTTGTCTGCTGCAGCTCTGCATGACTCCAGTGCTACCTCTTGTTGGGCTCAAAGGACCTGACTTCCCAACTAAAAATATTTTAACAAGTACAGTACTAAGGCCTAGATTCATCAATTTGCTATAAATTTCACATGAATAGCACCTGCGATTAAAAAGAAAAAAAAAAAGGACTGCAATGCACATTAAATGTATCGCCTCCGTGTTATTTTCACAGCACAAGCGGAGAAGTGCCCATTGGGCTGCTGCTGGGGGCGAGGGAGAGGGAGACTTTATAATGCTCTCACATTAGTAAACTATTTATACCACTGTAAGAGAGGCCAATCTGAACTTGGGGTGAGGTTTTGGGGGGCAGTTTTACACATACACAGTCAGAGGTACGAACAGCACAGTACACATCAGTGATGATTTGATGTGATTTGGAGTGAGGAAAGGTACATAAAAATGAAGTTTGATAGCAGCTAGATAGAGTGCATCAAGCTAGGTCAAGAGTACATTGTACAAATCATCTTTTATACCTTTCATCACTCCAAATCACATACAATCTTCACTGATGTCTACAGTGTGGTTTGAACTTCTGACTGTGCATGTAAAACTGCCCCCCTAAAACCTAGCACACCACCAAAACCTCACCCCGAGTTCCGAATGGCCCCTCTTAAAGTGGGATAAAAACTTTGACTGTGTGTGACTCAGAGGCTCTCTCTCTCTTCCCGAAAAGGGATTTGCGATATTTATTGCAAATCCCATTTCGGGCATTGCATAACACCAGGAAAAAAGGTGTAGTTGTTTCTGGTGTTAAATCGTGCAATAGCATGTGTTACGCTATCGCACGCAAACTTAAACGCCCCTCATTTTCATAAACGCAACCCAAACTCCTCCCTTTTGACTACATTGTTAGAATTTGTATATGCATCTTGCGATGAGTTATTAATCGCATGCATTATGGCGTTATAACGGGCATTAGGACCCTATCACCCTTGATAACACCCTAATGCAATTTGATGAATGAACCCCTCAAATTGCAGAAGGAAGACAGGCTGCTGAAGGATAAATCAAAGCAACCTGTGCTGTCTATCATATAATAAATGTCGCACTCTGAATTAGGGGCAACAAAGTTCAATATCAAGGTAAGTGGTGTTTTCATTTGTGCTCTTCATAAAATTGAGATTTATTCCAAAAGTGGATATGATTAAAAAAAAAAAAAAAGACTGCTTTGTGAAGGAACTTCAATACAAAACATAATGACAAAAGAAAGAGGATGAATTTTTGACTGCATATAGATATTTCCACAGTTGGGATTTTTTTTTAGCGAAAAAGTGAAAATAATAATAAAATTGGACTTGTGAATAAAAACAGGATGTAATGTTGACATTCTGAGAACCTGAAGGTCCTACAAAAATAAAAAAATGAAAAAGTAAAAAAGTTGGATATAGCAGTGCAATACACTGTGAAAACAGATTTACTCCTGAGAGACTTATTGTTAGTTTGGCATTATGAATTAGTACGTAGGCTTTACCTGCTTCAAGTCACTGCCTCCTTTGGTCCTGTGCAGACGATCATAGCATCCTGGCAGCATGCGCGGGCCAATGACATGTCCCCCCCCCCCACCCCCACCGAAAAAAAAATTGGAAAAAGAAATGCAATTAGTTCTAGGGACTCAGTCAGTGCCTTGAAGACCCTGACCTTATGCCACTGCCCAAGCTAAAGCAAGAGCTGCATTCACCATTATTCCTTTTAACATTGAGGATTTTGTATCTGATTAAAACCAAACTTCTTTTTGTACTGTATATTTCAAATGATAGAAAGCTAATTATGTATAACATTAAACACTATATAAATCTTACCTGGCTAAATTTCTTCCACTTTAGCTCAAACAAGGACTCCGTCCTGTGTGAACATGTGACACCCTTACCTGTCCAAACACTCCTACTGGATATTTCATTTCAAGGCAGGCTTGGTGTGCAGAAAGGCAGATCACCTTAGATTTATTGGCACAAAAATGCTTTTTACCTTTAAAATCTGTTCATTTTTCGGGGGGGGGGGGGGGGGGGGGGCATTTTAATTCTCTAATTGAAATACATTTTTAATAGCTATAACCAGTGCACCCAAGTTTCCATGATCTTGTGGCCGTGGGAGAAGCCACATAATTAGCCTGTTGCCACATAATTTGCAAGCCTCCCCCACACAGTCAACAAACTTGATGCTCCCCGTCCCCTAATGCAAGGGATCCCAATCTTTCTGGGAGGTGAACCCCTTTTCAGCCTCTAAAGGTTTCACAGACCCTTCCCCCCCCCCCTCTTCCCCAAACACACAAAGTTCTCTTTAATTTTTGCATACAATTGCATGCCATAAACAAAAGAAATAAATATGCACCCCAGAATTACTCATAATGTACACAGCTTTTAAATAATGCCTAATGATCTAAACGGAGTACATAGGTAGGGCAATTTCCAAAGCTATTTAAAAACTGCCTTCGTAAGTGCAGATTGGGGCCAGTAGTGGCCTCCATCTTCCATTCCATGTGCAGTGGGGCAAAGGAAGAAAACTGCTGAGTTCAAGAAGGCTCTAGGTCAGCAACCTGGTGTGACCTGGCCAAAAATAAAATACAATTTGCGCTGGTACCCCACGGGCCTGCAAGCTCAATTTCAGTCTCCACTATGCTGTCCCCATCCCTCCAAGCCAGCTCTCCTCTCCCCACCCCCTTTTGTGAATCCAATGGTGGCTTGCTGCCGGTATCACCTCTAGAAAAGTGGTTCAGTTTTATTTTTGCATCTTGGGGCTGCCAAGAGATTGAGCTGCAAGGTTCCCAAACTCCCACACTATTCTCACAGTCTTGTGAGAATAGCGCAGGGTTTCAAGCACCGCACAGCTCAGATCCACTGACGGCCAAGCGGTGCAGATAGAAAACAGAACAGCAGTTCTAGAGGCAGCACTGGTAGCAAAATGCTGGATAAGGTGGGAGGAGAGTATAAATTTAAGGAACAGTCAGGGAACCACAATTAGGGTCGATATGGGCTGACACTGGCTCCTGGCCCTTACAATGAAGAACACTGAACTAGTTTAGAGAAACAATTCTCAGTTCAGACCCATTTGGATGTGCGGCCAATACTAATTAGTATTGTTGCCATCTAATGATGAAATAAAACTGCATACTTTGTGTTACCCAGATATAAAGGTACACATTCTATATTTTAAAAGTTTTTTTCATATATTTATATATAATATATAAAAGGTACAAATGCATTCATAATTTTTGCTATGTAGGATATCTTTACCCATTTTCCACCGATGACTGAATATCCCACCCCGGACAGTATATCTGGTCAGCTTAGGGCCCCCTCACTAGCTTTGAAAGCTAGAATAATGTGCCTGGGTGCTGAGGGATAGTCTAAGCATTTACTCATGGCTGAGGCAGGTAAAAAGAATCTGAAAAAAAGCTTGCCATAGAGACAGAAATGAATAAACTTTTTTCAAAGACATCCAAAGCAGGAAGCCTGTGAAGGACTCTGTTGGACTATAAGATGATCATAGAGTAAAAAGGGGAACGTAGGGAAGACAAGGCCACACAAGAAAGTATAAAAAAAAAATTCTTTGCTTCAGTGTTTACTAAGGGGGAGGGGGAAGAGACCCACACCGGAAACAGGATGCAATGATAATGATTTGTAGGAACTGAAACAAATCACAGTAAGCCTGGAAGTTTTAACAGAGCAAACTGACAAACTAACAGTAGCATACAACCTGGACCAGATGGCACATATCCCACAGTTTTGAAAGAATTACAAAATTAAATTGCAGACCTGTTACCAGTGGTCTGTAATCTAGCATTAAAATCTATTGTATCGGAGGCAGGCTGCGCGGCTCAGCGCGCACAGGCTGCTGATTTTAGGCAGCCTTGCGCGCGCCGACCCCAGATTTTAAAGGATACGCGCGTATATTAAAATCCGGCCTACTTTTATAAAATCTACCCCACTGTATATATATTTTCAGAAGGCATTTCATAAAGTCCCTCCTCAGACACACCTGAGAAAGTTAAAAAGCCATAGGATAGGAGGCAATGTCCTATAGCGGATTGCAAACTGGTTAAAAGATAGGAAACAGTAAAACCAGATAGTTTTCTCAATGGGATGTGTTAACAGTTGGGTGCCCCAGCCCGTTTTATACTGGGACATGTACTTTTAACATATTTATAAATGATCTAGAAAAGAAAATGAGTGAGGTAATCAAATTTGCAGATGACAGTTATTCCAAGTAGTTAAATCACAAGCAGATTGTGATAAATAACAGGACGACCTTGAAAAATTGGGCATCCAAATTGCAGATGGAATTGTGTGGACAAGTGCAAAATGATGCACATAGAGAAAAATAATCCAGACTGTAGTTACATATGTTCCTTATTAGGAATCACCACTCAGGAAAAGGATCTAGTCATCATCATGCACAATACATTGAAATCCTCACCTCCGTTTGTGGCGGATGATGTTAGGAATTACTAGGAAAAGAATGGAGAATAAAACCTTAAACGCTTTTCAGGTCGTTCAAAACTCAGCCATATGTATCCATACCAGAGCAAGTCAGTTTGATCATCTCACTCCAGTTCTCTGTGCCTTGCATTGGTTGCCATTTGAATGGCAAGTGAGCTTCAAGGTGCTGACATTGATCCATGGTGAAGTGCCTGAATGTATCAGCTCCAGTCAAACTATACAGGCCTGCGAGAAACCAAAGATCAATAGACAGGCATATACTCTATGTGCTGTTGGCATGTGCCATAAGGATATCAGAGCCTCATAATAGATCATTTGCTGTAAACAGTCCTTTGTTCTGGAATCAGTTATCAGAGCTGCTTCACAAATAGCTTTCTTTGAAGAAATTTAGTAAAGCCCATATTTTAAAAGCCTTGTGTGTGTATAATTTTGGGGTTACGTGCAGAAGTACCAGGCCTGAAGAAAGGAGTGGGCCGGGGGGGGGGGGGGGGGGGGGGGGGCAGACTGGGAGAACGCCATTAGACGCTATCCCAGGTCAGCACATGGAATTTACTTCTGCTCCGTAGGAGCAGTAAGTATAAAAACAAAAAATGGTGGGATAGCTAGGGTAGGTTTAGGGGCCAGGGAGGAGAGGGGAAAAGCTGGGAAGGTTAGGGAAGTTCCCTCCCAGTCTGCTCCTTAATCGGAGCGGATTGGGAGGGAACTAGTCTAGGCCCTTTCGTATTGCCGTGTGTATTTTTATAAAAATTTCCCCTCCTGCGTGCCAGATTTTCAGGTCTGCACATGCACGCATGTTATAAAATCGGAGCGTCCTTGTGCATGCGCCGGCAACTGCATGCACGTGGATGCACGCGCACCTTTTAAAATCGATCCCCAAGGCTCTAAAGAGGCATTTAAAGGAATTTGGTAATGTATATTTTCTGGTTGTGGAGGTTTGAGTTGATGTATTGTTTTATATCTGTGACTTGTTTTGATTGTATTATAACATTTCATGAATTTTAACTGCTTGTTAACCACTTGCCATGAGGACAATGCAGCATATTAATTTTTAAATAAATACCTCTGTATCACTCCATGGTGTGACCAAACCTAGAGTACTGTGTACAATTCGAGTCACATCTCAAAAAAACAGAGTGGGACTAGAGCTTTAAGCTCTACTGAGCAAATGCAGGAGTTTCCACAAAAGCATTGCCCCAGACTCTCCTCAGTCTATATCAAAGCTAAACAGGATAGTCTTCTAGAAGAGCAAGCATCTCATGGCTCATTCATCCTATTTACAAAAAACAGTGTTTACAATAAGCAAACTTGCTCTTTTCCACTGATAAGAATTATTGGCCATTTGCTGCTGTGCATGGGATCCCGCGCAGTTGGCCGGCACACGCAACTTCCTTCAGCCCCAGGGCTGAAGGAAGTTGTGAAACAGAACTGAAAAAAGGAAAAGGTAGGTGGGGAAGGGAACGGGGGAAGGAAATGCGGCTCGGCGTGTGCAAGGTGCACAATTGTGCACCCCCTTGTGCACGCCGACCCAGGATTTTATAACATTCACGCGCATGTTATAAAATCGGGCGTACATGTGTGCGTGCCGGGTAGCACCATACAATGGTATGTCCAATACTCATACATCAAGCATCCCAAAGCAGCTTGTGTTAAGCTGTCTGATGCTCCTTGTGTCAGGCGATCTGTTGCAGCTTGCAGCTCCATGAAGTTACAAAAGTGACACTTTTTAAAGGACAGATTTCAATCATTGCTGCATTGTATCTTTCTTCTTTTTAGAAGGCACTGGGGCAGAATGCACTAAAGGCCCTATGTTAAAAGGGCCATGAGCGTAAAAACAGGGTTATGCACGTGGTTGGGCCTTGCACGTGCCGCGTGCATTTTAGGCCCGTTACGCGTTGAGTGCTAGGCCCTGCAAAAGGGGCAGGGCCAGGGGGTGTGGGCAAAGGGGCCATCTGGGACAGCACCATTAGCCGCTGTCCCAGGGAAGAGCGTGCCAGCAGTTGGCCGGTGCACAGAGTTTACTTCTCCTCCCGATGAGCAGTAAGCATGAAAATTAAAAAAAAAAAGAAGGGGGGAAGGTAGGGTTAGTTTAGGGGTCAGGTAAGTAGGGCTAAGGAGCAGACTGGGAGAGAATTGGGCAAAGGCCTGATCGCATCCCCACACATACTTTTGAAAATCCCCCCCACGAATCGTGGGCTGCCCGCAGATGTAAAAATCCGGCAGTCATGTGCGTGCATATTTTATAACATGTGCGTGGACGCGCTTATGTTATAAAATGATTGTGTTTTGTTTTGTTTTTTTTTTTTTTAAATCTACCTTTAAGTGTATTGAAGAGTCCCGGTGCTTTGCCTTGGTTGGCATTCTAACCAGCTCTGAAGAATGTGGAGTCTGGAACTCGAAGTAATTGGAGCTGACCAGTCTAGGTCATCACGTTGGGAAAAGCTTATAAAATAAGTGGCTTAGAAAATAGCCACTATTACTAGCAACAGTAACATGGAATAGACTTAATTTTTGGGTACTTGCCAGGTTCTTATGGCCTGGTTTGGCCTCTGTTTAAAACAGGATGCTGGGCTTGCTGGACCCTTGGTCTGACCCAGTATGGCATGTTCTTATGTTCTTCTACCCGAGAACTTGCTCTGGCTGCTTGCAAGGGAAACTGAGAGAATTCCCGAAGCTGACCTTTTGGCCGTAGGATAGCAATCTTTGCTGCTCGTGATCGTTGCGATCTTGGAGACAGTCGACCACACACAGAACAGTTTCGCTGGTCATGGTCCGGACCAAGGCAGATGTAGCAGAGGACATGGCTATTATGAACATGATTTGTCCACCTGAGCAGGATTTGAAGCTGCTAATTGTTTTCTTCAATGCCATGTTTGAGAAAATTTGTTGGCACTAAAGTTCCCTTTTATGTTTTAAATATATAAATAAATAGCAGAGTAGAAATAGCAAGTAGAAAGGATTTGAAAGACTAAGGATATACATGTAAAGGGACAGCAAAGCCATCCATGCAAAGCAGACAAAAACTCCCACACATGCTCAGTAGAGCTAAAGTACTAGCTTGAAGACAGATCTGTTCAGGGCCAGCAGATGATGTCACCCACAAATCATGGCTAATTCAGCCCTTCTTATCAACAGAAAATTGTTTTATAGCCCTTGCTTCTGTCCATCAAAATAAAGTGATGTTTACCTGGAAAAATGAGTCAATTTATTTCTATTGATTTTCTCTTGTTTTTCTTCTTGTCAAACCCTGAAATTCAAGGGAAAAAAAAAAGCAGGCCTCTACTTATGAGAAAAGGCTAAAGAATTTACAGCTCTTCAGCTTGGAGAAGAAATAGTTGAGAAGGAGATATAATAGAGAGCTATAAAATCAGAAGTTTCGTGGCTAAACAAATCAGTTCTCTTTCAACAACTATTTTATTCATTGTAATTTTGCATAGTGTGAGATATGAAATTTTATACAAACATGCCATAGAATCTTGAAAGATCTGCCAGAAAAAAAAACAAAAAAAACACAGGAGTGTGGCTATATCTGGTACAAAAACAGACTTGCCTTTTTCAAATATTTTTGACCAAATGTTTGGTAGACTATGGGGCAGATTTTCAAAGTGTTACGCGTGTAACCCTGAAAACCTGCTCCTGCGTGCGCAGAGCCCATTTTGCATAGGCTCGGCAATGCGGGCAAGCCCCGGGAAGCACGTATGTCCCAGGGCTTTGAAAAAGGGGTGGGATACGCGCGCAACCCCCAAAAACCTACCCCTGCCTCCCCCTGCGCACATAAGCTCGGCGGTGCACGCAAGTCCCGGGATGCGTGTAAGTCCCGGGGCTTGAAAAAAAATGGGCATTCCAGGGGCGGCAGCGCGCGCATGTTATAAAATTGGGCGTAGATTTGTTTGTGTGAACAAATCTACGCCCACGGGCATGTTATAAAATCTGGCCCTATAGAAATAGCCACTACTTATCACTATACAATAGATGCATGGGATCTATTTACTGTTTAGGATCTTGCCATGTATTATTTCTTATTGTGGCTATTTTATTTTGGCTCTTATATTTCTTACTACTATGTATGCATGCATTTGTACCTGTATTAATATATTTTAAGATTTATATTTATGGGAAAAAAAAAATTTTTTTTTTTACACTGCACATATTTTCTGATCATTCTTTTCTTAATTCACCTTTTATTACTGCACTTTTTACATATCTTTACACACCACATCCTATTACCCTTATTTGTTTTATTGGCTCTGATTTATCGTTGTGTGGTCTTCAATATACTTTGGCGCCAATTTTTGTATATTAGCACTTCTGGCATATCACTACCACTCTAGTGAGGGGGACTCCGCCGTCAGTCTAGACGGAGCAAGTTAGTATACCTCCATTTATTGCTCCTCATCTTAAGTTTTCTAATCTATTTTGTTACATGTTCTTTCAGGCTCAGTTTGTAAGTCTGTTTTTGTTTATTTTTATATTACACCCTATTTTTCTATATGTCATTTTGCTCCACCGGTATTGCCTCTGCGATACTAATGCTGCTATTAGCCAGTACGGTGTTATGTGTGTTGTCTATACCAGCATTTGACCGATATATTTACGTTAGACTGATAATATATGTTTTTTGTTTTGAGGACCTCCGCTCCACTGGTACTGCCTCTGTGATAGTACTGTTATAAGCTAGTGTAGAATTAAAGGCGTTGCATTTAACAGATTTTTTTTTTTTATCACCCTTAAAAAAAAAACCAAGTGTAAGATATCACGTTTCATTTATAGATTTATTTTAGAATTTTGAAAAGGTTAGACTGCGATCTCAATTGAATTACCATTATAGGTTAATCTGGGCACAACATATAGCCCAATGCTTTATTTGCTTTTCCCCCCTTCAGCAGTGTTTATATATCAATATTTAACCGGTGACCACTTTTACTACACCCACAATGTTTCTGCGAGTTACTGCTGTTTCTCGTTAGCGTGAGCAATGTGTGCTTTTAACAGCGTTTTCCTTTTATATTTATTTGTTGAGTTTTATATACCGTCATTCGGTGGAGCCATCATAACGGTTTACAAAGTATACATTTTTCTTAGCAATTGTGCAACAGTATAACAATGTGAACATTTTCAGAAAAAAACATATCAAGTCCAGAAAGCATTATTAGGTTGGATGAGGAGGGTATGCAGGTTCAGATTGGAGAGAAGTATTAAGAGGTATATAGAGAGTTCAATTGAGAGTTGGGATGATCAGACGTCTGAAGGTCAGTGTAGAGTTTGCGAAACAGTGTTTTTAGGTCTTTTTTGAATGTTTTTAGGTTGTGCTGGGTTCTCAGGACGTTAGGTAGGATGAAATTTTTGGTGCCAATTTATGGTTATTTTCAGCTCCTCCTGCAATTCACTAACCTTGCTGTCAGGGATACACCATCAGGCTATTTTTAGTTTGGTAAGACTAATATATTCATGTTGTTTATATTTAATTATATTTCACGCCTACAGTACTACAAATTTTATCCAGCCGCACTCATCTGCTTTGATATGCATTAATCACTAAACATATGTATTTACATATTTTTGTTCACCAGGATAGGCACAGTTATTTTTTTTTTATATATACACATTTTTATCAAATTCATAATAAGTGATTTCACAGAATGCATGTATGCATTTATTGCTCATCTTTTAAGCCATTTCTCTTTAGCACTACATTTGCATTTTATTTAAAATCAAATAGAATTTACATTGATTTTACATTTTAATGTTTTCACTGTATTTTTGTCCTGTTTTACATATATTTTCACAAATTTTGTTTAGTTTTTATTTCTAATTTCATGATTTGGATATATGAGATATAGCAGTTTGTGCTTAATTTTATTTAGTTATTTTTGCATTCTTTATTATTTGGTTTTATGTATTGTCTATACAATTTGAATGTTTTTTTAAATGTTTTTAATTTATTTTTTATTTTAAGTATCTTTTAGCCCCTGATGCAACCCTTTCTGGGCGAAACTCAGCCTGAGTTGGGCATTATTCCAAGCATAATTTGAAATTGTACAATGAATAAAGTATCATTTGAAATTTGACTGTGAATATAGTATCTCTACTTCTAAGGTGACAGGTCTATTTCTTTTTGTTTGCTCACTGACTTTGGTAGACATTCTTCAATGTTGACTACTGTTGGAACAGCATACTGGGCTTGAGGAACCCTTGGTGTAACCCAATATGGCAGATTCTTATGTTCTTATTTTTACAGACAGAAAAATCTTTGTCACACAATGCTAGCATAGAAACAATTGATACAGGTTACATGGCTTTCATCATTATAATAAATATATATTTTGTTTTATTAGAAGAGCTGTAACTGACATTTCTCATAAAATTTCTTTTAAAAACTAATTTTAATTCATAAAACTGAAGTTATTGCCTGTTGAGAAATAAACATGACAGTTTTTCATTATTTGAATAAAGTAGTTATTTTGTGAACAATGGAAGTTCTTCCTCTCCTTTAGGGGGCTGAGATAGGTCATTTATTTTTAGATTTTTAGATTCTGCTTTTTTTGCACTTCAAAGTGGATTACATTCAGGTACTATAGGTATTTTCCCTATCTACACAGGGCTTTACAATCTAATTTTGTACCTGAGGCAGGATTTGAACCCTGGGTTTCCCTGGGCTGGAGCCCACTGCTCTAACCTCTAGGCCACTCCTCCACTCCTTTTGTTTAAAAGCAAATAACTTAGCAGCATAATGCTTCAATTTTTTTCTCTCTAGCCAACAACGTGTTGAAGTTTGGAACACTGGTCAGCACCTCCAACACCTACAATGGAAATGGTGTAGTGACTGTGGAAACAGACAATCCTCTGATTTGGACCATGGGTATAAAGAAGACAGAAGACTAAAGTTCTGGTAGTCAACCTTTTACAGGAGAGCTGCAAAGTTCAGCTTGTATGTCAAAGCAAACCTATTTCTATATGTATTCATTCATCTTTTTAGAGTTTTCAGAACTCATGCAGTTTATGTATTTAAAAAAAAAAATCACTAATTAGTTGGCATCTCATAAAAGCCAAACAAGTATATAGTTGGGAGCAAGTTCATTCTAGATAAGGGAAGGTCTGGGAAATAGGAATTTTGTGGTTATAAATTACAGATCAATGAGAGATTTTCCAGAAAACACAGGCCATGGGCCATGATCTTTTGTTTCAGATAATGGGTCTTCAGATCAAAAACACTCTACAATGTAAGCCTAATTCTCAACTAGCTCAACAGGAATGGCATTTTAAAAAAGTAGAAAGCAGAAGAGATAATTTTTAAAGACCTGGTTAATTTTAGCCAGCTATCTTTAGGAAATTTTCGGCCACACCTAACTGGCTTGCTTTTGTGCTAAAAAATTCCTTTAACTCTAGCCAGGAAAAACTGGACCTACTAAATTTAAGTGAGCTGTTTGTATAGCTGGTGTTGCCCAGGTAAATGTAGGTGGTTAATGTTGAACATAAGCGCTAACTTGCTAAGTCATAAGCATGCCCTACGAATGCCCCTGGAGCAGCCTTATTTTTTGCTCAGCTAAATTTTGCCAACTTGTGCTTTCAGATAGGTAAATTTAGGAATTTGAGGATAGGGGAAATTTCTAAAAAGTGAGCTTTAACTGGCCAACTTCCGAAGTTAGCCAATTAAACCTTCTGACAAGTTTATGCCATTCTGTATAAAGTAATTAATTGAACACCATAATACTCATGCATGCATAGTAATAAGAAATATAAGAGCCAAAATAAAATAGCCACAATAAGAAATAATACATGGCAAGATCCTAAATAGTAAATAGATCCCATGCATCTATTGCATAGTGATAAGTAATGGCTATTTCTTAAGCTACTTATCTAAGTAACAGACTACATACAACTACAAAAATAGAACACAACTCAAAATACCACTGGAGGTTTTCTGTCAAGCAAAAAGTAAAATATCAAAAGCAATAACAAATTTAGTAATCAGGACAAAAATAGAGGGAGCCTCATAACAGTTATACTGGACCTGGAGCAGAGTGACTCCCATATGGATTCATAAGTGACACATTTATCTTGAAGCATGTTAAGTACATTTGTCCATCAGTGCTATTTTTCTGCTAAAGTATTCTATCAGTGAGAAATCTGAGGGCTACCTTTCCAAAAGAAAGCAATGAGTCAAGTTACATGTAAACAGACAGGAATCTATTTTAATGTTGATATTGAATGCATGAACAAAAATCAGAGATGTGAAGTAAACCAAAAAAAAAAATTCATGGCTCATGGTACATAAGCACTGCATTTCAACCTTCTCATTGCCTTTTTGCCTGATCTTTATTGGCTCCTGGTAAAGTTTAATTCAATTAGCAATCATGGGTACACAAGTTCTTACCTTCTTGATGGTCTGAGTTAACATTTGTAAAAATCAATAGAAAAAGGGACAAATGTAAATGTGCTATCAGGTTTACAAATGAATGTATAATGTAATATTTTTATAATCAATCTTGTGCCAAGATCATTAGTTGTGACAAAATGAAATACAGTTAACTCTCAAGTTAATGTAAAATGTGACTGGACTACCTGACCCTCTTCAAATCCACATCAAAAACTATATGAAATAAAATGCTTTATCATAATATAAATGCACTAGCAAAGGGTCATGCATTGTTTACTTATAAAGTTGTAACTTGACCAGTATGGATATTGTAACAAGCCACTCAGCCACTCAGCTCCTGTTCTGTGAAAAAATGCAAAGTGCAACATGAAGTTTCTTCCATATTTTTATTAAATGAATAAAGCCAAATAAAAATATACATGGATTATAAAAAAATGAATGTTGTCTGCCTTCTCTCTCATCACCATCATTCCCAAGCGCAAGTCACAATGTTGAACCAACAAAAGTGTTTAGCCGCCTCTGCCAGACATAAAAAAAAAGAAAAATTGTATAGTAGACAAAGTGAATGAAAACTTCAAACTGCTTACCAGATACTGCTAATGTATTAAAACTACAATACATACAATAGGCTATAAAAAGGTATGCAGTGCTATCAATTAGCACAAGAAAACCCAGACCCTTGCTATTCTCCAGTCTTTAATATCATCTAAGTCAGGGAGGAAGAATTCCAGTCCTCGAGGGCCGCAAACCAGTTGGGGTTACAGGATATCCCTAATGAATATACATAAGAGTTATCTGCATGCCTTCTGCCTTAGTTGTATGCAAATCTATTGCATGCATATTCATTAGGGATATCCTGAAAACCCAACTGATCTGCAGTCCTCGAGAGCCAGAATTGCCCACCCCTGATCCAAGTAGACACACTTCTGCCAATGCATTTTGTACATGTTCCAATCTTAACATGGCAGATATCACTCAGCAAAAATGTTAAAAAAAAAAAATGACTATACTAAATCTAGTATTGCACTGGCCTGAATATAAGACAAGGGAGGGATTTTTTGGTTCATGTCTAAAAACCCATTTTATAGCTGTGGCCAAAGTCTAAACCTCATCACATCCCCTCTCAGTAAGAAAGCAGAATCAGCAGCCTTGTGCTTTTCTAAAGCAAGTCTGCTTACCTGTAAACAGGGTGCTCCATAGACAGGAGGATGAATCAGCCATCGATGGTGCCGACATGAACCCAGCCCTCAGAGCTCAGTAAAAGTTATTGAGCATGCTTGAGAATGCCCATGCAATCTCTTCCAGAGCTTAAGCAATGTAGTTTACTCTCCAGGGAGATGCGTGTGTATTAAGCACAGTTAATTTGTCCTGTTGTCTATGGAGAACCCTGCTTACAGCAAAACATGCTTTCTCTATTGACAAGCAGGAATGAATCACAAGCCGAGTACTGCATTTCATAGCAGTTACTTAAAGATTGTCCAGCCTTATCTGTGGAGTGTGGACTACTGGAACAGGCTGCATAGAACAGCTTGTCCAAAGTTACTGTCTTCCCAGAACATGCTGTCCAGACAATACTGGATCATGAAAGTGTGAACAGACAACTAAGCAGCAGATTTGCAAATGTTTTCAATGAGTCACTAAAATCACCACAGCTCACTTGGTGAGCCTTGAAAGAGTCTGTAATGTATAAGCCAGGCAGTATGTAGTAGTATGCTATATAATCCACTAGACAAATTACAGAGTTTAACAACTACCCTTCCCAATCTATTAGGATCAAAAGACATTAACGGTTTGAGAAGCCCAACAGTGAGGTTGGGTTCTCTTTAGATATGCCAGGACCCTCTTACAATCCAATGCATGAAGAGGCTGTTCTTTGTGCACATGTGATCTTGGAAAGTATGTTGGCAGCATAATAGCTTGTTTAATTTAGAAAGCAGATACCGCTTTTGTAAAAAAAAAGTTGGGGTGAGTTTGCAGAACTCTAATTGCAAGTATGGTGAATATGAAACTAGGGCCCATAATTTGCTTACTTTTGGTGACAAGGTGATGGCCACACAAAACTTTACCGGTGAGGAATTTCAAGTCCACCAATTCAAGAGGTTTGAAGGAACATTTCCTGATTTGAGCTAGGACTATGGTGAGGGCCCAAGACACTGGATATTTACTAACTGAAGACTTAGAATGCCTCTTTAATGAAATTTGGAACTAAAGGGTGGAAAGAATCAGAGCCTCCTCCACTTGCTGGTCACACACTGCAAAGGCACAGAGGTGAACCTTGACTGAAGAAGTGCTAAGGCCTGAAGACAGTAGAAGGAATACAGCTGGCTGGACCCACACCATGTCGTAAAGTTCTTCCACTTGAAACTGTGCAGTCTTTTGGTTGAAAGCTTTCTAGCTGAAATCAGTTTATATTTCACCTCCTTCAAAATGAGTAAGGAAGAACTATTGTGCGTTCAACATCCATGCAGTGAGGGCCAGTGATGGCAGACTGTTGTCCTCCTGTGTGATTAAAGTTAGAGACATTCCCAATGCAACTGAAGATTAAACTGAAAGGCTGACGAGATAGGATACCTCACTCGTCGTGGTTAGGCCGGTGCTATGAGGATTATCTTTGCTATGTCCTGAAGGGCCGTCTGGACAGTCTGGTGATAAGAGGTATTCATAGAGTAGACTGGTGTTCCAGGTTGGCACAAAAGCATCAGGAGCTGATCTCTAGATACTTGAACACATGAAGTAGAACTTTGCCCTTTCTGTTGTCGATCACTGGCATTCCCTGGTGATTGACCAAATCGTCCATAACCCTTTGATTCAAGGTCTAGTCATATGGTTGCAGTACTCTGCTGAGGCAGTACACAAACATTCTGAATTCCAGGAAGGCAGGTCCCTTGGAGCTGAGCACTGTAAGGGCCAGTCCACAACCAGATTTGGAGGGCATACCTCCCCATTTATATAGAACATAGCTGCCCAGTTGTCCTTGTAGATCAAGATTCTCTTGCCCAAGAGTAGGTGAGAAGGGCTACAAAGATCGGATGGGATAACGGTTAATTGAGTAGATCCCACTAGCTTCAGATGGCCCACTCAAGGCCTTGCATGTGCAGACAAGTCAGAGAAAATACATGCAACACTGTGACCATGTCAGAGAACAACCAGGGCCAACTTTGCTAAGGCTCTGTCCTGCTCTAGAAAAGACCTCATTAAGCTCATCAGCAATACTTCTCATTCAACAGGAAGAAATGCCTTCTCCTGAAGCAAGTCTATCCAGGCTCCTATGAACTGAATTCTTTGAGACAGAATCAATTTAGACTAAGCTGGCCAGGAAACCCAGGGACTGGAGAATCTGGATGGTTGTCTGAGGACTCCAAAACTCAGGTTGAAGATGGACCTGTCACAAACCGATCATCTAAGAATGGGAAGATGCAGGAATGCCTATCAATGAATCTGTGCAACCACACAGCAAGGCAGTTTGTGAACACTTTAATGCTGACTCTACCACCTGAGAAAGATGCGGCAGCTGGACAATCCCAAAACCTAGGAGGCTTGGACCCTCTACTTTAGGTTAAGCTTTCAAGCTACCGGAAGATATTTCATCTCTGTCAGATCCTCAATAGCACTAGCTTCTTTGGTGTTGGGACAGCCCCAGAGAAGATCTCTTATGCCTATTTAGTGCCTCTTTCTGTGCATGCTCAACCCATTATGGATCTGGGAACCAGCCCTATGGAATAGGGAGCTTTCCCAAATATGTGAGAAAAAGGGGAAGAAAAATTCCACTTTGACTTTATGAGCTGTGAGTCTGTCAATGTCTTGCTCTTAGAAGAGGAGCTGCTCTACTGCTATACCTCGCACCATGGCTTCAGGGTCTTGCCAGAGGGCACCTTCACAGGGCCTCTATTTTCCAGGTAAGGTAGTGTTGTATGCCCAGGAACATCCTACTAGAACAGCAGAAGTTGGAGGTATATCTGGGCCCAGGAAGTGATAGCAAACAATATGTTTATATGTAATAGACATCCAGCGCCCATAAATTCAGGCCTTAAAACACTGACTGCGGTCTTCTTGGCCTTGGCTTTTTCCATTCCTTTTTTTTCCTAAAATTGAAAAGCTCTGTTGAGGGAGTACTGAAATAGCAGGCAAAAAAAAAAAAAAAAAAGATGCAAAGAAGCATAATCAAGCTAAAGAATTTGATGAAACAAAATCTTAAGAGATTTTAGTGAGTGTAAAACTTTACTGAGCTCTGACAGCTGGGTCTGTATCGGCACCATCGGATATCACCCTCACCTTATGGCTACTTATGACAAGACAGCCTACTTCTCCTGCTGCTGGCACCTGTTCTCCACAATTCACAGAAAAGCTGTTTGAATATGCAATGCTCTACAGAAATGTTCAGAGTTGATTGTTGAAACCAAGCAGGAATGAGAAGGAGCAGAAACATGCTAGGCCACCAGCTCTGCTTTCTTGCAAGCTGCTGGGAAGTGAGAGGGCAGTGACTTTGTGATTAGGTCAACAGGGGAAATGTTTGATATTGGCCACAGTGAAGTGTTTCTACCATACTGACCTGACATAAGCGTATTATCTTATATTGGGTAGTTTTCTTAAAAACAAAAGGTTCTAGCAGTTCTACTAAACCTGGAGAAAACAGGAGTCTTTTATAGATATTAGAGAAATTACTTACCTGATAATTTTGTTTTCCTTACTGTAGACAGATAGACATAGGACCAATGGGTATATGCTCCCCTGCCAGCAGATGAAGACAGAGCAAGCTGACGTCACAGTATATATAACCCTGCAGTGACCCCAGCCTGCCAGTATTCTCTTCAAAAGCAAATGTGGACAGACTACCAAAAATATGATTAAAGACAGATAACCGGAACTGTACTCAACCAACCATAAACACTGAACTGACATAAGATTCTACGTACCCCAAACTAGGGACTTGATGAACACTTACCAGTAAACCCTTGGGAACCAGAGCCAAACAGGAAGACTATTGACACACTCATGCAGCAACCGAGAGCGGGAAGCTGAGTACATTTGTCTACACTAAGAAAAACGAAATTGTCAGGAGAGTAATTTCTCCATTTCCTAGCATGTAGACAGATGGACTCAGAACCAGTGAGATGTACCAAAGCTATTCCCCAACAGGCTGGGAGGCTGCCCACGGTCCAGTCAACACCGCACATGCAAAGCCTGCATATCCAGACGATAAAACCTGGAAAAAGTGTGTAAGGAGGACCATATCGCAGATAATGATGGGAGACACCAGACTAACCTTTGCCCATGACACTGCCTGAACCGTAGTAGAATAAGCCCTACTGAATAGGCAATGGCTTTCCACATATGCGGCCGTGACCACCACCTTAATCCAATGAACTATGGTAACATGCTGAGAAAGTCTGCTCTTACGTTGTCTTTTCCTGCAATGTGAGAGGCCGAGATCATCTGCAGATGACCATCTGCCCCATTCCATCAGCTGGTCTATTTCCTCAAGCGTAGCAAAATCAGAGGAAGAAAAAACTCTCCCTGAGCATATGAGCAGCATTGACACGGGTTAGAAGACAGGTCAGGCTGAGAAGCCCTAATACGAAAGGCAACACAAATAGGAAGACACTTAGGCTTCTTGCTTACTGGCACCATCTCTGCAGTAAACATGCATCGGAACGGCTTGCGCTCAAAAATGAAATGAGCCCAAAACTAAGCAGCAAGGCGCACACACAACCTTTGCGCCAAGTTAAGCACATAAAGTTTGTGCACGTAAAAAGCACACCCAAAAACCAACTGCACAACACATGCGCAAAGTCGACACACTGAGCACACCGATGGCCTTTAGAGGGCAGATTGTGCACAAGAGCGCGCGAAAATGGCCACTGCAGCCTAACACGCGGCGTTAATCAAAAAAGCCTAAGGGTGGGGCCAAGCCCACCGGGGGGCTGCTCAACCCACCAGGCTGCCCAGTTCTTCAACCCCAACAGGAGCGGGAACAAACATCAGCATGGCACACCGAGACCAGAGAAGTCCTGAAAACCCTCTAACTGACTGATTCAGGTAAAACTTCTTTTTTTAAACTTTACCTGAGCTCAATTCTTACTGGCCGAGTACAGAGATGGTCTTTGGCTGCGAGGGGAGAAGGCATCTGTCGTCACCACTGCACTCGGCCTCCTGCATTTGCTGCCTTTCAGCTGAACTAGCAGCTAAGTCCACGCCAGGAAACCCAGCTACCGGACCAAGGCCACCTCTGAGGGGCCATGGAAATTGCCTCAGGAATTCTCAACTGGAGGGAGAACTTTAGGTATCACTGCAGGAGAGCGGGGCTTTCTTTTCCTGAATTTAGAATTTCAAATTTCTCCTTTCAAAAAGCTCAAAGTAATCCCCATAGGAAGATCCATGTCCACTATCTGCTGGAAATGGAGAATACTGGCAGGCTGGGGGTCACTGAAGGGTTATGTATACTGTGACGTCAACTTGCTCTATCTCCATCTGCTGGCAGGGGAGCTTAAACTCACTGGTCTTGAGTCCATCTGTCCACACGCTAGGAAATCTTGGTTTGAAGTCTCCTTACATAAAAAGACTGACACCCAAGACTATTATTAGAATAAATACCAGGGATGGCAAACTCCAATCCTCAAGTGCTAAAAACAGGCCAGGTTTTCAGGATATCCACAATGAATATGCATGAGAAAGTGCATGCAAATCTATCTCCACTGGATGCAAATCTATCTCATGCACATTCATTGTGGATATTCTGAAAATCTAGTCTGTTTGTGGCACTCGAGGACCGGAGTTCGCCAGCCCTGACATATACTGTTCTCAATAAAAATAAATAAAAATAAAATATTACCTAGTCAACTACTGCAAATGAAGCATGTGTTTATAGTTCCAGCAGTTTCCTCCTGCTGCTTTGGGCTTCCAGCTCAATAAGAATCAGCCTCTTGAGGTATAACCCCATGAGAGTTCATTCATGCCTACCTAGACGTGCAACCCCTCCTAACTCATTTAGCTCAGGTCAGTGAAAGTCATAAGCTGGGGGGCCATGCACCAGGATTCCCTCCAAACCACTACAGTTATGGGCCCCAAGTCAGGACATTTGGTATCACTATTGTGAAAATTATTGGGTTCCCTTCCCCTACAGCAGCAGTGAACACTTGCTCCCCAGTAGACCCAGGCAGAGTCCTGGCTTGGCGACTGAACTTTGGCTCTCAGCACGGCAGTGTACAACACAGCACTGCCACTGGGCCAGTTAAAGCATACTCTTTTTAGAAATGGGTTCTGAACATAATTCAGACTGCAATATATTTTCAATATTATGCACTACCTCAAACAAAATGCAGTTTTAATCTTTACAAATAATTTTTTTGAAATAACATTTTTCTTAAATGAAAAAATGTTTGTTCATTTAGAAAAGACAGAGGGACACTAAACATTTTTTATTTAAATACCTAAAAAAATAATATCTGCATAAATATTAGCAATATTTGTTCACTATAACACCAATATTTAAGTGCTTTTGATAGTGAAATGTTTCAATGCTAACTGGGGTATCAAATGATTCAGATTTTAGTAAAATGAATTAGACTAACACCAGCTTATTTCTGACAGTCTTAAGAGATAGCCAGGTTAGTCTGGTGTAGCAAAAATTACAAATTGGTTAGTCTATAAGGTGCCACTTGCCTCATTTTTATTTTTGACAGATCATGAAAAGGCACCAGTTATGGCTTTACATTAAATCTTGCTGGCAGATCAGCAAGAAGCAATGCAGCCCCCGCCCCATAAGATTTTAGCCATCCATCATTTGTTGAAATGAGGACAGCACTATAATCCTAAGTCCCTTGCTACCTGCAAAATCTGTGATCCGTTTTACTTACACAATGATGTTGTTGATAGGAATATGGATCAGTTTAACAAAGAAGCCAATAAATCCCATTATTGCAAAACCTATCGCTGTTGCCATAGCAATCTTCTGGAACTCTGCAAGTCAGAATAAGAAACGTGCCTTTATCTCAACATATTCCATTTACTTCAAATTACAATACACTGCAACAATCTCCAGAACATTGTTTTAACGCGCTTGAGAAACTGGACATACTACAATGTATGGACAAAACTGACCTACTTGAATTTAAATAACTGGGAAGAAATTTAAGTTAAAGAAATATGCTAGATGCAACTTTAAATATTTCAAACACACTCTCAGAGTTGGTATTACAAGAAAGAGAATGTTTTAAAAAGGAAGGATATTAGAATCCTACTATTGTTCAAATCACAAAAGTGATGGCTTGCAAGTTTGTTTAGCACCTAGTATTTTATTCTTTAATATAAATCTGAGTTGGAGCTTAAATATTAGTAGATCTTAGCAAATAAGCCACCTTAAAATATCTCTGCCACTGCAGCATGTAGAAAGTTTAAAAATTAAAACCTTACAAAAGTGATTCAGTCACTGTAAAAGCCCCCAATTACAAGGTGACATGAATGAGTAAGATTGTAATGATTTTGCCCATTAAAACTGCCATTAGAATTATCCCAAAAGTCTGCTATAGTTTTATTACTGTTGCTTTAATTAATGCACAAAAAGAGAAATCAGTTAAGTTGGAGTTCTTTTCTTAGCTATCATTTTACAAAAGATAAAGCAGTAAGATGCCAGCTCATGAAAAGACACTTAATTTTTCAGTCCCCCCCTACATAAAAATATCATTGAAAAAGGAATTTTAAAATGCAGAATGGAAAGTGTACTCAGTATGTTATCCCGTGATTTACATGTTACCATTGCTGTTACCCACTATAGTGAAATGTGTTGTTTTTTTGGAGAAGGGGCTGGGTCATGTTAAAGTTTTGAATTTCAATATTGAATGAATATGCAATATGGTAGCTGAATAAATATTTTGTGAAAAAAATATATATACTTTCTACAATGTACTATGAGATTGTCACCCAGTTCCTTCTTGATTCACATATCAACCACTGCACACCTGCTCGAGTTTTAAATTACCAGTAAGCGCTTTGAATTTAATTCAAGTTTATACCATTAAAACTGACAGATTAATTTCAACTGGCTAACTCAGGATCTCTAAATGATAAAGCATCACATGTAACATGAAGTTTCAATCTGGAGAGTCCTGAATATAGCTGCATAGAATCTTTACTCCTTTCCCCTTACAAAGGTATCTTACCTTTTCTATCTGGTTTAGTGCATCTTTTGACAAGTCTGATTGAATCCTTTACAAACTGGCGGCTAGGTTCAACAAATTGCATTACTTGATCCATGACTTACTGTAAAACAAGAAAAAAAAAACTAATGTACAGTGTATTAATGTATGTACAGACTAGCATCTTTGTCTCTGTACTGTACATAATATAGATATCCTGTCAACTTTCTAAACATAAAGCATACCATAGAATATATATGCAACATCTTAAGACTAAATATTGACACCAAAAACAGAAAGTTGTTCATTACTTCAGAATAAACCACCAGGATATCCCAGTTGTTCCAAAATACCCTTGAAAATTAAAAAAAAACAAACAGCATGCCTTTGTGTATGCTGTTGACTATTTGTGCTTACAATCTTCACAGGAACTGCACTTCAGATTAGTTGAATAAAATGCTCTACTTGGTGCAAATACAATCTGACCACCTTCCTTACCACAATCAGTAGCCTCTTCATGTGCATACTTAGGAGCTTATGTACTAAGTATTTTTCTCATAGGAAAAATAAGGAAAAAATCTTCACTACATAGGCCCTGAATCATGCAGAAAGCACAGATATCCAACCTTTTGGAACAGGTCAAAGTAAGATTCTATTTAGACGAATGCCTCCCTGGCTGGAGTAGTTTGCTTGCTTTCTTGTAGACTCCTTTAAACATAGTAGCCCTAAATTGCTGGGTGCTTTTTTTGACCCTTGATGTCAGTCCTTATCTGAGAACTACTGATATCACAGGCTACTCAGCAGCACAGAGATCATTCAGCAAGTAACACATTCTCATTTGGCCTCACAAGTCCCAGCAATAGTTCTTTGGCTTAACACCTGATGGGCCAAGAGCACTACAGAGTGTGGATTTCATAGGGCTTTCAGCATCACTCTACTCTCTAAAAAAGAATATATTCCCCTCACTACCCCCCATCAACTCCAGGGGGCAGCTCTCTTCAGCACTTGCAGGCTGATGAAATATTGGTGGCTTCAAACGGGTACTTCATGATTGAGCGCCCACTCTCCTAATGTGCACCAATCCACCTCTCCCGGGTGCTCAATTCAATATTTAAATAGGCTGCCGTGGTAAAAAAAAATTAGGTGCCAGGGGAAATTGTGCACCCCTAGCGCCTCCTCTGCGTCGGGCACCCAGGAAAGGTGGCAGTCAGTCCAGGTTGGGTAACAGACGCTCAATTGTACGCGCATCCGTTTTCCTAACCTGTGCACAACCACGGATTAGGAGAATGAACACTTTTTTTTACATTTTTTTCCCCATTCTCCTAAAGTTAAGAAAAAAAGCAGTATTTTCAGCTTTTCTGTTAACTTTAGGGGCTCCTCAAGGCCACTATCAGATCTTTAGACAATTGTATTAAATTGGGTAAAAAAGATATGAATGATGTAAAGTAAAAAAAAAAAAAAAAGAGACAACATTCTGCATATGACATAAGATATTGGAATGAAATTGCACCTTAATTAACACATTTGATGCCGTTGTGTTGACCTAGAATAGGTATAACTGTAAGAAACTAAACAATGCATGAAACTAGATAATGCATGAATATAACCTACACCATGTATTAGCTGTTTGTATTAATCCAGAATACAAATGATGACCTAGAATAGGAATGTTGAACTTGAAACCCAATGATGGAATGCTTTGTAAACCATTGTGATCTTATCTTGGAACGACCGTATATAAAACAAATAAATAAATAAGCATTAACATCTGCTCCAGGGGTAGGCATTAATTTTTGAGAGTAAAAATGCACAAGTTGCACATTTTTTTCTTTTTTTTTTGCATCAGGGGTAATAGCTAACAGCCTCCTCAACATGAATTTACACGTGATGAGTGCAATTAGCTATGCACGTTTTGGACACACTAATCCCCTTATTGCATGAGGGGTTTTGGACACACGTCCAAGCAAGTGTAAAGCCGTGCGTGCAGCAGAGTGCACTATATTGCACTTGGTCTGTGCGCAAATACTAAGGGCAATAGCAGTACAAGTTGAGAGATTGAGATCATTCCCAACAGCCAGGGAGTGAAAAACCCAGAACAGGAAGATGTCAAACTCACAGCGCGTTCAGAACCACGATCCATGAATTTATTTACAACAACAACAAAAAAATATATATCTACCATATAAATGGGCTTGGACAGACATGCCGCAAATGCGCAGTAGAGAGCACGTCGGTCAGAGGGGAGCCCAGCGGACAGCTGTCTTGGAAATGGCGAGGAGGAGCAGTGGCGGCAGTACAGGAGGTCTCCGGGGGGGGGGGGGGGGGGGGGGTATCTCTCTCTCTCACACGGGGAGAAGCAGCGGTGGCAGCACAGGCACAGACACAGAAACGGGAGGTCACCAGGAGTCTCTCGCACGCACTCCTCATCACCGGGAGTCGGGCGGGCCAGCAACGAGCCCAGTGGAGAGGCACGCGCGCGAGAGAGACCCCCAGAGACCTCCCATGGAGCAGGGCGGCATCTAAGTGTCAGGCAGGCCAGAGAGAAGAAGAGGGAGTGGAGGAGGGCTGAGGGAGAGGGACGAGGTTGTGGAGGAGGTGGGAGGGGAAGGAAGAGGATGTAAGTGGGGAGGGTAAAGTTGCAGAATACAGAAAAAGGGAGTGGAGGTGGGCTGAGGGAGAGGGAAGGGGTTGAGGAGGTGGGAGGGGAAGGAAAGGGAAGATGAGAAGGGATGGAAGGAAGAGGATGTAAGTAAGTGGGAAGGGTAAAGTGGAGTACAGAAAAAGAGGGGGTGGAGGAGGGCTGGGGGAGAAGGGGAAGGAAAGGGAAGAGGATATGACTGAACAAGTGGGAAGGGTAAGAAGTTCTGGAGAAGAGAAAAAAGAGTGGAGGAGGGCTGGGAGAGGGAGGGGTTGTAGATGAGGTGAGAGCGGATGGAAGGAAAAAGGGAAGTTGTGGAGAACAGAGCGGCTCTAACCGTGCCGGTCCGACCGATGGAATCTCTCCGGTAATACATTTACTAAACTCCATTACACAGTACCCCCACCCTACCTTACTACTTGCGTTCTCCACTCTCCCTACAGTGGACCCTCCCCAAGCATCGCAGGAAAGCAAAAGTCATTATCAATAGTCCATTCCGATAAGTTTTATATTATACATTGTAAGAGTGCAGCGCATCTCAGCGAGATACTCCGAGCTCACAGACATTTTGTTTACTCGACTTCACCCCGCCCGTCCCTTCCATATCCCAAAGCGAGAACCGGGCCTCGCGCACGCACACCCCAACCGTCACCTGTTGAGTGGGAGTCCACGCACCTTTGCTCCGTATCTGCGCGTCGCCGGGTATACGAATGTGCACGAGGCCCTCACTAAAGACACGTCCGCACTTCCTGCAGTCTCTTCCGTTAGCCAAGAGCTGACGTTGCTCAGCCGCCACGCGCTTGCGCAATGACGTCAGCGGACGGCGGAACGGAAGTCACACGCCTTACGAAGTCTTGACGCAAAACACGTCGCCGGCCGGGAAAAAAAAAAAAGACTGGGCATGCGCATTCAGTAATAAAATGGGGCGTTCTGTTCTATGTTTGTAACATGATGGCTTGTTTTTGCTTCTTATGTCTCTAATTCTGGGCAGCAGGGGTAGGGCTCGTATGGAGAAGTGTCTACATTCAGATTCAAGACAAATTGTATTAGTTTGACATCAAGTATATGTGTTGTCAGAGTAGTATATAAATTAGTAAGACTGGAACAGTTAGCGTACAAGAGAATAAAACAAAATGCGATTTCCGTATCTTAGTCTCTTGGATAATCAAGAGCTGTCTTTGACGTGAAAATTGTTAACTGTGGTGAGCCACTTCTAGCTATGCTCAGTTTTCCGCCTTTCATCCATGTTTTAATGTTGACCTCCGGCTCAGCTCTGCATTTTTTCAGTCTATGTTCTCCTCTGTCTTGCCCTCTAGTATTTATTATGAGCCAGAAGTACTAAATTCAGGGATGTTGCAAGGGGATTAAGGTGCCCAAGGCAAACCTTACAGCTTGGCACCCCTCCCCATTCACAATTTTAAATTGTGCATTTACTACAACAGATTTTACATTAAAGAAAATAACATTCTGCGGTAAAAAGTAATATACACATTGTTGTGATAGTTACATTCACTGTTGAGATGCCAACAAGAAAACTGCAACTTGGAATTCATATGGCATTAGACCTATTGTAACATGTTTTGTGGGCATGGTCCTCCCATATCAACACAGTGCTATCTGCCAACACTCAAAACAGTAACAACCCTACCTATGAAAAAGAATACTGCAAATATTATACCAGAATCTAAAATATCAATACACCTCCTATCAGGGAAAACAGGACAGGCCAAGCTATTACAGATCCCTACAAAGAAACCACAAGCTAACAGAATGCTTCATCTCAGTTTCCTATGCAGAACACAGACCCTCACCAAATACAGAATAAAGCCACCATAAAGTATAAATAGAAATGTGCAGACAAAAACTGAAATGTAAAACGCAAAATGCCAGATACTATACACAATGGAAAAACAAAAATGTCACCATTCCTCATGAAACATCAAACAATAAAATCAAGATATATAAATCACTAATCATATTAGTAAAATCATATTAATAAAATAATTTCAAAACAGCTGACACATAGATATCCAATAATTAAAGACTTATGCAAATTTTGAAAGCTTTCCCAAACACCAATAGAATATTTCAAAACAGCAGACACACCAAGCACCACCCAATACGGATAAAAAATTTCCGCTCTCCATACCGGGGAGCTTTAAATTTTCAGTCTGACTTTGTCATAGATTAGTAGGAGGAGGCAGGGGCTGCAATACACAGACTTTCTCCTCTCACATCCACACTCCAACACATGAATGCTCGCTTACTCACAGATTCATACACACTGTTCTGTCCCCAGCAGTGGGTACATGTTTGTATCTGTTCATATTGTAGTTTAACTGTGTTTAGTGCAGTCCTCCCTTCTGAGGATTCTTAATACTGAAACACTTTTTGTAACCCATGATAAAGTCTGTGAGCCTTTGCCTTTAAGAGGAGCCTTTGCCCTTAAGAGAAGCTCCCTCCCCCCCCCCTCCACTTCCTCTCACTATCAGAAGAGCTTGAATGCCCCTCAATCTAACTTGAGTCTTCCTAGGTGCCCTATAGGCTCAAGGGACTGCCCTTCATGCTCCCCCTGTGTCACATGGTTCTTAGGCTCGCTGCCATTGGATCTTGCCCCCCTACCCCCAGCTTGTGGGGGCGTTTCCTTTAGCAGCTCTCAATGAGAGTTCAGTCTTGCCCATGATTGCTTCTAAGCCAGCAGCATTCTAAAACCCTGTGAAACAATCAGGTTTTTTACCTTTTCTGTTACTGCCTTCGTCTGAAGACTAAATCAGCCTCGTATCCCTCAGGCTTCCTACCTCTACCATAAACTAACTCCTGCAACACAAGAGACCTCCTTCTCCCTCCTGCTACCCTGTCTCCAGTTATCAAAGATCTTTGCCTAGGAGCTCACGTTTGAGATGCAACAATTGTAAGTAGAATTTACCTGTACAATAAATAATTTCAAACTTAAAGAATCTTTGTCTTGAGGACTGATTGGAGAAAATATTTAGCTGCCTGGATGGCAAACTCGGATGTCTGCCTGACCCAGAACTGACACATACTCCCCTACATGCTCTCTCTCTCTCACACACACACACACACATATGCTCTCTCCTCTATATACTTACACATACACTTGCTCTCTCCTCTACATGCTCTCTCAAACACACGCACACACACACACATATGTTCTCTCTCCCCCTCATGCTCTTTCACACACAAATTCTCTCTCCCCACCCCATAGCTCTCACCTTACATTCTCTCTCTTCCTCAAATGCTGTCACTTAAACACATACTCTTTTTCCCCACATGCTTTCTCGCACACATACACACACACACGCTCTCTCCCCATACTCTCTCACACACACATGCACCCACACACATACACTCTTTTTTTACTCTTCCTCCTAGGTGTAGGCAGTCCTTGTCGAGCAGAGATGCTGCCTCTCTTCAGCCGCACAGCACGGCCGATCCTGCCTCACTTATGCCATGCGGCCCGGCTGATCCTGCTTCTCTTCTGCTGCGTGGCCCGGCTGATGCTGCCTCTCTTCCGCTGCACAGCGCATCCGTTCCTGCCTCGCTTCTGTCGTGCGGCGCGTCCAATCCTGCCTGGCGGCCCAGCCGATCCTGCTTCTCTTCTGCCACATGGTTGGCCGATCCTGCTTCTCTTCTGCCGTGTGGTCTGGCCAATGCTGCAAAGTTATTTCACATTTCTGAGCAGGTTCGAAGGAATCAGTAGGTGGCTGCTGGGCTGCCCCAAAACCTGTGGCGCCCTAGTTCACCTAGTGCTTCCACCTTCCCTGACTGAGTTGCCTTTTTTTTGTTTTTTACCATAGACCCAAAATGGAAAAAAAAAAACCATTTAATACTTCGGGCCTCAAATTAGCTAGTTCCCCCCAGAATCTCTCAGTACTTGACCTGAAAATTTCATTTTCTTCAGCAAGGATATTCACTCATCATCTGTTGCAACCTTTCATCTCATATCTTATACTTTCAATTAATCTGCACGATGCTTTCATAGCACATTTTAAAGATGTGCATTGTTCTAATTAAGTCCATGTTTCATTTCCACATCTTAAACCCTAAGAAAATGTATGCACTCAATAGCCTTTTCTTTATCTTTCTCCTAAGGAGCTTTTAATATGCCTACAGGTGGAGTAAAAACCATTTTTAGCTGTCCCAATGGTAGCAGGAGCAGAGTTCAAACAAGCAATAGCCAGGATATGAACGGCCAGAACCCTAGCAACAGAGCTAATTGGAAAGTTGAAAACAATTTTTCTTATTACTTCTAAATAATAATATATCAACATACTTTATCCTTTCAAATAATACTAACACAAAGGGACAATCCATGGAATTAACAGCCAGTAGAAAGTACTTGTTTACTCAGTGCACAATCAAACTGTGGTATCTGCATTGCAAGGTTTAAAAGGCAAGTTGCTGGAGGAAAAGCCCATAAAGCATTATTAGCCAGGCAGACTAAAGAAATCTATTACTATCATAGGGGCGGATTTTAAAAGAGTTACACGCGTAACCGCGAGTACCTGCTCCTGCACTCTCAGAGCCTATTTTGCATAGGCCTGGTGACACGCATATGTCCCGGGGCTTGAAAAAAGGGGCACGGAGTGGGTGGGATGAGGCGGGGCAGGGGTGGGACCAAGGCCTCCGGTACAGCAGCCGTGCTGGGAGATCGTGCGCTGGCACTCGGCCAGCAGGCACAACATGGAACAAAGGTTAGTGGGGGGGGTTTAGGTAGTGCTGGGGTGCGGGTTAGGTAGGGGAAGGTGGGGGGGGGGGTGGAGGGAACAGGGAAAGCCATCGGGGCTCCCCTAGGGCTCGGCACGCACAAAAGTTGCTCAAGTGTGTACCCCCTTGCGCGCGCCGAACCCGGATTTTATAACATACGCATGGCTGTGCCTGCATGTTATAAAATCAGACGTAGATTTGTGCATGCTGGGTTGCGCGCACAAATCTACGCCCACGCGTAGGTTTTAAAATCCGGCCCATAGGGACAGATTTTCAAAGGGTTACTCGCATAAGATACCAGTTCCCAACCTAAATTGATACTGCACTTAAAAATATCAAAGAGACAGTTTTAAGAAATGTAATATTATATACAGTATGAATGAATAAATGTAATGTGCTAGTTGATCACCTAGATTTGATTACCACAGCCAGTTCTTTATTACCATTTCTAGGACAGGATGTAATCACTGTTGAAAGATAATTTTGCATTAAGAAACCATAGACGCATTAAGTTCCAAATGTCAAATATATTAAAATAAGATTGAAAATGTTAGGCTTATTCATTCTAGAAAATTGAAAATGTCATTTTGACAGTATTGAAGGGCTTTCATTTTTTTTTTAGAGGTTAGGGGTGTTGGAACTAGGTAGATGTACCAAATATATCCAGTTAATTTCTGCATGAATGAAAGGATGTAGAATAAGAACATGGCTTTAATTCACAAAGGAATTTCTCCCATTGGGCATCTATAGAACAAAATTAGTATTTTCTACCATTTTGTGCCAATGGGATTTAAAAATAATCTTTGATGAATCATACCCTAAATGAACTGACATAGGAGATTAGAAGAAAAATAGAATCCTGGTCTCATTGTAAAGAAAGATTACTGCGGAAAAGCCTTAATAGCTTCAAGAGACATTGCAATGGGTTTCTTAAATATATAAAGGTTTGGGGAATAGGTTGCCAGACTGAAATGAAAATAAGTGAAATTGAACAGCAAACTGAGGCCTAGGTTCATCATTCTGCTATATTTATAGCAGAATAATGAGCCACGTGAAAAAAAAAGGGGCAGGGGGAGAAATTGTGCAGCTGGCCACATCACGACGGTGTATTTTCACCTGCTGCGGTTGCGGCCGGGCCATACAGTATTGCGCCCAGAGTGCCACGGGTAAAGGTGTAGTTATTTCCCGCAGTGGGACAAAACTCTGCCCAAACCCCACCCACACTCCTCCCCTTCCCCTAATTTGCATTGTACCACCGCGATGCAGCAGGTATTGCGGTTTGATGAATGATCCGGTGAGTTCCTAGGATTTTTTCTAATACCATATTTGGATAATTATAATTATGGCTCCTTGTTTTTCATTGCCAGCTATTTGCATTTACAGTATGAATTTTATTTTGTGGAAGAAAATAGGTTTTCAATATACTAATATCTGAAATATGATAAATATTTGTATTTTTTTATTTAACACCCAGATCCATAGACTTCTAAATCAGTGTTTTACGACTTATTCCTGGTTTAGACCCACTAAAAAGCCAGGTAGGAATATTGGAGGCACCCATATAATCAAGTCACTCAAGATGACAATTTTTAACATACTTATCTCACAATTTTAAGTCTCCTGCTGATACAAAACCAAAACATTTCAACATGACCATGACACTGCTGATAATTTAAATTTCGCAAAGAACCACACACAACAGTTTGTCCTGGGTTGTTTTATGCAGTTTTATGATGGATCTTTGTCTCATTGCTACTTAGGAGTCTTCTATGAGCCACTTTTGTGGCTTGACCCTGAGGTTGAAAACCTTTGCTATTATGCTCTTTGATCATGTGATTTCAGTGGATTGTGTTTCAGAAATGGTCCAGATAATCTGGTTCTTCTTCTGCAGAGAAATATGAAGCCAGTCATTGTAAATGTAAAAGTAACCATAATTAGTGTATGCAAACCAAATCATGGTTTCCAATCCTGGAATTTCAAAGATGGATCCCGTGTTAAAGGAAACAGACTTTTACACTGCAGTGATAATTCTGTGACTCTGCCACATTTGTGCAAATACTGTAGAGCAGTTGTTACCTACACTGAGCTACTTGGGTAGGTCCTGGGCTCCTTGAAGACTGCTATTATGATGGCCCTTGGTAACTCTACATGAAATCCAGCAATATAGCACTGGGCAGCTGGACTCCATCATCGGCAAAGGGCAGGCAATTTATTTGTCTAATTTCTTGCTTGTACCATCTATTGCGATATCAGGAAGGCATTCTGAGTGAGGAGCAATAGAAACATGATACAATTTAAATACAATTATAAAACAAAAAAAGCAAAGGAGATCACATGATGTGGTGAGCCTAGCTGCCATCTCTTTTAATTGCATTTTCAGGAGTTGAAAGCTTTGCATTCTTCACCAACCTACCACTGAAGGATAAAGATTTTCTTTATGGACAAATTTGGGTTTAAGGCAGATGCTATGTTGTTGACTAAGCTCCAAAAAATGAATAAAGAAAAGCTAAGGCACTTGACAGCAAGATGGGGTAGGGCCGTGAGTCAATTGCCCCTGCAACACTGAGTGAGACTGTGATCACCTCACTCACTCAAGCAGTAGTTATGATTTTGGAAAGTACATTTCAGATAATAAAATACAAGCCTTACTGAACTGAAACACACAGCAGCAGACAGGGAAATATGCTGATGTGACAGAGGGTCAGATTTCCCTCTTAGAAGATATCACAAACAACATGTCGGGTAAGCTGATTGAGTTGGACAAAGAAATCACAGCCAGGGTGGGGGAAGTAAATTAGACAACTTGGAAAATAGAGCAAGAAGAAATAACTTGCAATTTTTGTTTAGCTTGAAGTTTAGCTTGAAACTCCTGCATCTTTCCTTCAGTTTTCTTCCACTCTTCTGTCACCATTTCAGAGACTATCTTATGCGTTAGTGAAATTGCTCAGAAGCTGGGCTATCGGTTCCCACTGTTTCCTTTAAGATTCCAACTGGTTCAGAGCCTCCTCCAGTTGAAACTCCAACCTTACTTTTTAATCTCTGCCAATTGATTGGGTAGGTACTTCTTCCCAGTCACCTTGCCCTTATATTTTTCTTTCTCTAACTCCCTTAGGTCTGTCCCTATAGTTGAATTCCGTCTCTTCCTCTATCTCTTCAGCAAGCTTAGACTTCTTTTTCTTCCATCTTTTTAAGTCTAAGCCTTTTTGGTTTATCACACTCTCTTCACTTCCTACTATCTCTCCTGTATTACTATCCCTAGGCTCATTAACTGTGGGGCTTAATTCTGTCAGGTCACCCTTGGTCTCGTCCTGTGTACCCACATTCCTTTCTGTAGCCTTGCTACTTACTGGTGCAGATACCTCAGTGACTTCCATTTCCCAACTCCACTTCCTATACAGTTTTTCTCGTAGGTCCTTAGGACAAGGCCCCTTTTAGGCAGGGGAGACAATCTTCAACAATTTCACCCCAACCTGTTCAGTTGAACCACTATCAATTCCACTTTCAACTCAGCAATTCCCAAACCCCTATGTTTCAGCCTTTGCACTTGGACAAGGACAGGTTCCTGTGGCATGATCCACTGAGCCCCTCCAACCCAGTGTTACCATGGTTTTCCACCACCATATCTAGTTTTGCCAGTGCTACCTGCTTACCTTCATCCTCAGTGTGGCTCTGCCTTGCCATACGTAGTTTTGGCAGGCCCACTCCAGCTCTTTCCCCAGAGCCTCAGGAACTGGCTTTTGGACTCCTTCCAGTGGCTGTCCCTGCTTTAGCTGCTTACTTTTCTTCCCCTTGGGATTCCCCACAGATCCTTTTAAAGCCCATTTCACTTCTACCATTACAGCAGGTCTTGCGACTGCTGCTAATGCCTTTTCATTCATCAGCTCTGCAGTGAGTATGGCCTTGCCCCTTCTTCTGGAGCAGAAACCCCTTCCTTGTGCTTCCACCCCTCACAATCAGACAACATTTTCAGACCAAGTGTCCTTTCCATACAAGCATTCCACAGTATACTTTAAACCCTTTTTTCTTCTTTCCAGAACCACAAATAATTTTAACCCAAGGACTTTGTTTCCCCCAACCGCTTCTCCCAAGCCGGTCATTAAAATCCCCTTTAAAAAGTACGTTTCCTTGTGCCTTGGAATCTTGTGCCTTGGAATCTTGTGCCTTGGAATCTTGTGCCTTGGAATCTTTTTTTCCACGCAACCAGGTATAGGCTGCACTGTAATGGATTTACACTTGGTCTTTGTTCCAGCCGCTTCTCCAGCTGCTGCACTGTGTACTGACCTAGGGGAGGAGAAACAAACTCCAAGTGCAGACTGCTAGGAAACTCTGGCATGCAACACACTTCCTCCAACTCCAGGCTTCAATGGCTAATACCAACAGTAAGGCATAGTTAGTAATGCCTTTCAGGGCTCCACCTGCTCTCATCTGACACCAGCCAACCACCTGCCCCAGGCACAGTTACCAGAGTGAAGAAAACACAGACCTTTTGAGCTCTCAACAGGATTGCTCGTTCTGCTTTCCATGCTTCCAACTGGCTCTCCCTGGTCTGGCAAGCTTCTTTTTAAATTCTCTTTTTTGCCTGCCTTATCAATGTTTTGCAGCTAACTTGCCAGCACTTATGTCTTTTCCTGTTTTCTTCATTTGGATCCTCCTTCCAGTTTTTTGAAAGTTTCTTTTGGCTATAATAGCCTCTTTCACCTCGCCTTTTCACCATGTGGGCAGTCATTTGGACTTTCTTAATGTGTGGAATACATCTGGTCTGGGCATTCAAGATGGTATTTTTAAACAAGATTCACGCCTGATGTAAACTCTTAACCTTTGTAGCTACACCCTTTAGTGTTTTCTAACTATTTTCCTCATTTTATTATGGTCTCCATTTTAAAGTTAAATATTAGAGCAGTATTTTGTTGAGCAATAATTATGAATGCCACTTTATAAACTGTTGTGATCTATAATATATGGAACTAGCCGTTAAGCCCGTAACAACGGGCTACATAAAAAAAAATGTTCGGTCCATTTCCTTCCCACTCCCTCCCCCTCATTCTCCCTCCCTCCCTCCTCTAGTCTCCCTCCCTCTCCCCCCTCCCTCCTCCCCTCCCCTCACTCTCTCCTCCCTCTCACTTCCCTCCCTCTCACCTCCCCCCTCTATTCTCCCTCCCTCTCACCTTCCCCCTCCCCTCACCCTCTCCTCCCTCCCCCTCCCCTCAGCTTACTCTCTCCTCCCTCCCCTCACTCACTCCCCCTCTCTCAATCCCCTCCCCTTTCAGCTCATCCACAACCGGCAGATGGGGGTGTCCCTCCCTCGCGCACGTCGCCGCCGCCGCTACTGCTCCTCCCACTCCTGCTTGTCGCTGCCGCCGCTGCTACTGCTCCTCCTGCTCCTGCTCCTCGCATCGCCGCTCCTGCTCCTAAGGACCCAGCGCCATTTTTTTTTCGGGCACGCTCCGCTCAGACCAACGTGCTCGCCCGCGCATGCGCGGTAGAGCTGCTCTCTATTGTGCATTTGCGGCACGTTGGTCAGGGCTCCCTTATCTAGTAGATGAGGCTATATAACATGCTAAATAAATAGTATTCCTTAATGTCATACCTCTAGTTGTTAAGTCAGATTTGCTTGTATTGTGGTCACTATTGCCAAGTAACCTCGTTATCGTTGATATCATTACCTCTTGCACCAAATACTATGTTTCACTAAGGATTAGGTCTAAAATAGTTCCCCCCCCCTCCCCCCACCCTCTCGTCAGTTCTTGTACCAGCTGCTCCATGAAGCAGTCATTTATTTAACCTAAAAACTTTATTTCCCTAGTATGTCCTGATATGACATTTACCCAGTTAATATTGGGGTAATTGAAATACCGCATAGGCAGCCATCAAGTCTTTGGTTTTGATGTCTATAAAAATTCAACAAGATTAATATGAATAATGAAATGGAAAAACATGGTGGAACAATGCAGCTAGAACGGTGCTTTGTGAAATTATTCCCCTTATTTTTATTTAGAATGCTGACCTTTCCATCCTAGCTTTTTATTCAATATAAAAATGTAAATATAAAAATATAAAAATATAAAATATAAAAATATAAAAATAAAAATATAAAAATATAAAAATAAAAATAAAAATAAAAATAAATAAAAATAAAAATAAAAATAAAAATATAAAAATAAAAATATAAAAATATAAAAATATAAAAATATAAAAATTTACTAATGTAAATACCTATACCTAATGTTATTCTCTTTCTTTTCTTCTCTCCTCCCAGTTCTATTACCTTGTTATTTGTAACTGCTTCCTTCTACACAAATAGGTTATTGAATTGTTTACTGTACACCCCTGTTATATGTAAACCGGCATGATGTGTTTGCAACATGAATGCCGGTATATAAAAATTTTAAATAAATAAATAAATAAATAAATATCTTTGGAGTAAATTGAGGAGTTTGGTCAGTTTAATTTTTTTTCTCCCCATGCCATTAAAAATATAGCATAATTCAGAAGGTCAGTGCCATTCAGAGTTTTTGAAAGGGCAAAAGGCAGGGTAGGACAAAATCTGTCTTATTCATTTCTTTCTCAGGTAAGTACTGTAGTTGATAACTGCTCAGAAAATATTGGAATGCTGTGTCGTAGGAGAAGAAAAGTTGCTAAAGCATGAAACCCTAAATCTTTCCTGCCCTGCCTCTTCTTTGCTAGCTGATGTGCAGTGCATGGGCAGAATGTCTGGTCATCCACCCTGGAAGAGGCTCTCTTGTTCTTGTAGATGAGCTGACAAACATAGAAGCATAGATTATAACCATGCATCACATCTTATTTCCACATTCAGTGACGGCTGCAGATTCCTCTGTATGGCTGACTACCTCACAGTAACCACTGTAGGAAAATACTTTCTTCCACCAAAAACTCTACTTCTTTAGAGTGGCTTTTCAGGCCTTCCTCTCTTTTTCTGGGGATGTGCATTCATTTAAAGCAAGTGCTTTTTTTTGTAATGAAAATAGATTTACCAGAAAATAACCAAAAAATGTTTGGATATTTTTGGTATGTTAATTTACAATAAAAAAAGCCCCCTGCTACTGCTGCCTTAACTGATTCAGGGATGGACCCAAGAAACACAAAGGTGGGCGATCTAAAAAAAGCCGTTAGGAAAACAAAAGGATAGATGCCGGGTCTTTTTCAAAACTTTTTTTGGAGTAGAGATGTATGTGAAATAAAATGCCCGACTAAGACTGAGTTTCACAGCTTTCACAACTGCTGCCTCAGGGGCTGTAAATCAATCATACAGAACATAAGATTAACAAGATTAAAATTAAAAATGTTTTTACAACATATAAATTTATAAATGAAGTTATAAAATGGTGACATCTACAATTAAATAAATTATGATACAGTAAACTTATACTTTTACCTATTTGTAAAAAAAGGGAAATTAGGTATGCATGTTAATTATTAAAAATTCTTTGTTCTTTATTGTATGTCTAAATATCAAATTTATTATATCAATGCAAAATTTTTTTTTTAATCTTTTATTTAATAAAAGTAATTATAAACAATAAGGGCCAGATTTTTAAACTTATGCGCAGGCGTAGATTTGTTCGCGCAACCCGGCGCAAATAAATCTACACCTGATTTTATAACATACGCGTGCAGCTGCGCGCATGTTATAAAATCCGGGGTCGCCGCGCGCAAGGGAGTGCACACTTGTGTACCTTGCTCGCGATGAGCCCAAGGGGAGCCCCGATGGCTTTCCCCTTTCCCTTCAAGGCCGTTCCGAAATCAGAGCGGCCTTGGAGGGAACTTTTTTACGATCCCCCCCCACCTTCCCCTCCCTACCCCTATCTAGCCCACCCCCCAGCCCTAACTAAATCCCCCCCTACCTTTTGTTTCCAAAGTTGCACCTGCCCAAGGCAGGCATAACTTGCACGTATCAGCTCACCATCCCCCGGCACAGGCTGCTGTGCTGGAGGACTCGGGACCACCCGCTGGACCGCCCCCGAACCTCCACTACACCCCTGGACCGCCTCCTGACCCCTGGACACGCCCCCTTCCTGCTGCCATGCCCCGGACCCGCCCCCTTACCACCCCTTTTTCGAAGTCCCGGGATATACACACGTTCCGGGGCATGCGAACTCGGCCTGAGTCGGGCATTTTATTTCACATACATCTCTACTCCAATAAAGTTTTGAAAAAGACCCAGGCATCTATCCTTTTGTTTTCCTTTTCTTAACTGATTCAGGGCCTTCCCAGCCCCCTCTGCTGCTTCCACCCCCCTCAAAAAATCTGGGGCCTCCCCAGGCCTATGGGGACAATTCAGACCAACATTTTCTGAGCATATCTTAAAGGAGCTTGTTCTCTCAGGATCAAAGAAAATGAAAGAAGGACAGCAAAGCATTATGGACATTTTTCTATATGTGTTGGGACTGAGAAATACAGGCCTGCAGAAAAAAATACCTAGGTTATAAAACATATCCTTGGCTCTGCTGCCATTCTGCCTTTCTTAGTTCTGCTTGAAACCAGTAGTTTGGATATTGCTTGGACTCTTATTTCTAATGTCATTTTGAGGCTATATAGAATTCTCTACCGAACCTTCTTCGTTTACTATCAAATCCACTACATTTCAAAAAATCTCTAAAAACATATTTATTCCAACTAACATTTAACATTTTACCAACCCACTCAACTTCCACTACTCAACACCATTCCCCTTCCCCTTCATATTATTTCCCCCACCAGTCTTTTCAAAAACAGATACATTCACTCCCTTCCCTATTTCCTTTGAGAATATCCATTCCTAGATAACTTCTAGTTCTTCTCTTGTCTCCCTACTACCTCTAACTAATCAAGCTAGATATTTCACTTGGATGCAGCTCCATCACCGCTCTCTACATTAATGGCGGGGGTGGAAGGGAATTAGAACCAAGAGCTAAGAGAAACAGATAAGTATGAGAGAAGAAATGAGGGAAGCTTGCTGGGCAGACTGGATGGGCCATTTGGTCTTCTTCTGCCGTCATTTCTATGTTTCTATGTTTCTATGTTTCTATGACCACAAAGCGATCCATGGCCCAGTCCCCATGTATTAAATTTTTTGTTAAAATTGTTACCTACTAGTTATATACCAGCTTATGTAGTTTTATTCTTTTAATTTACATCTTAATTTCATTTATTTCATATTTTTGAAAACTGTTTTGACAAAAATTTATTTTTTAAAAAACCGTATATAAATGCTTTTAAATAAATACATAAATACTATGCCTAAATGAACTCTTCTTTTCTTATTAAAAAAAAAGTGTGAAATTCTCAATCAGAGAGCTGTGTTTAACCCTCATCCATATGCATTGACTATGCATGCATTATGTAGATTCACTTTTATTAATGTAAGTGAAGCATAGGAACCAGGATTCCCACCATTCGAGAGACCCACTATCAGCGAGCTCTCACCAATAACAATGGACAACACCTTCAGGACCATATCCATATGCTGCTTGTGTGTATGTCTGCCTGATCTTCAGTGTTAGAGAACATATGTTGACAGAGAAGCTTATGCCCAGCTGCTAAGCTTTCCTAACCTGCATGCAGAGAATATAGACATTGATATCTTCACATAGAGAGAAACTACCCATCTCCTTCAGCAGCTTTTTGCCAGTATGGTAAGAGAACAAACTATAACTTTTAATTAAGTGGTCTGAAGTTACCTTTAGTTTAGGATAGATAGAATGTGATTGCTTTGAATTAAATCTATGCAAAGTGGTAGTCAATAATTTGTTGCATAACTGTAGAAACTATAAAACTGCATATAACATTCTAAATAATTTAAATAATTAATTGTATTAATTATATTTTAATTAATAAAGCTCTCAATAAAATCCCTAACATTAGACAAACTGAATGAGTTCTTGTTCTGATTAAAATAAACCCCGATTACCCATAGCTGAAGTAATTAATATATTCAAACTGTACTTTAGACAGTTGGAGGGTCCAATCAATAATTACTCTATAATTGGTAGTGCACATTTCCTAAGGGCCCCTCTGCTCCTCCCAACCCAACTCAAAATTTCTTGGGCCTACCTGGGACCCATTGCAAATAAGACAGGCCAGTATCAAATGAGGTTTCACAAGGGACCTATACAGGGAAAATATCACCTACTTTTTTTGCTGACCATTTCTCTCCCTATGCATCCAAGCATCTCACATTAATTCTCAGTTGTTGTGTATGTAATTCCAAAAGTTATCATGCAAAGCCTTCGCATATCACAATTCTACAGCTGCAGCTGGCCTTGGGAGTTTGGAGGGTAGCATTGAAGACTGACAAATTATCAGGTGGATGGGTTGAGGGAGATGGGCTCAGAACCTGATGTAAAACATCTATAACACCGTTATAGATGTTGATACCATTTGTAATTTGTAAGTTTCTCTGTTTAAGTTATAATGTTAAATGTAATAAGTTGTTGCAATTGTAAACTGGAGTGAAGGCCGCTAGCTATACCTCGGTATAAAAAAAACAAAACAAAAACCGCTTAAATAAATAAATAAATAAATAAAAATAAATGTAAATATCTTAAGGGAAGAGAGGCTGCTATGGCCTGCTACTTTCTTTTCCTATGTTGGGAGGTTGGGGGAGATGGGGATGTAGGGATCAGACACTAGTTCTGACATTGTTATACTTATTATATATTTTTTTTATTTATTTTAGTTTTACTTAACTGGCTATGTGCTGAATATAGCTGGCTAAGGTTCAAGTTGTTCAGGTAAGCATCCCTAGATACATTTAGGATTGCTGTGAGGTAGTCCTAAACTTATCTGGATAACTTGGCCACTGAACTGTCTTTCTTCACTGCAATCTATTCAAAATTCAGCTGCACATTTTATCTTTTTTCACATCGGTATGACCAGGTAACCCCCCTTCTCAATTCACTACGTTGTCTCCCTGTTCATTTCCACAACATTTAGTTCAAGCTTACTCTTCTATAAATGCATTCTGCAGCTCCTCAATACCTATCTTCTTTTCTCTCTCCCTACACTCTTCTTTGTGAAGTCTGTTCATTGGGCAAGTTGCTTGTGTTTTTCTCTTCCACCGCCAGCTCTTGATTCTTTACTTTCCATCTCCCTAGAATAGACTTCCTCAGTTGGAGTTTTCTTTCTGGCCATATTCAAATCACAGATGCTTGTTTGCTATGAATGTTGTCTTGACTACATTGTAAGCTCCATGGAGCAGGGACTGTCTCTTATGTTTGTCTGTACAGCACTGGAATGTTTAATAGTGCTTTAACAATGATAAATACTTGTAGTATTAATAATGCTGAATATCCAACTAATGTGTCCATTGTAACATAACATATTTTGACCCACCCAACAATGCTTCTAAGTTATCTGGATAAATTTTATTTGGCTATTCACTTAACTGGATAAGTTGGGGAAGGTCAGACCAGTGTGACATGTAAAATCTCAGGTTTGTCTAGCTAAGTCCCAACTTAAAAATGGACCTATATATATATATATATATATATATATATATATATATATATATATATATACACATATATACACACACACATCTTGAGAGAGAGATTGTGACATATCCAATATGGGTGGACCCTTGGTGCTGTGGCATGGTTGGTGCAGCCCAGTGAGCAAGCTCACTAGGCCCATGCTGACAGCTGGTGGATGTGCCCTGTGGTGGGACCAGCTGGAGCGTTGCCTATGCCAGCTGCATCCCCTGAAGTTTGAGCCCTTGGGTTCTGGCAGCTGCAGGACTTAGGTGGGCCAGGAACAAGGATGGCAGGCACGTTGGCGAAATGAAGAGTTTTGTATGCAGGTTTGAGATTGAAATCTGACTTGATAATATTACTACAAAGAGTATACTTCTGTAGTTCCTTTTGTCATCAGAAGTCATCCCCTGATGCAGCATTAATTGGCGAAACTCAGCCGGAGTCGGGCTCTGTATTACATTGATTAATAAATCTTTCCACGGTATAAGGTTGTCTCTTTGTTTTTTTGCCTTGGCTACGTGGGACCGCCTTCCGATTTGTTTTATTCGGCAAGAAACTGGGCAAGGAATAGAGCATGGAGGAGGCTAGGACAAAACAAGGAACCAAGACAAGGAACATGGAACAAGACACAAGGCAAGAATGAGATAAGGATTGCAACATGCAGTGGAACACAAAAGCACCAGGAGATCTGTTGCTGAGGCACTGGCTGATTGCAAAGGAGTTCTTTATATACTCATGGAAGATGTGATGTCATCAGCCAGTGCCATAGAAAGTCCCGGCTAGGGGACCTATAAAGGAAGTCCAAATTTACAGGATGTTCTATCATGGGTCCTAGGAACAGCATGCTGCCAGAGGCTATGCCGGAGTCGCTTCTGATCAGAGGTGAGGGGCTTAACATGTACTGTGACATTGCCTCAGTCTCAGGTACAGAGAGAGAGAGTAATCCCTCCCTCTAAGGGACATTTTTCCCTTGCATGAGGTCAATGGGGCAACAATAAGTGTGATGTGGTGGAAGGGTCTCAGCTTGCTTCTTGCTGAAGACGTCCACATAGTCTGAGTATTGCAAAGGCTGCCCAGGTAGCTTTGGGAAAGTCATTCAGTCTAGATGAGCACTGTCTAGATGAGCACTCATCTAGATGAGCACTCACAGTCTAGATGAGCTGTCTAGATGAGCACTCACAGTCTAGATGAGCACTGTCTAGATGAGCACTCATCTAGATGAGCACAGTCTAGATGAGCACTGTCTATCCAGATGAACCCTGGATAGACAGTGCTCATGGCAGGAAGCACCTCATCTGTCCATCTGCAGAGTTCCCCTCTCGATATGAGGAAGGTATCATATCAGCCAGGGCAGCCCCAAGATAACTTCATTGAAAGCCTTAGGCAGAACGTAGAGGCTGATTTGCTCCTGATGGAGCAGGCCAGTTTGCATCTGGAGCAACACGGTGGACCTGGTAACTCAGTCAGGCAAGGGCTCTCCTCAGACCAACAATACAGTGAGTGCAGTCTTCATCTGCTCCATAGGGATCCCATGTTGAAGTTTCCAGCTGCCCCTGTATCTAGGAAGGCTTGTGCGTGGATTCAAGTGTTCCAAAGGAGAAGCAAACTAGGACTAAGGTTTTGGAGAGGAACTGGGTCAATCTAGGGTGGTTTCTCCCATCAGCCTTAGGTCCTGGAGTTTCCTGGCTTGATTGGGCAACCAGCTGCAAAGTGCCCCTGGCCAGCACAATACAGGCAGAAGCTGAGACGCCTGCACCTCTGTCTCTACTTATTAGGATTTGTGGGTTTCGTGGACCCTTGGTCCGAGGTGAAGGTTGATACAGCCTGTGGGGTGGAGCCCCACAGGTCCTCACTGTCGGGAGGTGAGGTCAGCTGCAGTTGAGAATGTCCTGCGTCACTGCCACGTGATCGCAGGTACCTGCACAGAGAAGTACTGTGAGGCGCCCCGAAGAGCGGGATGAAGAGACACAGTTAAGAGGAGTCACAGTACCCAGGCAGGACTGAAGATACAAGTACCAAAGCAAGAACCTCCGACAGAGGAGCGCTAGGCAGACCCCGAGGAGCGGGGAGCGAGAGACAGGAACTTCTGAAGAAGTGATGCAGAGACTGTCCTGAGGGGCGGGGCAGCGTAGTGATAGAGTCTCTGGTGTGATGACTAGGGGCTACCATGAGGAGCGGAGAAGCGCAGAGTTGAGGAGCGGGGCTGAGTACAGTAAGGTCACTGGTGTAGAGCCATAGGCACTACCCCGAGGAGCAGGGAAGTGTAGAGTACAGTCAACCGGTGTAGAGATGTAGGCACTGCCCTGAGGAGTGGAGGAGCGCAGAGTCGAGTCTACGATATAGTGAAGTAAGCTGCCCTGAGGAATGAGGATGTGTAGAGTAAAGTCTCTGGTGCAGAGACGTAGGCACTGCCCCATGGAGTGGGGAAGCGCAGAGTACAGTCACTGGTGTAGAGATGTAGGCACTTACCCCAGGGAGCGAGGTAGCGCAGAGTCGAGTCTCCAATGTAGTAAGATAGACTTTACCCCAAGGAGTAGGGAAGCACAGAGAAGGGATCTCTGAAAGGCAGTTCATGAGGCAACCCTGAGGAGCAGGGAAGCCAGCATGCAGGACCACTGGAGAGGCGCAGGACTACCCCGAGGAGCGGGGAAGCCTGGAGACCAGGTCTTCCACAGGAAGTGCAAACAGGCCTCTGAGGAGCAGGTACTTGAGCCAGAATCCACAGCCGCAGGTCGAGATCCAAGGCAGGAACCACGGGTCCGAGGAGACAGGAACAAGCACCAGTAGGCGAAGGAACTCATTGCCAAGTCAGCTAGCGTAGTCCAAGGGAGGTGCTTATGAATCCCCAGTTAGTGATGTCATCAGTCGGGGACGCCCCTGAGGTTCCCGCCATAGTGCCTTTAAAGTGAGACCCGGAGGTGTGCGTGCGCCTAGGAAGGCCCAGAGTCGGCATGGAGGTTGGCGGTGTCCCAGCTGCCACAAGGAGTCTTGAGAGCCAAGAGATAGTGACTAGCCACAGCTGCGAGTTCACCCGGAGAGGACAGCAGGGCAATACATGACATGAGCTGGGTTGGCTGCGGCCGCCGGCGGCAGATGGTCATAACTCTACTCTGATGAAATCCAGAGATGGTCCGCCTGCATGGGCTCCTCTGGTGGCTCTGCTGGCTCTAGGGCTCTGGCAGGGGCCACATGATGCTTCTAGCCAAGAGGATGGGGCATTGGGACTGGCCCCTTTATGTTCCCCATTCTCGGATCCAGTAGGATTGCCAGACTGATGAGTTTCTACAAGGTGGCTGGCAGGTCCCAGCTGGTCAGCTCATCCTTAATGGGCTTGGTTAAGCCCTTTTGGAAGATGGTGTCTTCCCTTCATTGGCTGTCTTCCCTTCATTGGAGTTCCGATGCCAGCGTCTGGAAGTGGATTGCGTAATCCCCAACCCTCCTAGCGCCTTGGTGTATCTGAAGGAGCTCTGTGGCCATTGAGGAGTCATGGCCAGGCTCATTAAAGATGAAGTGAAATTGCCTCAGAAAATGGTCCAAATCAGCTAGGAGCATATCATCTCACTCCCAAAGGGGGAAGGCCTAAGCCAGAGTGGAACCCCTCAGCAGGGACAAGATATAGATGACCATGGCCTTGTCAGTGGGAAACAGGGCTGCCTAGAGCTTGAAGTGTATGTGGCATTGGTTGAGGAAGCCCCTGCACCTTCTCGCAACCCCATAGTAGTGAGGTGATGGCAGTAACTGCTGCATAGGCAGAGCCAGCTCAGGTGGAGGAGGAACTACAGGCAGAGCTGGGATAGTTGACAGGGGGTTCATCTGGACTTCGACCCCCCCGTCACCTGATCCAGGAGACCCTGATGCTGTTGAATACGATGGGCCATACCTGGGATTGCATGTTAGTCGCTTAGGTCTTCCAAATTCATGGCCTCAGCAACCAGTATGGGTGGACCCTTGATGCTGTGGCATGGTTGGCGCAGCCCAGTGAGCAAGCTCACTAGGCCATGCTGACAGCTGGCGAATGTGCCCTGTGGCATGATCAGCTGGAACTTTTCCCTATACCAGCCACCTCTCCTACGGGTTGAGCCCTTGGATTTTGGTGGCCGGTAGTAATTAGGTGACTCCCTAGAGTGGTCCCAAGAATGAGAGTTCAGAGCCAGACAAAGGTCTTAGCATGCATCAGACAGTGGACATGAAAAGACAAGCTAGAATTCAGAGTAGGCAGCAGACAAGGCAAGGTCTAGTCCTAAGCAGAAGGTCAGATCCAGGTGGCAATCAAAAATGATCCAGAGAAGTAGCGGCATTTATACAATTTCCTGCTTATCCAACTAAGTAGCAGGAGGTCCTATTAGCCAGATAAGTCTGAAAAAGCACTACTTCTCCATCTTAGGATCACTTTTTGGACTTATCCATCTATATAAGTTAGCTGGATAAGTTTTAAAGAAAGCACTGCTTAGACGGATAAGTCAGATAACCAGATAAGTCTAAAAGTGCTGCTTACCTGGTTATCTGATCTAGCTGGATATATATAGCGCTTTTTAGACTTATCCAGCTATCTGTCTTAGCCAGATAAGTAGCGTTTTAAGACTTATCCTTTTTAGTAGCGCTTTTCCAGACATATCTGGCTATCTTAATTATCTGGATAAATGTTGCTACTTATAAGTCCAAACTTGTGCAGCATGAAGTTTTTACATACGCGAGCATGTTTGGGCCCATATGTATTCATATTTTACAACCTGCGTATATCATTTGCATGCAGGTTATAAAATACTGTAGCAACTTTGCATGCATCCATATGCATGTCTATATGGGCACACACTTAGTTCTTTTCATTTTATTGTCACTGTAAATCAGACCCTTACTGGCAATTGCAATAAATATGTGAGCATTAAACAGGCATACTTGTTTATAGAACAGTTCCAGTATACAAATAATGAAAATGAATTCTAGCAGGGAAAGGAGGATTAAAACTGCAAAGCTTTAGCACTGTATCCCAAGCAATGTGCAATAGTTGAAGAAAAATATATTCACAACACCACTTCAATTCATTGATTTTGCAGTTCCTTTTTTTTACCTTTACATACGATTAAACAGTAAGAAAAAAGCCCTCAAGGATTACATTTGACTTGGATAAACTCCAGGTGAGTGTTGTTCATTTCAAGCTGTGATTTGTATTAATGAAAGCAATCCACATTTTGCTATGGGATTAGTATAGACTGATATTGCACGCTTCAAATTATTGGATGCAATGATACACATCACTTTGCAAATAAACCCGTTCACGACTTTTGCTAAAGAAAGGATGACACACGGGATTGATTCAGCCAGATTTGGGTGCTTTTTTTTTTTATATAGGTCAAGAAGCCTTCTGAGCCAAATCTGGATCTGATTTGCTGGCCTGTCTGTAGTGCTCCTAAATGACTCTTGCAAATTATGTAATTTTGAAGTGAGCAAGTGTATGGTGTGGACAAGACTGCATGCATACCCTAAACGTTTTTGATACTGCAAACAAATTGGGGTATCAAAGCGAATTCTTGTCAGTGTCACTGGCTACCCTTTTTTTTGTAGCAATAGCTTCAACCAATGAAGCATTAGAGTGTATGTAATCAATTTCACTCTTCAGTACTCATTCCCACCATTCAGTATCTAGCATCCCAGAGTTTCCAGACAACTTGTAGCTTCTAAGCTGCTTTTTTTTTCATTTTTATATAGGCAATTTTGTATAATATACAAGAATAATCTTGGTAAAGAAAAATAAAGATGAATATTTAAATCTAGAATAAACAAACAGATTCACCAAGGTAATAGAATATCACCAACCTTCCCCTAGTCCAGTGGTTCTCAACAGGTGTGTTGGGACACACTGGTGTGTCACAAGATCCTGGGAGGTGTGTCGCAGGGCCAGCAGATGGCTGCCTTCTTATCAGTCCAGGTGGGAGTTTGTTGACTTCTCTTACATTGGGTCTGATGGGAGGCGACTCTCACTTCCTTCTCTTCTTTCTGGCCCAGTGGGAGGCTGTTTCCTCCTTCACCCAGATCAGAGTGAGACATTGCCAGCTCTTGCTGTTCTGGGTCTGATGGGATGCAAACTTTCTCTTCCCCTATGTCTGGAATTCAGCCCACGGCTGTCGGGCTGAAAACAGGACGCTCAATTTTGACGGTGTCCGGTTTCCGAGCCCGTGGCTGTCAGCAGGCTCGAGAACCGACGCTGGCAAAATTGAGCGTCGGCTGTCAAACCCGCTGACAGCCGCCGCTCCTGTCAAAAAGGAGGCGCTAGGGACGCGCTAGTGTCCCTAGCGCCTCCTTTTACCCGGATCTACTGCCGGACCTAATTTAAATACTGAATCGCGCGCACCGGCGAGTGGCCGGTGCACGCTCCGGGAGAGCGGGCGTTCGCCAGCTCTCCCGCAGACTTTCCTGTATCGGCCCGTTTATTTTATATGTTTTAATGATTATTATATGTTTTAATCTTGTATTTAATGTTAATCTATATATTTTGAATTTTATTGGTTGTATTTTATTGTACCTCACAAATTATGAATGCTGATATTGTAAGCTGCGCAGAACTTGGGATGGAATGGCATAAAAATCTTGTAAATAAATACATAAATAAATAAAAATAAGTGGAGGTGGTCTCAGTCTTTATCTGACAAGGAATTATATCAGCTGTCTCTTAGGAAGTATAGCGGGGTTATTGACTTAGCTAAATAGTCTTTTTTTTTGGAACAAGATTGTCTGTGTTGAGTCAGCTGTGTGAACTTTTTTCTCTTATTAAGAGTCTGATTTTGCCCCAAACAGTTAAGAATCCAGAGAGAAGTGTGGTCAATGAAACATTAGCCAGCTAGTTTGAGGTAAAATTTTGAGGCTAAGACTCTTTCAGGCTGAGTCAATAAAAGGTGCGGGAGAGCCGGCGCTCCGAGTTGAGTGCCCGTTCTCCCGACGTGCACAAGATTCTCTAATTAAATGAGGTTGGGCGCTAATAAGGAGGAGCTTCTGACAATAACGCGTCCCTAGCACTTCTATATTAGTGAAAGAGGCGGCTGACAGCGGGTCCGACAGCCGATGCTTAATTTTACTGGCGTCAGTTTTCGAAGCCGCTGACAGCCAGGGGTTAGAAAAACAGATGCCGGCAAATTGAGCGTCTGTTTTTCTAACTCGCTGACCAGCGGGCAGAGTTTTTTGTATTTTTTTTTTTTCAAATTATTCTCATTTATTTATTTATTTATTTATTTATTTATTTATTCATTCTTGGTGCCTCTTATTTAATATCGCTAAGATATTAAGTCAGAGGGTGTACAGAAAAGCAGTATTTTCTATTTTCTGCTTTTCTGTACACTTTCCAGGGTTGTTTAGAACTTAACTCCTGCTCTTGGGCTTGGCCGCGGATTTTACTTTCTGTTATTTCAGGCAACTAATAGGCTTATCAACATGCATTTGCTTGTGATGATTGCTATTTGTTTCGGGGGGGGGGGTTGGCCACACATTTTCCATGCGCTATTACCCCTTACAGTATAAGGGGAAATAAGAGCGCGTCTAAAACGCGTGACCAAACGGTAGGGATGTGCAGAGCAAAATTTTATGTTCATATTTTTTATGTCCGAAAGGGGGTCCCACTTGCGGCCAATATGGACATAAAAAAAATCCAATGAGTTGGGTATATGTACATATGTGCAAAAAAAAAATTTAAACCCCCTCACCCTCCTTAATCCCCCCCCCCAGACTTACCACAACTCCCTGGTGATCGAGCGAGGAGTGAGGACGTCATTTCTGCAATCCTTGGCGAGAAGCATGTGACGTCGGTGGCACGTCGAGTGATGCGGCGTCACGTGATTCCCGGCTCGTTCGCGCCGGACGGCTCGTTCGGCCCAAAAAGAACTTTTGGCCAGCTTGGGGGGGCCTCCTGACCCCCCCAAGCTGGCCAAAAGTTCTTTTTGGGCCGAACGAGCCGTCCGGCGCGAACTCGCCGGGAATCACGTGGTGCCGCGTCACTCAGACGCGACGTCACGTGATTCCCGGCAAGTTCGCGCCGGACGGCTCGTTCGGCCCAAAAGAACTTTTGGCCAGCTTGGGGGGGCCTCCTGACCCCCTCAAGCTGGCCAAAAGTTCTTTTTGGGCCGAACGAGCCGTCCGGCGCGAACGAGCCGGGAATCACGTGACGCCGGCGTCACTCGACGTGCCGCCGACGTCACATGCTTCTCGCCAAGGATTGCAGAAATGGCGTCCTCACTCCTCGCTCCATCACCAGGGAGTTGTGGTAAGTCGGGGGGGGGGGGATTAAGGAGGGTGAGGGGGTTTATATTTTTATTTTGGCTCAACAATCGCGATTTCCCACATATCGAACATATCTATGTTCGATATGTGGGAAATCCGATCGTTTATGTCAAATCAATTTTTTAAGTAAAAAAAAAATATGAGTTGCGTTTTACTAATGCGGTCAATCCGAATGCACACCCCTACCAAACGGGGGCTAAACAGTGCGCTCAGCCAAGCACACCGTTCTGCATTGGCCCGTATCAGGTTGCCTCGGTTACTGATTGTACAAACGTTTCTCCTAGCAGGTTTGTGATTGGCGGTTGGGAGGATTTTTAATCAGTTTTCTTTTTTTTTTTGTGTAGATGAGTTTTTGTCAGCTATTAAAAGATTGGGATATGTTTTGGATCCCTGAGTTGCAGGTTTGATTAAAGCTTCTAAGAATTTCCTTGTAGAGGTGCTCACTTTAGTTATTAATACGTCTTTCAAAATGTGCTTCTGGTTTTGAAGAAAGCTATAGTGTGCCCTATTCTTAAAAAGCCTGTTTTGGCTGTTCACTATTAGCTACAGGATGTTTTGGAAGAGCAGGGGGGTTGGATCTATTTCAGTTTGTTTTCCGCAGGGAGCACAGCCCTGAGATTTTATTGGTCTTGGTTGGCACTGGGCTCCCAGAGAATACATTTAGGACAAGCACAGGTGATCTCAGAAGGAAAGGTAGGGATATTTTGTCAGCATTTGATACACTACAGCATTCTATTGTTCTGGACCATTTAAAGAGTGCTTGATATGGGTCCTTGGACTGTACAGTGGTTTCATTGATTTCTGTCAGTGTTCACAACTAAGGTATTTGAGTAATGAATGTGCTGCATGGAAATCGGTTACTACAGGTGTCCCTCAAGGATCAGCTCTTTCACCGGTGGTAATAAATCTTTTTTTGCAACCCATTAGTAGCTTGTTAAAATCTTTGGGGTTTGAATATCAAATTTATGCTGCTGATAATCAGCTTTTTCTCTCCCTTGAGCCAGAGGATCAGCAGATTTCGAGAATAGCAATGCATTGTTTGGAAGTGATGGGAAATTAGCTGATGTAGAATAGTTTAGCTTTGAATTCTAGTAAACCAGAGATTATTTTGATTTCTCACCCTTCTTAGGCCTTCAGTCTGGGTCATATTACCTTAGGTGATAATATTCTTGTGTTGGGTTCAGAGTTTTTTAATGTAGGGATGTTGGTTGATTTAGGCCTTGCTATAAAAGCTCAAATTAGGGCAGTTACTCATATGGCATTTTTTAAGTTAAAACTGGTTAGGTGTTTGAAGCCATTATTGTCATCCCAGGATTTTAGACTGATCATTCAGGTGTTGGTATTGTTGGGGATCAACTATTGTAATACTGTCTGTCTAGGGCTTCTGGTTTCTTTGATTAGGCTTTTGCAACATATACATAATATAGCAACTTGTATTGTAATAGGGGCTTCTATATGGGATCGTATTGCTCCTATTCTGTTAGGCCTTCAATGATTACTATTTGTGTGGCATATAAAATTTAAAGTGACCATGTTGTTTTTAAAACTTTGGGTTAGGGCCCAATTATTTTAAGCAATTACTGCAAGAGTATGTGAGCACTCTGCTCTCAAGCCTCTGGGGATTTTTAGAGGAAAATCCCTGCACTCCTGCTGCTCCCTTCTGAGATCCTGGGTAAGGATCAGAGCTCCATCCCACTTTCTTTCCCTGCAATCTGGAACAGCCCCAGACTCAGGAGAGTCAGGGTCTTTTATCACTTCTGCTTTAATGACAGAGTCCCTAATGGATGAACCCCCTTGTCTGACAAGAAGGCAGGTTACACCTCCTGACACATAGCTGACCCAGGGCTCTGGAATATTCCTGTGCTGGTTCCAGATTAACCTTTTGCCCCATCCACATCCTGTTGACTTCCAACTGATGTTGACCACTGCATACAATCCCTCAAGGCTCCCATAAAGTGGAAACCACCTCTATGCACTTTCTGTGGCATAGGTGCCACATAAATAAAACTGTTTGCAGGCATCTTTCAGGTGTTTGAGGGGTTTGGATCAAGTAGGAGCAGGGCCGGTGCAAGGGCATTACACGCCCTAGGTGAACCTTCTGCCTTGCACCTGCCCCCCCCCCCCCCGTCGCGCTGCCCCCCCTGGTCCCAGCCATTGTTGTCCTCCTCTGTCCTGCGACTCACTATTTCCACCCTCCCCACCCCAAGCAGAGGAAGCATTGGCTCAATTGACTTACCTGCAGGTTGCAGCCTGGATTTCCTCAGTGTAGGGAGGCTAGGCAGCTACTCTACTTCCCTCTTGGGTCTGGTTGGTGGGGCGTGGACTGTAGGGTGGGACAGGTCTCTTCTTCACAGTGCTTTGCTGCACTGCTCCTGTTCCGCTCCTCCTCGAGTGCACATGCAGCAGATGGTACAAGCTTACCTGCTGCATGTACACACTCGATTACAGATAGCCTTCTGTTTGTGGTAGGGGGAGGGGCGCAGACTCGCCAACAGAAGTGAAGCATTTGCCAGGGGAGTGGCTTGCCGAGAGAAAAGAAGCATTTGGGGGCTGAGGCCGACTCGCTGAGAAAAAAACATTTGAGCCGGTAGTCAGGTTGGGTGAGGACGGACGAGTCGCTGAAATATCCTGCCAGCTGCCACTGCTGTGGCAGTGGCTATCTCTTCTCAGCATGTCAGTCGCCCCAATTAATTTATTTGCACCGTGACTGTCACTATGTTGGTTGTTCTTGCTGCCGTGGCTGCTGCCCCTGGGACTCTGGCGCGTGGGGCAGCCGCCTAGTTCGCCTAGTGCTTCCGCCAGCCCTGACTAGGGGGTTTGCAAGCTAACAAACCAGGGGGGGATCTGCAGGACCTAGCTGTAGACTGGGCAAACTGGTGGACAAACTGGTGAAACTGGGCATGTTGTGGACACACACCTGTTATAAAATTCCCCCACTTGTGTTGCTCAAACCTGACTTTACACAACTGTGCATGCTCACTTGAATTGGGTGCACATGTATGCGCACTGGGGCTATTTTATAACATATGTGCATGCTTGCTATAAAATGGCCGCATGTCTGGGTGCGTGACACACCTGTGTATATATGCGCCCACCCGCCCGTTTGAAAGTTATGGTCCCTATTCTCATACGTTTGGAAATACAAAAGTATGAGTATAAGTGCAAACTCGCCCTCAGGAATGCCTCTGCTCACTAAAAGGTGAATTTTAAAAGCCTTGACACATGGCAAAACCGGGAGATACGTGCATAAGTTGGGCCGGTGCGTGCAGAGCAGATTTTGAAAGCCTTCTGAGTACACATGTATACTTGCTCTATGCTCATAAATGAAAAGTTCCAAAAAAGGGGCAGTGCATGGTCAGGGTGGGGCATAGGAGTTCCTGGATTTCACCTTGAAATTAATGCATAAATACTTACACGCCAGGGTCCCCTGCCACGTAACTTTCCTTCTGCTATGGATGGAGTGTAAGTAGGAAAACAAAAAAATATAGGCAGATTGGCGGGGTTTTAAAAGTAGGGGCTAACCGAGGGGGAGGGAGGCTATTAAACTAGGGGGGTTTGGAAGTCTTATCCCTTACCTGGGTAAACTGGAAAGGAACTAGGGGAAACTGGTAATGGCGGTGCACGTGTCTATTAAAATCCCCCCACGTATGCAGCAGAAGGTGCATTTGCATACATAAGCGCGTGTCCACTTAAAATTGCTCAGACATGTACGTACGGTCAGGCAATTTTTATATCATACGCGCATATATGCCCATATGTTTTAAAATGGCTGCATCCCTGGGCGGAGGCCAAATGCGCGCACATGTGCGCTCACGTGCCTATTTAACATTTACCGTCTAAGGTGAATTTTAAAAGTCCAACGCACGCATCAATTAGGGGATGTGCATACAAGTAGGCTTACGTGCGCCAACCAAATTTTAGAAGCCATCCAGATGCGCATACATCTTCTGCTGCATCAGTATCTCACTCGGATTCAAAAAGGGGCATCGTCTGGGCAGGGTGTGGGCATGGCTAACAGATGTGCGCGAAAAATACTTCCGTACCTCGGCGTGCACCGGGGCCCAGTGCCGCGTAACTTTACTTCTGCTATTGATGAGGTGTAAGTCTTAATAAAAGTATTTCTAGGTATCACAAAAGGATTTGAGGGGTCTGGTTTAACTGGTGGTTGTGTAGGCTATTAAACAATGGGGGTTTGGAAGGTCTAGCTCTAGACTGGGCGAACTGGTGGATAAGCTGGAGAAACTGATCATGGTATGGAGGTGTGTCGGTTATAAAATTCCCTGACTTTCAAGGCTAAAACCCCATTTATGCAGTTGGGTGCTCATAAACTTAAAATTGGATGCACATGTGTGCGTGCCCAGGCTGTTTTATAAATGCTCGCGTATGTGCATGCAAGTTATAAAATGGCTGTGTTCCTGGGTGTGCGCTGACATATGCCCGTGTATGTGCGCCGGCACGCCCATTGGAAGGTTACCATCACTGTGCGTAAACTTATGCACGTACATGAGGGCAGTTTTATAATAGGTCATTTCCATGGTTAAAGCACTGTTTTATTCATGAAATTGCCTTTGAAAAATAAACATTCACATATAGATGTAGACTTTAAAAGCCGCGCGCGAGCGAAAAATGTCTACATATGCGCATATGCTATGCTAAATAGCCGGGAAGGATGCACGTACATTTATGAAGGAGTCTGACGAACATGGAAGGGGTGGGGGGGGGGGGGGAGAAGAGAGAGAGAAACTCTTTATAGGGCTCAGCCTGACACTCAATATATGCAGTATTGTAAGGGGGCACTTTGATTTGGGGTGAGTTTTCAGGAAATGGGTTGGTGTTTGGGGAGGGGGTGTTACAGAAACATTCATAGATGTTCATTGTAAAATTGACATCATTAAAGAATTATAGTGTCTAATGATCTGAAGGCAGCGAAGTAATATGACAAGGCGATAGCTAAAGCCAGAAGAATGCTGGGCTGCATACAGAGAGGAATAACCAATAACCAATAAGAAATAAGAAATGATAATGTCCTTGTACAGATCCTTGGTGATACCTCACCTGCAGTACTGCATTCAGTACTGGTGCCCGTATCTCAAAAAGGCTAAAGACAGGATAGAGTTGGTCCAAAGAAGAGTGATCAAAATGGTGAGGAGGTCAGTATTGAAAGACTTAAGAGGAGAGGTTGAAGGACCTAAATATGTATACCCTGGAAGAGACGAGGTACAGGGAGATATGATACAGACCTTCATGTACCTGAAAGGTTTTAATGATGCACAATCATGACATCTTCCATTAGAAAGAAATCAATAGAACTAGAGTTCATGAAATGAAACTTCAGGGAGGATAACTCAGAACCAATGTCAGGAAATATTTCTTCACGGAGAGGGTGGTGAATGCCTAGAATACCCTTCCGGAGGAGGTGGTGAAGATGAAAACAGTGAAGGAATACAAAGGGGCATAGGATAAACACTGTGGATCCCTAAAGGCTAGAGGATGGGAATAAAGAAAAGAGTGCATGGGGATAACTTGCTTGTGTGGCAGTTGCTACCCTTAACCAATAAGCCTTGATACTGTTAATGCAGCTCCATCATTGCTCTCTGCTTTCTCGGCAAGGGTTAAGGGAAATTGGATTCAAACAGCATCTGAGGACCCTGACTTTTATGGTCTGGGAAGCTGATGGGCATGAGGGTATCCTGCACAGTACAGCAGATACTGGCATAAGCATAAGCTTGCTGGGCAGACTACATTACACCCAAATCAGAGTCATGTGGCTATAGAAGTGATAGAAGTGACGTGACAGCAGAAAAGGACCTAATGACCCATCCAGTCTGCCCAGCAAGCTCCCATAGTTATTAGTTTCCCAAACTTACCAGTTAGACTGCCAAGGTCAGGGCTCATGTAGGTTACTGTTTGAGTCCAATTTCCTTTCACCCCCTGCCATTGAAGCAGAAAGCAATGTTGGAATTGCATCAGAAGTGTGTATCAGGCTTTTTGGTTAAGGGTAGTAACAGCCACATCAAACAAGTTACCCCCCATGCTTATTTGTTTTCCCAGACTGTACAGTTCAATGTCCTTGTTGGGTTTTGTCTGAATCCAATTCCTCCTTTCCTCTTTTCTCTCTGCTATTGAAGCAGCGAGCAATGATGGAGTTGTCTCTAGGTAAGTAGCTCCAACATACTCAGTTCTGCTGTGCCTCTTCTGGGCCCTGGGTGGTCAGAAATGATCAGTGTTCTGCTCTGTTTGGGGCCGATGCAAAAAACTTGTGCTGAAAGCGGGCACTGTGTATTCAACGCCGCTTTCGTAACGCGCCCCTTCTGGGGGCGCGATGCAATATTTAAATTAGGGCTTGCGCTGTCGAGGAGGTGCTAGGGGCGATTGCGTGCCCCTAGCGCCTCCTTGACAGCGCAAGCCGGAGAGAGGTCCACTGTCGGTTGTCCGCCGGTTAAGAAAACGGACGCTGAATTTATCAGCGTCCCGTTTTCCTAACAAGCGCACATGCAGGGGTTAGGAAAATAGACACTGATAAATTCAGAGTCCATTCTCCCAACCTGACTACCGGCACCAGAAGGAGTGTATAAAATCAATATTAAAGTATTGGGCACTTAATATTAATTTATTCACTCCTTCATTTATTGTGGATTGGTCCCTTTACTGTCGCATTCAGTGAAAGGACCAATCCCATTCTCCTTTCAGAAGGCTGTCCTGAAAAGGGATTAGTCCTTTCACTGACATGTGACATTGTAGGGGCCAATTGCTGATTGGTCCCTTTACTGTCACATGTCAGTGAAAGTAGGATGTCCTGAAAGGACATGTGATGAGCGCTATTAGTTTCACTCCATGTTGGACATGAGTTGTAGAGGTGCTAATCCCCTTTTCGTTTTCTTAACCGGCGGACAGCTAATCCCCTTATTGCATAAGGGGATTAGTTAGCGCCTCTACAATTCGTGTCCAACTGCAGGTTACACAGTGCACTGGGCTCAATGCACTGTGTTGCATCGGCCCCTTTGTGCACGAGAATTGGAACAGGTTGTCACTCACAGCTTTGCTTCATTTCTAGGGGCGAGACAGAACTAGAGTATGCCAGTGGCTCTACTCCACTTCCTTGGGTCCTAGAAAAAAGGTGCCAGAATGCTACTCTGGGCTGTTCCCCAAAAAATAAGTATTGAAGCAGATGTGCAGAGTTATGTGGCTGGGAATCCATAATTTCCTTTGTCTTTATTTTTTCACTCGTAAACAAATACATTCACCTTCTAAATTGCCTTTCAATGATAGTGATCCTTTCTTGTATAGCCTGCCTTTGACTCATGCAATATATCTCCTGCAATTGTGCCTGAGTTAGCTTATCTTCCTCCTCCTCATCCTCTTTATCCTGATTCTCTTGCAGTCCCTCTGGAGGAGGCATGCATCTGGTTTTGGCAAAGTTATGAGGCATTCGACAGGCTAGACTTTAGGTGGGCTATAAAGAAGGCATCCTCCTGATTTTTTCAGACAGAGGAAACAAGTTTTAAGTAGGCCAAAGGTTCTCTCATTGACAGCCCTGGTTTTCCAGTGTGTCCTGTTGTAATGACCCTCAGCTGCAGTCCCTGGGTAGTGATGGGAATCATGAGCCAGGTTTTGAGTGGATAGCCTCTATCACCTTTTGGGAAGAAGCCACAGAAAAGCTGGATTAGATGTACCCTTGGGTTTGAGAGTGGGACAGTTCACAGGACAAAATTTGAACAGTCCTGCAGTGGCAACACTATCAATCAACCTAAATATAAGGGAGACAATAGGAAGAGGTGAATCACCCAGTGATGTTTCCTTCCTGGTAATAGACATGAATTCTTGATTGTGAGAGAATGTAGGCATCGGGAATGGATCCTGGAAACTGGGGCACGATGTTCAGGATGATATCTATAGCATCGCAGACCAGTTGCATATTGAGGGAGTGCAAACCCTTGTGGTTGCAGTATTTGGCCTCATCTTCCCCTAGTGCCCTTATGGAGATGTGAGTGCAATCAATGGCCCCCAAGACAGAGGGGAAACATGCAATTTGATATAAATCACTCAGTCATTATTTGATGCTGTTGCTGTCTTCTGCTAGGGAAGGATATAAATTGTTGTGTCTTCCTGAGCAAGGCAGCTAGGGCCTAATCTATGCACACAGAGGTGGCAGACATATTAATTCCAGATGGCACCCCTAGAGGTGTCTGGAAGATGCCATAGCAAAAAAAGGCCAGGGTGATAATGACCTTGACATGTACTGGCAGGGCATAGCCCCTTTGGCTGGTAGGTTGCAGGTCCCGCTCTAACTGTTGGCGTAAGTACAGTATGGTTTCCTTGTTGAACCTTAACCTGTGCATGACTTGCTCCTCTGACAGATCCAGAAATGGTATTCTAATCCTGTAAGCTCTGTGTAAGCGGTACCTCCTCCTCCTCATTCTTCTCCTTCACTGTATTGATCTGAGTACCTATGCAGTTATTATTAAGCATATTATTGACAAGGGACTGTCCAAGAAAGACTAACCTCCTCAATATGTAGGTACAATACACTCTCCTAGCCTCCTTTGTAGACCCCTCCTGTTCTTGTTTCATCCCTATCTATTCCTCTAAGCACCAGTCTACGCCTGAATATCCCATTAAACAGATATAACCCTCTTTATCCCTGAATCCCTCACTGCAAGCCCTGTGGTATGTCCCTTCAACTCTCCCAGACTCCCCCAGTAGGTCCCAGTCTGTCCCTGATAGGCTCCCTCCCATCCTCTGACCTGCTTCTGTGTCCACTCACCCAGAAAGACCAGCCCAGCAAAGGAACATGCATTATTGCCTCACATAAATGGGTAGTAACAAATGTGCACATGTATGTGCATAAATGCACTATATCATAGGCATGCAATCCTTATAAAATATGTCATACATGCATATGTGTAAAGCCCCTCCCTGACACCCCCCTCCCCCACCATGCCCCTTTTTATCACGCCCCCACATGTGCGCACACTTATATATGCACACAAATGCTGACTTTATAAAATAGAGTTCCCACATGCCCGGCTCACAGGTGCATGTATATACTCCTTTTCACATGCGCCAGGCTTTTAAAATTCATTTTATGTGTTTATTTATACCTTCAAAAAAAATCTAATAGAAATTTGAGATATAGTAATTTTCTAAAATTTGTGGTGTTTCCCCTATGGAGTCGTTTTGTTAATTGCTAAGGAAATTTCACTTCCACACCAATCTGCCTTTTTGTTTTTTGGGGGGTTTTTTGCTATCAGGACAGAAAGATTCTGATGTTAAACATAAAATATTTCACAAAATTGGTTGAGACTTCTTCACATGAGCATATTGTGGGTAAAATTACATTGATAGTGTCAGTGGTGCAGATTACTGATTGAGATTGGATATTAAAGGTATTACTGAAAATTAAATGTAACCTTTTTTTTGGACTGATTCACATTTTTCTAGATGTTAAAATTGTTACTTAGGTTTGCAGGAAAGAATTTCTGTTTATGTGAAGCTTTCTCTTGATGAGTGCTCATTTATCTTGAATGATCCTGCTAAATGTACCATTAAGTTTCAGTGAAAAAAACTATGTATTTACTGAACCTGATCAGCTTTCAAGTTTTTTTAAAAGAGAAAATTGATCAAAGTTGGATAGTGTCTCTGATAATGTCGTTTAATCATGTTAATTATATTAAAAGATAGGAAAGCACTGCTATACCACTCATTTATACAGTATATTGGTTTTCGATCTCCTTGGTTGTGGTCATTTTTTGAGATGAAATTTATTATTGTGGACTGAATCATTTTCACTTATGAACCGAATCCTCCTCCAAATAGAATTTGGATGCATATTGGGTTTTTTTCATTATGTAATTATGTTTGGTTTTCTATGGCTGGTTATTTTGCAACATGGGTTCAAAAATTCTGGCCAAGTTTAAGATTTTGTGACATGTGTGCATATCTTTTTATTACAAATGCTTAAGAAAGTCAAATATTTTAATGGCTAAACATTTTTTTTCTCTTTATTTATAATTTTATAATATATATCAAGCAGCAAACCTTAATAGAAATACAGAATGAATGTGTATATTACATTACAAAGAGAAAAATAAACCAAGAAAAAAATCAGGTCACATCCATCTATTAATAAACCACTAAGGGTTACAGAACCTTGGAACAACATCTCATAAATAAAAGAAAAGAAAAAAGGAGGAAAAACTGACTGCTAAATTAACAATATTACCTGCCAAACCACCTAATTAATGACTTGGCACTGGCCAGAGGCTGAGTCCATAGCTATTCTCTTATTCAATAACACCTTTAATTGATTAGGCTCATAAAAAAAGTACCTCTTCCCATCCAGTTTAATTGAGCATCTAGCAGGATAATACAGAAAAAACTCTCCACCCAAACTAAGAACAGTAGCTCTAAACTGAAGAAAAGCCTTTCTCCTAATCTGAGTTTTTTTAGATACATCTGGAAAAATCCGTACTTAATATACCATAAACAGAGCTTCTCTGTTTGCAAAAAAAGCTTCATAATCAAATTCTTTTCTCTTTCAGTAGAACATGTGATCAATAAAGTTGCCCTTTCCTCAATTTTATCATCCAATTGCTCAAGAAAGTTGGTCAAATTAAATGCACCAGAATAAAGTTTAGAAGCCTCAGGGGTGTGGTTACCCCCCCAAGAGGTTTTTTAGAAATAATATAATAAAACTTGTTTAAGGAGGGCATATGATCCTCAGAGATACATAAAATATCTATGAAGTATTTAACAATAAACTCATGTGCGCTAATCAAAGAAGTAAGGAAAATTTAATAGAGATTAAGAGATCTCCATCTATTTTCAAATAATACAAGACTTCTATGTATCATAGTACTATCTTTAGAGGAAACCATTTTAAATTCCTGAGATAATAAATCTTGAGCCTCAAGACTCAATAATCTCTTTTCATGGTCACTGGGAGTCTCATGAGAATCAGTAACTTGTCCCTTTAGGGTGTCCAAAGAAGAATCAAAATAATTTAGTCTTTTACTCACAGCCTTTTCCAGAAGAACTATGGCCTTCCACACATCTTATAGGCCAATATTAGGTGGCTTCGCAAGATAGAAATCTCTAGAACTGGAGAAACCATAAGAACATGCCATACTGGGTCAAACCAAGGGTCCATCAAGCCTAGCATCCTGTCTCCAACAGTGACCAATCCAGGATATAAGTACCAAATCCACATGCTGACCAACAGAGCCAGCAATCAGGAAGGGGACCTAGAACAAACCTGAACAGAAGGAGGAGTGCAATGGTCAGATCTAAGAATGGTATCTTCCTCTAGCTGGTCTAGCCTTGTCCCATTCACGTTGCTATCAACAAGGGAACCTGACCCAGAATTCCCAGACCCGATAATCATCTGTGGAATAGTCTATTAATGAGAGACCATAGGTGTAGGGTCAGCTTCATCCGGCTTCATCTCTTACCCAGAAAAAGAAAAAAGGAAAATAAAATGATTCACAGAGCCCAGGAAAGCTGCCAAAAACAGAAGCCCAAATCTGTATAAAGGGCGTGTCCCTTTGGGGTGCGGCTTTGCTTGCGTGCACCGGTGGCAGCGTGCCTCAGGGTGCCACTTTTTGAATATTCCAGAGGTGCATCCTTCCTGAGGGCAGCGTCACCAGGCAGCGAGCCACATCCCAGGAAGCTGGTAAGATGTCACAGTCTTGGGAAATTCTGCATGCCCAACATTTTGTTTTAAAAAAAATAACGGCCAAATTTTAAATCGGCCACATGCACAAATTCTGGCAGTTACGCACGTGGCCGGGCACTGTGTACGCCGCACACATTTACTAAAGGGCCCTGCCACGCGCGTAACTGCTGATACGAGGACAAGTGCCGGACCTTTAGAAAGGAGTGGGCCAGGAGAGCGCCATTGTATGCTGTTCTGATGACTCATGCCGGCAGCTGACCGGCGTGCGCAACTTACTTCAGCTGTAGCCCTGAAATAAGTTCAAAAACAACAACAAAAAAAGAATAGATAGGAAGTATTTAGGGAGTGGGGAGGAGAGGAAAAGAGGGAAGGAGTTTATGTAGGGGGGGGTAGGAAAGTTCTCTCCTAGTCCACTCATTAATTGAAGTGGACTGGGAGGGAACAGGGGAAGGCACGATTTTGTCGCCGCATGTAATTTACTAAAATCCTCCCTCACTGCACGCGCTGCCTGCACATGCGTGTGCAGATTATAAAATCTACCCCTACGTTTTCGCCTTCATTGTATGAGTGACTTTGGGTACTTCTTTTTTTTTTTTTCATTTTTCTTCTTTCCTCTATTTTAATGTTTTCATCCCTTTTTCTTTCTTTACCTGTTTTTTTTTTAATTTTTCAGTTTCTCCTCTCTTATCCCACATGCTCTTACTATAACCATATCTCCCTATTCCAAAAGTGTCTTTTTTTCTCCTGTTCTCTACCTCCTTCACTCTTTCCTCTACATCTTCCTGTCTCTCCTTTGGACTTTTCCCTTGCTTCTCCTCCCCTTTTATCTCATCTTTCCCTTTCCTCCTCTATCCCCCCTCATTTTCTTCTGACTTCTAGCACTCTAATTGCCCTGCCCCTCCAGTCTCATCTATCTTTTGGTAGTCATACAAACAGGGAGGGTAAACTTTCAGTCAACTCCGTGCATTCCCATATATGCGTGTATATGGCTGTGCAGAGACCTACTACAGTATTTTATAATCTGTGCATATCAGGTACGCACAGATTATAAAATCTTCATATGTCTCCTTGTGTGTGAATATCTTCAATACATCGAAAGCGCCTACTTTTCCTACCTATTTTATAAACATACACAAATATATTTTACACGCAAATGAAATTGTGACTTGCTCGAGTAAAACCCTGTTTACGCATGGAAGTTGGTATATTTTAAAACATGCACGCGTAACTGAAACCACCATTTTGCCAAAACCTTCAACAATTCATCCAGTCCTTCTTCAGGTTATCGAGATCCTCCTAGTTTTTCTCTCTGAGCTCTCTCCAATTCAACCAGACCTCCCACCCAACCAACAGTTAACATTAGACCAGTCTGATTTCAATTGCATAAGATAATTATCAGATGCAAAATTATGAGGCAGATTTTATAAATCTGCACACACGCGTACTTTTGTTCGCGCACCAGGCGCAAACCGAGCCACGTCACTCACACACGCCCCCGAAACGCCGCGTCACTCCTGGCACGCCTCTCCATGCAAGCCCCGGGACTTACAAGCGTCCTGGGGCTTGTGCGCGCCTATGCAAAATAGGCTCGGCGTGCGTACCCCTTTGAAAATCTACCCCTATGTGAATAAGTTGCCAAATGTATATGCGTAAGTCTTTTATAAAATAGGAACTTGAGTGCATGCTTTTTGACCCCACCCTGGAACACCCCAAGATCTCTCCCTTTTTCATGCATAAATATGTGCATGAGACCAAAAATATGCACATACTTTTGATGTTTGTAAAATTGCATGTTCGCAAGTCCAAAATACGTACGTATATGCTAATTTTACATATGTAGATGTTTTGAAAATTCACCCCATAGAATATGGATTTATTTTCAAAGTATTTATTTGATTTATATTCTGCCTTTCAACCACTTCAAAGCAGATTACTCCAAGACCCATCTAGTCTGTCCAATCTACTTCCTTTTGTAAATTACAAAACCCCCAGTTAATCTCTCTCCCTCCTTTCATTATACGTCTGCAAAGCAGCACCTTACAAAGAGAGAGACTGAGCCAGAATGAGGTGAGACTCTCCACCTGCTGGCTTGGCTTGGTTTCTGAAACAGAAGGGATAGATGAGCCTATTAGGGAGACTTGGGATGGTATGTGACATGTAGTTTAATGCGGGCTGCGTTGGAATACGGGAGGAATGGATTGGGAGGGTGGATTGAGGCCAGATATTCTTTATGAGGGAATCAGTTCATTGGAGGAGGAGGAAGGGAGTAGGTGACTGTTGGGGATGACCAAGACATTACCTCTCCCTATAGTTCACTGATGGCATTCAAATTCTGGCATTCTATAACTTAAGAATATAATAGGGAAAAAGTCCACACTCGGGGTAGATTTTAAAAGGGTGCGCGTGGGCGTACATGTGCACCCGATTTTATAACTTGCACATGCAAGTTATAAAATCCGGGGTCGGCGCGCGCAAGGGGGTGCACAATTGTGCACCTTGTGCGCACCGAGCCGTGCAGCCTTCCCTGTTCCCTCCCCCCCCCCACCCCACCTTCTCTTCCCCTACCTTCCCTGCCCTTTCCCCCTACCTTTTCTTTTTCCTTAGTTTTGTTCCAAAACTCGCTGACCGACTGCCGGTGCATGATCCCCGGCACAGCAGTAAATATGGCGGGCTGGGAGCTGGGAGCCTGTGCTGGGAGCCTGACCCTGCCCTGGACCGCCCCACCCTGCCCCTTCCCTGCCCCTTTTTGCAAGCCGCAGGACTTACACGCGCGTCGCCTGGCCTTTTTAAAATAGGCCTGGCGCACATAACCCTTTGAAAATCTGGCCCTCAGTATGCAACTATAAAGAAAGGGAGTGCGGTGAATAAAATAATCCTTTAAGAAGGTCAATAATATACTTGTGATACAGGTGCAATTTTCATTTTTAATACATTCAGGAACTCCTAAATCTTAAACATTCCTTCATTTATTACAAATGAAAATTGCACCTGTATCGCAAGTATATTATTGACCTTCTTAAAGGTCTACTATATTCATGGCATCACTCAACCCATCTCTGCAGGAAGTGGTAAATTTGGCCAGGTAACGTGCCTGTTGTAAATTTACCACAAACTGATAAATACTGAATTAATGCGCAATGAGCCCATTACTGTGGAATTTCTCCATTTAGCATAAGGAGCCTCACTACATTTAACACCCTGGTGTTATTTTTTAGTGCGGCTTCATTAGCAGAGATTTCCACATATGATATAGTGCGCTTGGCACAGAATGCTCTTTGTATTGCACATGCTAAAAATAGTGCTGGTTTAGTACATAGGTTCCTTAGGCCTAGATTCATCATAAATACAGCAGAAGGATGAACCACGCTGGAAAAAAGGGACGGGGCGAAATTGTGAGGTATCGCCCCCATAAGGCCAATGGAAAAGGTGTTAATTCCGACGCTACTGCCAGCGATAAATGTGTAAAACATTATCGCCCGCAGCAGTACCAGAATTAAAATGTTTTTTCCCCCACCAAAAGCCCGCCCAAACCCCCCCCCCTTTCCCGAATTTAAATATTACCACTACGATGCGGTCCTTATTGCGCAAAGGCCCTAACGCACGTAATAAGGTCACATCTCGGTTTGATAAACGACCCTGTTAGAGTCTTAAAGAGGCAATATCACACTACCAATTTGTCTTCTCCCAAACAGCTTTCCTTTCACGCTCCTGTTTAGCATTACCAGAAGTCTCCCATATTTTTTCAGTTTCAGGAAATTAAACTTACTTTCAAAGGATTGTGTGCTGCTGGCAGGATTGTTTCATCAGTAGGGCAAATGGGGACCTTGCCCAGGACCCAAAGCCTTAGGGCTTGATTTTCAAAAGCATTTACACACTTAAAACTAGGTTTTACATGTGTAAATGCGCTTTACCCTTGTGTAAATGGGCTCTTGAAAATTGCTACAATAGTTGTTTTACATTTATATTTTTGAAACTCCTTTGAAAATTTTAGAGAAGCCCAGCATGATCCCAAAAAAAAAAAAAAAAAAATTAAAGAAAGAATAAAATGGTAAAAAAAAAAAAGAAGAAAAGGTAAAATAAAATAATTAGCTAACATGCCATATTTATCTTTTTTAGGTCTTAACAAGGATTGGCTCAAAAATGTTATATGGTGAGGAGGGGAGGGGCGCATCCTAGTGAGGGGTGCCCAGGGTCTCATAGAGGCTTAAAATGGTCCTGGTTGCTAGTGGTCTATAAAATAAAATTAGAACTCGCCCATTTCTTTGCAGTCCCAGCAGATACGCCAAAGATTGGATTTGTCAAGTGATCATCCTTCTCTTAGAGGTGGGAGCAGGACTGACAGTGTGGAAGGAAAGTGACTCTGCTGCCGCCCATGTTGCACCTGTTTTGTGTACAAATGTGCCATCCGCCAAGCACTTTTCTTAAGAACTAAATCACTAGGAAACTGTGAAATGATTACAACTTTAAAAAAATATCTAAGCTTAGATAAAGTAATAAAGTGAAACTAAGCTTATGATGGTTTAGAGGAGCAAGGTGTGTTTTTAAGATAAAGAAATTAATTGCTTTCTTTACAGAACTGTCCTAAGCCAATTATTCAGCAGCTTTGCAACCATCCACTGAAGCTATCGCTGCTCCATGCTGGAAAACTAAAGCTAGCAACATTGTAGTAGCAGCTTTAACAATGATTGGTTTTCATAATAAAACTTACAAACTAATATGTGTGTAAACCTCACAGCATGAAATTCATCTACCGGCAGAGAACGATGCCAAGAACCAAGAGCATTGGAAAGGATGCAACCATTTTATCATTAAAATGCTTTCAAGATGATACGATTTGAATTCTTCTAATCCTTTGGATACAAGTCTAAATATTAATCTGGTTCTGGTGCCAGCCTGGCTGCTCTCTTTAATAATTGGTTGGCTGGGAACCGTTCCATGGCACGTCTTTGCAACTTTGGTATCAAATTGCTAAGTATGGCTACTCATAATTAGCACTCTTTAAAAATGGTTAGCTATGTTATTCAACTGTGAAATAATCTTACACAATAATTATCTCTAAATTGCATTCCAAATCCATTAGTTTCATACTCTATGGCTACATTACTGCTCTTCTGTTAATATGAATGTTGATGTTTCTCCACTGAGAAATGCATAGCTTTACATTAGACAAGAAATCTCAGTATTTATTTATTTATTTATTTATTTTAAGTTTTTCTATACCGGCATTCGCGATAAATATCGCATCATGTCGGTTCACAATTAACAAGTGGATAGGAACAAAATCAAAAAATAACATTTAGTAATAAATAATAATAATAATAATAGTAGTAAAAAACATAGATCAAGAGAAGGCTAAGGAATGCAGTTACAATAAAACAAGGGAATAAAATAACTTGGATCTGAGAAAAGAATGCAGGGGTTTAAATTAAAAGAATATATATGCCAGTCAATGTGCTTATAGCATTGATGAATTGCCCTTATGAGGTAGGGATGTTAATTACCATGATTAAGGCAAAGTCTGGGCGACTGGTTGATAATGTAATAAGTTCAGTTTAGTTCAGGAAAAGCTTTCATGAATAGCCACGTTTTAAGTCTTTTCCTAAAAGTAGGAAGGCATGGTTCCTGTCGCAAATCTGGTGGGATAGAGTTCCACAGAGTTGGTCCTGCAGTGGAGAATGCCCTGTCTCTGGCGGTTATGTGCTTCATGGTTTTGGAGTGTGGTATTTGTAGGGTTTCTCTATAGGACTCTCTGATTGGTCTTTTGGACGTGAATTTTTTGAGAGGAATTTGAAGGTTGAGCTGAGATTGTTGATGTATAGCTTTGAAAATAGTGGTTATGGACTTATATATGATTCTGTAGTGAATTGGCAGCCAGTGCAGGTCTTTGAGGATTGGTGATATGTGGTCTCTTCTCCGTGTGTTTGTTAATATTCTCGCAGCCGTGTTTTGGACCATCTGAAGGGGTTTAGTATTAAGTTGCTTCCACTGAAATAGTCCCTCGGCCATTTCGTTCAGTGAATTCAGGTTCAATTTAATTCTCCATCGACAAGCTGGGCCCATGTCATCCGACAGCACCGAGTGGCAGAACTTTCGCTCTGCTGAGCATAAACAGGAGTTGCCTCATGAGCCTTCTCGGTCGTTTTTCGTCTGAGCACTAGTATGAACAAGTATCTCTAGCTATCTCAATGTTTTCTTAAAAGTCGTCTTACTGTCTCAGCAGCCCCCAAGGAGAACTTTTCAGTGCAACCTTTAAAAAGAAAAAAAGAAATTTATTCTCACAATGTCCGATTGAAAGAAAGCCATGGTGAGTGGTTTCAAGGACTTCATATACAGTAGAAGAATATCTATTATTGATGGACGTGACCTGTCCTACCAGTACCTGGTGCCATTCACATTGCCGTACATCAAAATGTTGCTTCCCGCTGGAGTGAATGCGCTGGAGTTAATTATCTCCAGCGCAATTCCAGTAGATGCCGTCAGAAGAGAAGAGGACGGCAAAGGAGCAGCTCCAAGGCCTGGGTCTGAGACAAGGCCTTGGCTGAGGCATCTGCTTCAGGACCGGGCTCCGGATCAGGTCACAGGGTCGGGCCTGGGTCTGGGCTGAGGCCCCGGCATTAGGACCTGGCCTCTGGGTTGGGTCACGGCATCGGTCCTGTGTCCAGGCCGAGGCCAATGCGCTGGGACCCAGCCTCTGGGTTGGGTCACGGCATCAGGCCCGAGTCCAAGTCAAGCCCCGGCCTTGCCCTCGGGTACCTGAAGTATCAGGTAAGACATTTTTAGTGTCTCGCCAAAGCCCCGGCATCGGTCTAAGCCAAGGCTGAATCAACTGCATCGCACTCATGCCTACCTAGGTCGCGGTCCCTTCTTTGTGCTCCGGCCTTTGCCAGGTGATGGCAAACCTTTTCGATTCGGTGTGTCAAAAATTCAGAAAATGCCTACATTGACTCTGCCAGTGTATTACCCCCCACTTGAACCAAATGGACACAATTCTTTATATATTAATTAATTTACAAAAAAAATTCAGTCCCATCATATCTGGTGCTCTGTATTATATAAAAGGTCAAATAATTACAAAAATGAAAAACGAGTTAAACAAACTAATAGCGAAAAAAACAGATTCCTTATTAAAACAGTTTCATACAGCCCAATAATCAAGCAGTTTGAAAACAGAAATTATGTAGACACACACACACACATGCTCCCTTGTACCTTCTGACATCCACACATGCGCTCCCTTTTACCTGCTAACACGCGCACACACACACACTCTCCCGCACCTGCTCACACACACACATACACACACATGCTTCCTTGCACCTACTGACAAATATACACACATGCTTCCTTGCATATTCCTACTGTCTTTCTTCTTATGCAGCCTCTAAATATATATAAAAAAATGTACTTACATTGGTGGGCAGGAGGGATCAAGGCAGGGCTACCAGCTGGTGCAGAATGAAGTGAGCAGAAAGGCCTGATGCAGGATAGGTGGTAGAGAAAAAAAGAAAAAAGAAATTTATTCTCACAATGTCCGATTAAAAGAAAGCCATGGTGAGTGGTTTCAAGGACTTCATATACAGTAGAAGAATATCTATTATTGATGGACATGAATATGCCATGGGCCCAATATAAGGGGGCCATCTGCAGATATCATTGAAGAGCCTTCAGCTGTGGTGAGGTAGCAGCGGGAGTTCTCCTGTTGCCTCCCACAGCAGAGAGAGAGAGACGAGCTGGTGTGAGGGAAGGCTGCAGAGGCGTTTCCCACTACTGCAATGATGAGGGGAGGATGAAGCAGTCCCACAGCTATCAGTGATGCCATGGGGAAAAGAATAAAAACAAAAATGCAGACACGAATGCACCCATGCAGGGTGGGGCAGACTGAAGAGAAGCAGGAGCCTATGAAGCTGCAGGAAAAGCAAGAGAAATGAGCAGAAAGCCTTGAGGGAGGCTCCCGCTCTACCACAGCAGCTGCGGGGCCTATTGTTGATCTCAACAGCTTACAGGGCTCCAATAATTTTTTTAGATGTTGGTGGTCGCTGGCGTTTCATCCAAAACATCGTGGCATGTCACCTTTGACATGCGTGTCATAATTTTTCATCACTGGCCTATGCCCTAGGAGAGGCCCTGCCTTCAGGCCTAGGATTAGGCTGAGGTGCTGGTGTTGGGCTATGGTGTGGGCCACGGCCCATACTTTGGGCCTGGCTTATGCCTTAGGTGAGGCCCTGGCCTCAGGCCTAGGCTTAGGCTCAATGTATTTTGTTTTCAAACAAATTCAATGAATAAGGTTAGTTTCATTCGGAGGGTCCATGATTCATTTTGGGGCCCTCCCAGTGAAACAAATTTGTCTTATTCATCACGATTTTGACATTTGTTTGAAATGAATGCATTGAGCCTAAGCCTAGGCCTTAGTATGGGTTGAGATAGAAAAAAACATACATAAAATATGTAAAACACAATGGAATAAATACCACACAGAAGAAGAAAATCCAGTGAGCTACAAGAATGTGTCAGACATTTTAAATTAATAGTGTGAATCTAGCTTGATAGGCTGAATGCCTTTTCAAAGAAAAGTCTTTAAAACTTTCATGAAGGCCCATGGATCAGATATTGCGTGGAGTAAGCAAGGAAGGATGTTCCATAGGGCAGGTCCAGCAATGGAAAAAGCCCTTTCCCGATTCTCTGAGAGGTGTGTGTGTGTCACATAGCAGGCACCTTGAGCTTCTCTTGTTGGGAGGACCTTAAGGATCTTAGAAGGGAATAAGTCTGTAAGATGGGGTTTATCCATGGGGCATGAACATTGTTCAATAATTTATGGACAAGCGTAACAATCTAAAATTTGATTTGCCACTGAATAGGGAGCCAATGGAGAGCCTGGAGAATCAGAATTATATGTACTCAATCATCAGTCCCATGTAACAAGCATGCAGCAGAGTGCTGAACTATCTGAAGTGCTTGAAAGGTAGACCACATGCATGGAGTGGCAGAGATCCAATGATGGAAAAATTCAATTGTAACAAGGTGCGAAAATCTTCAGGAGACAGCAAAGGCTTTAGGTGACACAACATCCTAAGCTTACCATTAGAAAAGGCCACGATTGCTGTAATATGAGGGAGGAGTGAAAGCTGTTGATCGAGGGTCAATCTTAGGTTCCACACTTGTCTCATTATCATTAATTTATGACTCTCATATTCAAAAAAATTTGGGGGCTTCAGAAACTGGAAATCTGCTTAACAGCATAATCTCAGTTTTGTCTATGTTCCAAGCTAAGGGGTAGATTTTCAGAAAGCGCGATTTGGCATACTTTTGTTGGCGCATCAGGCGCCAACAAAAGTACGCTGGATTTTAGTAGATACGCGCGTATCCGCTAAAATCCTGGATCGGCGCGCGCAAGGCTACCGATTCTGTATAGCCGGCGCGCGCCGAGCCGCGCAGCCTACCTCCGTTCCCTCCGAGGCCGCTCCGAAATCAGAGCGGCCTCGGAGGGAATTCTCTAACGCCCTCCCCTCACCTTCCCCTCCCTTCCTCTACCTAACCCACCCGCCCGGCCCTGTCTAAATCCCCCCTTACCTTTGTTGGGGGATTTACGCCTCCCGGAGGGAGACGTAAATCCCCGCGTGCCAGCGGGCCGCTAGCGCACCGGGACGCAACCTGGGGGCAGGTCCGGAGGGTGCGGCCACGCTCCCGGACTGCCCCGGGCCGTAACCACGCCCCCGGGCCCGCCCCCGAAACGCTCCCGACACGCCCCGAAAACACCACGTGGATCGGGCCCGCCCCCCCGACACGCCCCCGACACGCCCCCCTCTGAATACCCCGGGACTTACGCGAGTCCCGGGGCTCTGCGTGCGCCGGTAGGCCTATGTAAAATAGGCGCACCGGCGCGCAGGGCCCTGCTTTCCTAAATCCGCCCGGATTTAGGCGGATTTAGGCGAGCAGGGCTCTTAAAATCCGCCCCTAATCTTTTATGGTTCTACCATTGACTGATGGATAAGAGGCATAAACTCATGAAATCAAACATGGCAGACCATGACAACATTACAAGATGAAAAAAGTGCATGTCATCTACATATACCTTGTAGTTCAGCCCTAATCCTGCAAGGAGCCGATGGATGGGAACTATATAGATGTTAAATAGAGCTGCAGAAAGGACAAAGTTCCCCGTGACCCCAGTAAAACTGGGTACCAAGAAATCTGCTCCACTGCAGGATCTGATTCCCTGAATATGCTTCTTGAGATAGGAACTGAACTGCAAGAGACCTGTCCCAGAGATTCTAATTTCAGAGAATCTAGTCAGTAAAATCTGATGCTTTATGGTTCCAAATGCAGAAAAAATGTCTCATAGGACCATAACATATTCTGTACCTGAATCAAAACCATGCCGTATAGTGTCAAAACTAGAAAGCAACAAGGTTTCAGTACTAAAATATTTCCTGAAACCAAATTGTTGCAGGTCAAAAATGTACTGCTCTTTGATGAAATCACAAAGTTGGAAGAGGACAGTTGCATCAGTTACCTTGTCTAAGAAAGGAAAGGTTGAAATAGGATGAAAATTAGCTAAAATTACAGGATCAGCATGGGCTTTCTTTAAAAACAGACAAGCTGAAGCTTTTTTAGACAAGGGGATAGTTGAACTTCAAACAGAGACAAATTAACACTATGGTTTATTCATGGAACCAGGTCCTCCCTCAGAATCTTCAACAGGGCAGTAGGACAAGGATTCAAAGGAAATGATGACACATTCAATTTATTTAGTATCAGAATAATGTCAGTAGACAACACTGAAAAAGATCCCCACATTGATCTTTCTATACCTTTGCATCCCATTACTGTCTAGATAATCTCTCAAGGAGTGACATTAAACTCAGATAAGCAGTTTTGTATAGCCTCTTCACCCAGTAGTCTGTTCTTCATGACAGAGTGCAAGTTGCTTATTTAATAAATCCTCAGCTGCAACCTTAAGCTTGAGACGTCCCACATGTCATGGCTAAGTCAACCCTGCTTGTTGACAGAGAAACCAAGTTTCTTACCCTAAATAGTGTTCTCCATAAACAGCAAGATGAATTAGCCATGCTAAATACCTGTCTGTCTTCCTGGAGAGTCAACTACCTAGCTAGATTTAGCTCTAAAATTGATTGAGGGGGCTCATAAAGCAACGCTCACGTGGGAACTCCTGCATATGCTCAGTACAGCAAAAACTATACTAGCTAAGAGAGAGAGGGCCATTTGGCACTGCCAAATGAAATCACCCCACATGTCATGGCTAATTTATTCTGCTGTCTTCGGAGAATACATTTACAATAAGCATATAAGCATAAATAAAAACATAAGATATGCCATACTGGGTCAGACCAAGGGTCCATCAAGCCCAGCATCCTGTTTCCAAAAGTGGCCAATCCAAGTCACAATTACCTGGAAAGTACCCAAACATTAAATAGATCTCAAGCTACTATTGCTTATTAATTAATACGAGTTCATGGATTTTTCCTCTAGGAACTTATCCAAAACTTTTTTAAACACAGTTACACTAACTGCCGCAATCACATCCCTGTCAATGAATTCCAGAGCTTAACTATGCACTGAGTGAAAAAGAATGTTCTTCAATTTGTTTTTTGTTTTTTTATTATTATTTATAGCATTTTACAATTTAACTCAAGAACAATCTTGAACAGAAATATTTCAAAGATTGAAAAATTAATACATTTTAAGCAAGAAATTAAATTGAAAATCATTTACTATCCTATTTTTCTGTCTCCTTTTTTAAAGTCCACAATACAGAGGGCGATTCCCTCTCAACCTAAAGAAAAAAAGAAACTTTAATCTTAAAAGAAAAATGCACAGAATATTAACAGCAAACCTTAACATTCTAGAAGGGACTAGAAATATCTAAACTGGGCCCTTCGGGGGCAACAGGGTTCTTCCCCACCAAAAATTGTGTTAACTGAGGTGGGTCAAAGAAAATATAAGAATTTTGTCAATATTTAATCATGCATTTGCATGGGAATTTCAGGAAAAAACTCGCACCTATTAGTAAGACCTGTGGTTTCATTAGGAGGAAAGCTTTCCTCCTTCTCTGGGTTTCACGAGAGACAACTGGAAAAGCTCTTTACATCCCAAAAAGAAATAATTTCTATGTCTAAGACACAACTTCAGAACCCACTTCCTGTCTAACTCCAATGCAAAAGTTACTATAAGGGTTGCAGGAACTGCTAACTCAGAATCTGAAGTTTCCAGGACATCTGAAAGATTAAGTGGCTGCTCCTGTCTCTGTCCTTTTTGAGATATGGTCTCCAGAACTGAACACAATACTCCAGGTGAGGCCTCACCAAGGACCTGTACAAGGGGACTATCACTTTCTTTTTCTTACTGGTTATTCCTCTCTCTATGCAGCCCAGCATTCTTCTGGATTTAGCTATTGCCTTGTCGCATAGTGTCTAGCGATCTGAAGATAGCAAAACAATCACCCCAAGGTCCCTCCCTTGCTCCGTGCACAACAGCCCTTTTCTCCTCAAGACATCCAGCTCTTTTGGATTGCCACACCCCAGATGCATGTCTTTGTACTTCTTGGCATTGAATCCCAGCTGCCATATCTTTGACCACTGTTAAAAGCTTCCTTAAATCACATCTCATTCTCTCTACTCCTTCTGGCATGTCCACTTTGTTGCCGATCTTAGTATCAACCACAAAAAGACAAACTTTCCTTCTATCTCTTCTGCAATGCCAATATTTTATTAACAATATCCTCATTATGTTTTAAATTCCATAAAGAAGATTTCATAAAAGACATTTGATATATCTAAAGGCCATCTCCTAAAAAACTCTCCCAAAACAACACTCATACATACTCTCCAACCTTCACACAATCCTCATTCATCATCATTCATTAAGTACTAGGGGTGTGCATTCGGATTGACCGCATTAGTAAAACGCAACTCATATTTTTTTTTTACTTAAAAAATTGATTCGACATAAACGATCGGATTTCCCACATATCGAACATAGATATGTTCGATATGTGGGAAATCGCGATTGTTGAGCCAAAATAAAAATATAAACCCCCTCACCCTCCTTAATCCCCCCCCCCGACTTACCACAACTCCCTGGTGATGGAGCGAGGAGTGAGGACGCCATTTCTGCAATCCTTGGCGAGAAGCATGTGACGTCGGCGGCACGTCGAGTGACGCCGGCGTCAAGTGATTCCCGGCTCGTTCGCGCCGGACGGCTCGTTCGGCCCAAAAAGAACTTTTGGCCAGCTTGGGGGGGCCTCCTGACCCCCCCAAGCTGGCCAAAACATAATGAGGATATTGTTAATAAAATATTGGCATTGCAGAAGAGATAGAAGGAAAGTTTGTCTTTTTGTGGTTGATACTAAGATCGGCAACAAAGTGGACATGCCAGAAGGAGTAGAGAACTTTTGGCCAGCTTGGGGGGGTCAGGAGGCCCCCCCAAGCTGGCCAAAAGTTCTTTTTGGGCCGAACGAGCCGTCCGGCGCGAACGAGCCGGGAATCACGTGACGCCGCGTCACTCGACGTGCCACCGACGTCACATGCTTCTCGCCAAGGATTGCAGAAATGACGTCCTCACTCCTCGCTCGATCACCAGGGAGTTGTGGTAAGTCTGGGGGGGGGATTAAGGAGGGTGAGGGGGTTTAAATTTTTTTTTTGCACATATGTACATATACCCAACTCATTGGATTTTTTTTATGTCCATATTGGCCGCAAGTGGGACCCCCTTTCGGACATAAAAAATATGAACATAAAATTTTGCTCTGCACATCCCTATTAAGTACAACATATAATTAAATATATCTCTCATTTTCTTTGTCAACTTTTTATCTCTAATTAATTATTTAAGTCCAAAATACAGAACTACAGATGCTTCGTTAATCTACTCAATACCCAAAATGGAATAGCAGTCACAGAATGTTGTTAACTCGTGCAACATCAAATCTTCCTATATCTTCAAGACCAATAATAAAGGGCGAACACCAGCTTTTACTTAACTTGTGGAGTTCCATCCAGAAGTACAATATGTGTTCGTTATGCACAAGTTTCCATTTGACTTGAAGATGAAGCACTTTTAGTCTTGAAAAATCATCACAAATGTTGCTGAATTCTTCCAATGTTGGTTTTCAAGCTCACTGCCTGAATTTATTATAATCACAACTCTCCCGGTACTCATTACTAGATACCTCAAGCCAACATCATTGTCAATGATAATTCACCCAATTAAATTTCTCCCATTGGCTAAAAACCCAACTGGAGAGATATTATTTAACACATTTTGATCAAATTCATCAAGGTAGGATTCTGTTATAAATAATATATTTAACTGAGATTGTTGCAGTGAGCCACCTGAGACAGATACAGGGGCAGAGGAGAAGTTGGAGAAACAGACATACAGATGGAGGTACAGGGTGAAAAGAGGAGAGAAACAGCTGGGACAAAGACAAAAGGGGAGGAAAGGGGAGATAGACACATGGGGAGCATGGTAGGGTTGAGATGCAGAGGGGAGCATGAAAGGAGGGAATGGGTCAGAGGGTCTCTTGCTCAGTCCGGCTGACAACTGCAGCTGTCTGGGAAATTGCTCTAGAGGCTGTACCTTCCTCCCTCAGGCCTCATTCTGGACCCATACCTTGTCCCATAGCAATTTGAAATTTACCTGATGTTAACAAAAACATATATTAGGGATGTGCAGGCAAAAAGTTTTCGTTGCGTACGTGATCCGTATTCGTGGGGGATCAATTCCGTTTCATGCGGAAGTATGAAGAATTCAATAAGTTGTCGATCTGTAAATATGTTACTACTAAATTAACTACAACCCCCCACCCTCCTGACCCCCCCAAGACTTACCAAAACTTCCTGGTGGTCCAGCGGTGGGGTCCGGGAACTCACTCAGACCCTCGGTGCTAGTTTCATCACGGCGCCGATAGCCTTTGTCACAGGGGCTACCGGTGCCATTGGTCAGCCCCTGTCACATGGCCATCGGTGCCATCTTGTGCTCCTACCATGTGACAGGGGCTGACCAATGGCACCGGTAGCCCCTGTGACATAGTATGGGCAAAGGCTATCGGCGCCATTTTGAGTCCTGGCGTTGGACGGCAGGTCACTCCGGGACCCCCGTTGGACCCCCAGGGACTTTTGGCCAGCTTGGGGGGACCTCCTGACCCCCAAAAGACTTGCCAAAAGTCCAGCGGGGGTCCGGGAGCGACCTCCTTTCACGCCAGCCGTCCGATCCCAATACTCAAAATGGCGCCGATCGCTGCCATTTTGAGACTCAAAATCGCCGTCCCGCCAATACTCAAAATGGCGCCGATCCCCATCATAGTGAGGGCAAAGGTTCCCGCCATGATGTGTATTTGAGCGTAGGAGATGTGCGTGTGCCCTAGGAGGCCATGGGAGTGAGCATGGTGAACTGGAACGCCCATGGTAAGTTGGAGGCGCCGAGGCCCTCGGCACCCGGCACCGGAGGCAGCCATCTTACCCAAGGAGGGAGAAAAGGGAAGAAAAGAGGTAAGGCAGAGCGATCGCAGCTGTCTGCGACCGACAGACGCAACACTTGCGGCCTGGAACCGCCATCTCCAGCATCTGCTTTGCGGCAAGGCCGCCGCTGAAGCCCTTCTCCATGCAGCCTGGAGGCCACCGGCCAGACTCCTCTTCTTGCGGCTGGGAAGCCGCTCTGGAATTCATCTTCAGTGGCTGAAGCGGCCCCCATCTTCTCTTCACAGCAGGAGCTGCTCCGATGCCTTGGGGCCTGCTCTGCGGCCTAGCTTTGCTCCTGCACCTCAGTGGCAGGGACGCTGCTCTCCAAGGTCCTGCCCATTCTTCCTAAGGGGCGAGGCCGTGCCTCTCTTCCCCTCTTAAAGGGCCAGCGAGGGAATGGTGCTCCTGTGACATCATCGAGGGAGTTGTCTCTTCTGCCCTTCAAAAGGGCTCAACCTGCATTCATTCGTCGCCTTCACAAGGAGCCAGTCCTCCTTAGGACTCCTCTGATTCCAGCTTCTTCAAGGCACCTTGTTCCTTGTTTTCTTCGTTCAATTTCCTGGTCTCTCGACGGATTCTTCCATGTCTTCCAAGTTGTCCTGATGTCCACATCCTCAGGTTATCTTGATGCCCTTCATCTCTTCCTGCTCCCGAAGTACCTTCGTCCCTTCGTCCCTTCTCTGAGTTCAGCTCACTTGCCCCGGACCTCATCTCAGCTGATCATATCCTGGAGTAAAGCCGTCCTATCCAGTGTCCGTTCCCTTGGTGGCTGAAGCCCCTTTCCGGCAGGATTGTCTTTCAGCGCTGCCCGGATGTCTTCCTGACCTTGAGCCTTAATCCTTGTCTTGTCCCATCTGAGTTCCAAGTTCCAAGATTCCTTGTCTCATCCAATCCGCGTTCCAAATTCCAGGTCCTCATCTCCTGAGTTCCAAGTTCCAGGTCCTCGTCTCCTGAGTTCCAAGTTCCAAGTCCTCGTCTCATGAGTTCCAAGTTCCAAGTCTTCGCCTTCATCAGCACCTGCCTTCGTCCACCCTTGTCTCCTGCCCGGCCTGCCGCCTCTACTGTTACCCAGCAGCAGGTCCAAAAGGGCTTGGAGTAGTCGGAGGACTACTCAGAGACCAACCTTGCGTGGTTGGCCTCTCAGAGGCCGTGCAGGTCAGCGGGGGCCTGGGATTCTGGTTCCGCCCAGACAAGGCTCCGTCTCACTAGCCTCGGCGCTTCCATGGAGCTCCTTGTCCGGTTCGCCGAGGTCCAAGGACACACTCCACTCGTCCCAGCGCAACACTTGGTCATTCTCTAGTTTCCTAAGTAGATGTTTTAAGTAAATAAATAGATAGCAGGGTTGTGCTGAAATGTAGCATTGTTAGTATATATTTGTCTGATCAAAACTATGGAAAGAGGTTGGAGGTGGGGAGGGGTTGGGAGGGGATATAATCAACAAAATTGATTACAGTATTGTATCCTTCCATGTTCTTTTGTTATTGATGCTACTGCCATTGGTGGCATGTGGCTTTAAGATTTATCATTCTGTTGCTTGTGATATCTTAATAAAGAATAATAAAAAAAAACTATGAAGAGAAAACTTTTAACTTATTTTCACTATATATGGAGGCATTAGTGAGATAAGAGACTTATCTGTGTGTTGAGTGGCATCTAGTGGCCAAAAGCTTGAAATAAGTTGTCAGGGCAACTGCTGCTGAGAGAAGTCTGCACAAACTTTTCCCAGAAAAATGCGGAGCGTTGTTACATCAAATTGTGAAAAATTTGCAAAACTTTCATTCCTGTTGTCCTCTATTCTACAGTTGAGACTCAGTCAGGAAACCTTTGGCCTCAATAGCATCACACTCTTCATCAAAGAATATTTATCTTCAAGACTAAAACCACAAATCTTTAAAGGCATATTTCATTGTAACTGATTCAAAAAATCTGATTAAGGATAGTGCTTCAAAAGAACCCATCCCTGGAAAATATCAGGATTGGGCCATGCCTTTTTGATATTGTGATTCTTGCATTTCAGATAATCATCCGTGACGGAAAAGAAACTAACATCTTTTAAATATATAAAATTAAGCTTGGAGTTTGCATTGATGCTACGTTATAAGTATCTCCTTTTACTCTATCATTGGTTTCAGATTCTTGTCTTCTTTGTTTTGAGTACTACTTCACCCTGCTCTCTCACAACCAAGGATCTAAATCAGTGGTTCCCAAATCCACTCCCAATCCCTTAGCCAGTCTGGTTTTCAGGATGACTGAAATGCATATGCATAAACTATATGTACAATGGTCCTAGATCCATGGTATGCAAACATAGCTAATACAATTTTTTTATAAATATTCTGAAAACCAGACTGGCTAAAGGATCCTGAAGACTGATTTTGAGAACCACTAGTCTAAATCAATCCAGCCATTTATTTAGCTTTAGGAGTAAAAGGAGCCCAGAGTGTGATTGAACAGTTTGCCAATGTAAGAATATTGCCACAAAGTGGGGAAATAAAACCTCAAACAAACCAGAAAACTGTGGAGAATCTCAAACCTTGCAATTTGGTTTTCAGGCATAATGTTTCTGTGTCCTTTCTGATAGATTCTGCTCCAGGCAAGGCATCAAGAGCTCTTGTTTTGGAGCTGAAGATATGGTAGAAAAAAGTGAGCAATTTCTTTTTTCCAACCCTCTAATCTGTTTTCTTCTTTCATCTCAGTCTCCTTTGCAGTAACACGCTTATATCTTGATTTTTTTACTCTCTTTTCTTCTGTCCATCAGCTATTTAATTGTCTCTTTCTCTCCATCTTTCTTTCTTCTTCTTTTTCAATATCTTCTTTCTCTTTCTCTCCCTCTCCCTCAAGCTTTCTTTTTTTCCCATCAACTTCTGCTTTTTTCCCCATTGTTCATTCTCCTTTTTCATCAGTTTCTGTTTTTTTTCCCCATAAAGCCTTCCCTCCCCAGGATCCTCTCCTTCCCCTTTTCATTTCCATGTTCCTGTCTTGCCCCCACCCTTTTAGTTTCTTTTCCCCCAGATTCTCTTCTGCTCCTTTTCTTTCCCTCCATGTACCTGTCAATCCTCATCTTCCTCCTCCCTTGTCCTCTTTACTTTTCATACGTCCTTCTCTTCTCCCTGGTCATGTGACAGCATCAGCAGAGAGCTAGCAGTGCACCTGAGACACAGTGAGCAAGTGCTGCTGTTCACCATGGCTGCCCCAACTGTTCCTTCTCATGTCTCCTCTCTAGACAAGAAACATGCAAGGGAAGGGGAGGAGGAGTCCATAGGGACTGGCAATATTCAGGAGTCTATTTCCTAAGTTCAGACGTTCAGATACTTGAAAGGTTTTAATGATCCAAAGACAACAACAAACCTTTTTCGTCAGAAAAAAAATCAGCAGAACCAGGGGTCACGATTTGAAGCTCCAGGGAGAAAGACTCAGAACCAATGTCAGGAAGTATTTCTTCACAGAGAGGGTGGTGGATGCCTGGAATGCCCTTCCAGAGGAAGTGGTGAAGACCAGAACTGTGAAGGACTTCAAAGGGGCGAGGGATAAACACTGTGGATCCATAAAGTCTAGAGGACGTGAATGAAGAGTGGGTGGCTTGCGGGAATGACGGCTACTACCTGGAGATAATACCCTTATTCAATAAATATACACACGGTTGCTGCGACTCCAACATTGCTCTAAGACTCCAACATTGCTCTAAGCTTCAACGGCAAGAGGAAATGTGGAAAAAAGGATTTGCATTCACAAAAAGCGGGGAGTAGCTTGCTTGTTATGGCGGTTACTACCCCAAACCAAATAAGCCTGATACTTCACTTTCAATGCATAACCAGCATAGCTCTCTCCTTCAACGGCAGGGGAGAAAGACTGATACTTCATGCACATCCAGCATAGCTCTCTGCTTCAATGGCAGGGGAGAAAGTCTGATACTTCGTGCATATCCAGCATAGCTCTCTGCTTCAATGGCAGGGGAGAAAGTCTGATAATTCACTTTCAATGCATATCCAGCATAACTCTCTGCTTCAACGGCAGGGGGAATGAAGAAAAGTGGATCTATATACAGACAACAACCAACAAGGACTGAATTACATAGTCTGGGTAAACAAATAAACATGGGTGTAGCTTGGTTATTGAGGCGGTTACTACCCCTAACTAATTAAGCTAGATATTTCACTTAGATGCAGCTCCAACACTGCTCTCTACATTAATGGTGGGGTGGAAGAGAAATAGAACCAAAAGGATACTAAGAGCCAAGAGTAACAGATAAGTATGAGAAAAAAAAAAAGTGTGAAGCTTGCTGGGCAGACTGGATGGGCTGTTTGGCCTTCTTCTGCCGTCATTTCTATGTTTCTATAATATGTTTTAAATGACAAATTCTATGCTCAACAAGCATTAAAAATGCATTATTTATTTATTTGTTCGTTTATTTATTTATCGAGTTTTATATACAGTCATTTGGTTTTGCCATCATAATGGTTTACATAACGTGTGTTACTGCTTAAATATTACTGACAAAGCTGAAATTTTCCCCTCGGCACTTAACGTGAATCCCAATAGGTTTAAAGTTTTATTTTCTGTGTCTATTAGGGGAATTAGATATAGGGTTAAGGTTTTATTTTCTTTGCGTATTAGTTTTATTTTCTGTGTGTAATATTTTCCTACGGTCATGTTTTTGCTATGGAAATATGAGAATGTTGTTTCCTGATGTAATATTCAGCAGTGGTTGATTCCTCTCTACCACAGTCATAATGTAATATGTATTATATATAGTATGTTACCCAAATTACAATACTAAGAGGGAATCTTTTCACATTAAGGGTCTGATTTTCAAAAGCATTTACATGATTAAAATTGGGTTTTACATGTGTAAATGCATTTTACCCATGTTAGTGGGCTTTTGAAAATTGCTGCAATGTAGGCCATTGAATTGTCCATAGGATTTACTATTGTAAGTGCACATTACACATATAAATGGCTTTTTAAAGTTGCTACAGTAGTGTGTTACATTTACATGCGTTAACTCCTTTGAAAATTCACCTGTAAGAGTCAATTAGGGATTAACATCAACAAGTGAGTAATTAACCTTGACTTTAACAATTGATTAAATGGAGTCCTATAGCAGGTCACTGACAAGAAGATTAAAATAAAGTCTCTTAAATATTTTAGGGCACTAATAAATTAGGTTTATTGTCCCCACTTCTTCCACATCTTTCCATAACTTTAACAATTCAAAAACATAAAGATTCAGATAGCAGTCCGACAGAAGGATGGAACTATCCAGTCTTTTGCACAGAGTACATTGTATATGCTACCTATTGATAAGAGGTTGTATGTGTGCACTCAGTGCAAAAAACTCCTGGATTTAAGAGCATGAGTCTGATCTCTGAAGGCTAGAATGACAGTTCTGGAGGGCTTGAGGTAAACCTAGAGGTATAAAGAATAAACCTTCAGTGACATAGTGGAGTGGTCCCACCTCCAGTCTAGTAGCTCCTGTTCTGCTTTGGAGGATCAAGGTCACCTGAAAGGAGAACATTATCTTGGTGTGAAACAAAGTTATCCTGTAGCTAGAACCTGCACATTAAGTCAGTGATTCTCAACCAGTGTGTCGCCAAGCACCAAGAGGTGTATCGTGTGGTCCACTGGCCTGGCTGCTTTTCTCTCCCCCTCCTTTCACCCAAGCAAGAGAGGCAGACATCCTGCCACTGCTGCCATTGCTGCCTGGCCTGTCAATCCTTGATGGGAACGGCATCAGTGTCAGTAGGAATTAGCAACTACAGAGTGACCTTTCTTTTACCCAACCCCTGGCCCAGAAGAGGAAGAGATGTATAGTGGGTACATAGGAAAAAGAAAAGGCCATGCTGCATTCTAAAGTAGTGGCAGCACTGGCCCAAAGAGTGGCACAGGCTTGGAGAAAAACAGAAGAGCAGCTGACGATCCACAATGGAAGACAGTAGGTTAGCCCCCTCAGCCAATGGGATTCTTTCTTGGGCCTTGAGGACTGGAGGAGGAGGCTGCTGTATCTCCCATTTGTGTTCTGGGATGCAGAGGATTGAGTGAGATTGAGAGTAAGCCAGTATGTGTGTGATAGAGTGAGAAAGAATGTGTGTGACTGAGAGCTTTCATGTAAATGAGTGAAATCATGTGTGTGTAAATGAGAGTGAGCATGTGTGTGATTGAGAGCATGCATAAAAAGAGAGAGATCACTTGTTTCATTGAGAGCATGTGTTTGCAAGTGAGAGAGTATGTGTGTGATTGAGAGAATGTGTTAAGTAACAGAGAGAGAGCATGTGTGTGATTGAGAGCATGTTTGTAAGTGAGAGACAGCACTTGTGTGATTGAAAGCATGTGTGTAACTAAGAGAGAGAGAACATGTATGTGATTCATAGAGAGACTGGTCAGAAAGGTGAGTATATGTGTGTCAGAATGAGAGATTGATCAGGGAAGTGATTGGTATGTGTGAGAGACAGAGAGAGACTGTTCAGAGAGGTGACTTTGTGTGTGAAAGTGAGAGACTGCTCAGGCAGGTGATTGATGTGTGAGAGACAGAGAGAGAGACTGGTCAGGGAGGTGACTGGTATGTGTGTGAGATAGAGACTGGTTAGGGAGTTGACTGATATGTGTGTGTGAGACAGAGAGAGACTGGTTAGGGAGGTGACTGGTGTGGGTGTATGTGTGTGTGTGTGTGTGTGTGTGTGTGAGAGAGAGAGAGAGAGAGAGAGAGAGAGAAAGAATGAAAGACTGGTCATGGAGGTAACTGGTGTGTGTGAGGGACAGGTCAGGGAGGTGACTGGTATGTGTGTGTGAGAGACTGGTTAGGGAGATGACTGGTATATGATCTTGTGCCCTAAGGAAGAGGACCATGAGGACAGAGCTCCAGCAGCCACTGATACTTTTGATGTTTGCTACTGGTAGAGATGTGAATCGGAACCGGAATCTGATCGGTTCCGGTTCCGATCCAAATCTTAAAATTTTTATCGCCCAGCCCGATTTGAGTTCTGATTATCGGCTGCGCCCGATCCGATAATCAAAACACCCTCCGGAACCCCCAAAAAAGGTTTTAAAATTACCTGGTGGTCCAGCGGGAGCGCGGGGAGCGATCAACGGCTCTCAGGCCATTGGCTGCGTTAATAAAAATGGCGCCGATGGCCCTTTCCCCTTACCCTGTGACAGGGCAAAGGTAGCGCCGGCACCATTTTGAATACTGGCAATATGGCCCGAGTGCAGGAGGTCGCTCCCGGACCCCCACTGGAGTTTTGGCAAGTCTTGTGGGGGTCAGGAGGCCCCCCCAAGCTGGCCGAAAGTCCCTGGGGGTCCGGGAGCGATCTCCTGCACTCAGGCCGTATTGCCAATATTCAAAATGGCGCCGGCGCTACCTTTGCCCTGTCACAGGGTAAGGGCAAAGGGCCATCGGTGTCATTTTTATTAACGCAGCCAATGGCCCGAGAGCGGGAGATCGCGCCTCCTCTGGACCACCAGGTAATTTTAAAAGGTTTTGGGGGGGGGGGTCAAGAGGGTCATTTTAAAGGGTCGGTGGGTTGTTTTTTTTATCGGCCATCGGCGCCATTTATATTAGTGGCAGCCAAAATGGCGCCGATGGCCCAAGAGCGGGAGATCGCGCCGGGACCCCCCCACTGGACCACCAGGTAATTTAAAACATTTTGGGGGGGTTCGGGAGGGTGGGGGATTTGTTTTAAAGGGTCGGGGTGGGTTTAGGGGTTGTTTTGGTTTGCCGGTTTTCCCACCCTCCCCCCTCCCCCGATTTATGATTTTTCACGATAAATCGGGGGAATTTCTATTGTATCGCGACTCTAGCGATTTTTGACAATTAAAAACATATCTGACGATTTTTTTAAATTGTCAAAAAACGATTCACATCCATAGCTACTGGACTGCAAGGGAAAGAAGTAGAAGAGTTTCTGGAGAGAGTAAGTTAAGGTGTCTTTTTAAGTTCATTTTTCTTGATTGACTGCCATTTTAATAATTGGCTATTATATGATTTATCTGCTGTTTTGAAATATTTTATTGTTGTTTGGAGAATTTTTATAATTTTTATGAGTTTGTAATTATTCGATATCATTCTATTCATCAGTTGTTTTGAAACATTTATTCTCTTTAAGATGAATTTTTAAAGCCCGGCATGTGCATTAATTAGGTAATATGTGAATAAGTCAGGCTCATGCCCTGACTGTATTTTAAAAAGTGCCCAGATATGCATATAAATCCCACAGCACGTACAGCTCAGAACTTTTCAGAAAACTGTGGGGCATGGGTGTGGTCGTGCAGGGCTGGGCATTGGCGTGTCAGGGCCTGGCCAAGAGATGTGCGCATAAATGCTTATACATCCCAGTGCATGCCGAGGTCCCCTGTCTTGTAACTTTACGTCTGCTATGGATGGTGTGCAAGTTATAAAAGAAAAAGATCAAGCCATTTTGGAAGGGTTTAAAGAATCTGAGTTAACTAGGGAGAGTACAGCCTATCAAACCAGGGGAGTCTGGAGAACCTAGCTGTTAACTGGGTGAACTGGTAGACAAACTGGTAATGGTGTCGGCGCGCTCCCCTTTTAAATTTACCTGGAAGAAGCGGGATTTGCGCGCCCATGCAAATAGCCACTTAAAGTTTGGTACATATGTGCACATGGCCAGGCTATTTAACAACATGCTCATTTATACACATGCAAGTTATAAAATGGCCATGTCCCTGAACTGCGGGCTGATATACACACACCAATATGTGCTCGCATGCCAGTTTGAAAGTTCCCTCTTTATTAGTATAGTTTTAAAATTATTATTTTATATTTCTTGAGGAATGTATAAAAAGAAATGTGCAGACAAAAACGGAACTGGAAACAGTAAGAAGCCAAACTCTATATGCAGTGCAACAGTGGAAAACAAAAACATTAGCTTTATGGTCACTTTATTCTGTATTTGATCAGGGTCTGTCTGGGTTCTGCATGTGTGACTGAGGTGAGGTATTCTTCAAGCTTGTAGTTTCTATGTAGGGATTCATAACAGCTTGGCTTATTCTGTTTTCCTAATAAGGGGTGCCTTGCTGATTAAGGTTTAATATTTGTAGTGTTGCCTTTTCATAGGTTGGGTCGTTAGGTTTGAATGTGTTCCATAATGCAGGTGTTACTTTGTGTGGATTAGTTTGTGTGCATTGTTGCAGATTCTGGGAGTATGTTAAGTGCTATATTTTTCTTTCCATTTCTCCAGGTTTGCACTGCATGCAGAGTGGCTTTTTTTGGGTTTCCATTCCAGTTTCTGTCTCCATATTTGTAATATGTGGTCTTTCTGTATTTGGTGAAGGTTGGTTTTGTGTGTGTGACTGAGGTGAGGTATTTTATTAGTATATATGCATTTGTATCAGTCTTATTTGCTGTGTTTTCTCAATAGGTCATGCATTAGTGGTGAACTGCAGTCTTTTCATAAAGTAGGGCTATTGTGCCTGGTAGTAGAGGGAGTTTTTGTTCCTGTTACTGAGTTGACCTCAGAATATCTTTTTTGTATAGCGATTTGTTCGGAGAATGTCCTAGGTCTGCTCTACACCCTTTCTTGGGGACCTGGGTGGGGTAGGGGGTCCTGTGGATACATAGTGCATGTTTACATTTAGTCCCATGACAGTCATGTGTTCAGTGTGTCATGCATGTGAGAACCATTTCTCAGGTGTGTCCCAACAGAAAAAAGGTTGAGAACCACTCAACTAGGTGATGAATTATCCTAACTCATCAAGAAAATGTCTTTAGGGATGTAGGCCTAGGAGGGAAGGTTTAAGACAGCTGTTGTAGAAGATGATGCTGTTATTAGAAATGTAGACAGCTGAGCCTGACTTCAGTGCCGGGAAAAATAGTGGAAACTATTCTCAAGGTCAAAATCGTAGAGCATATAGAAAGACAAGGTTTATTGGAACACAGTCAACATGGATTTACCCAAGGGACGTTTTGCCTAACAAATCTGCTTCATTTTTTTTGAAGGAGTTAATAAACATGTGGATAAAGGTGAACAGGTAGATGTAGTGTATTTGGATTTTTCAGAAGGCATTTGACAAAGTCCCTCATGAGAGGCTTCTAAGAAAACTAAAAAGTCATGGGATAGGTGGCGATGTCCTTTCGTGGATTATAAACGGGTTAAAAGACAGGAAACATAGAAACATAGAAACATAGAAATGACGGCAGAAGAAGACCAAATGGCCCATCTAGTGTGCCCAGCAAGCTTCACACATATTTTCTCTCATACTTATCTGTTTCTCTTAGCTCTTGGTTCTATTTCCCTTCCACCCCCACCTTTAATGTAGAAACAGAGTAGGATTAAATGGTCAATTTTCTCAGTGGAAAAGGGTAAACAGTGGAGTGCCTCAGGGGTCTGTACTTGGACTGGTGCTTTCCAATATATATATATATATATATATATCTATAAATGATCTGGAAAGGAATACGAGGAGTGAAGTTATCAGATTTACAGATGATACAAAATTATTCAGAGTAGTTAAATCACAAGCGGATTGTGATACATTACAGGAGGACCTTGCAAGACTGGAGGATTGGGCATCCAAATGGCAGATGAAATTTAATGTGGACAAGTGCAAGGTATTATATATAGGGAAAAATAACCCTTGCTGTAGTTATACGATGTTAGGTTCCATATTAGAAGCTACCATCCAGGAAAAAGATCTAGGCATCATAGTGGATAATACTTTAAAATTGTCGGATCGAGATCACATGATGTGCTGAGCCAGGAAGAAGCGCGTCTCACTGGCTCCTAGGCCCACTCCACTAATCAAAACCTTTATTTAATACCACTGCACAAACTATTATCTCTGAGCTGCTCCTAAGGGAAGGTGTATGTCCACCATCCATTCCTGGTGCCAACCATCACCCGGGATGACCACGAAAACCACAAGACGGGACAAGGACAGACCGAAGGCACCTGAGGCGAATATGGCCGCAGAACCGAGCAAGTTGAAACCCGAATCTCCACGCTGGAGGATGGAGCGGTGGTGGCGGCAGACCACGTGTCCGCCCACAAGACGAAACTAAAGGCCATGCAAGCAAAACTAGAAGACCTCGAGAATCGGTTACAGAGGGATAATCTTCGTTTTCTGGGCTTCTCGGAAGAGATTGCCGAGCACTCATTATGTACTGTGCTCGAAGAATGGTTACCGGATGCCTTGAACCTCCCCCACCTCCGCAGGAAGATAGTCATTGAACGGGCTCTTAGGCTTGGCGCGAAAAACGCTAACGTGGTCAGGCCTAGATTAATAATAGCCAAGATCTTGAACTCGGCCCATAAAGCGGAAATTTGACGGGCTACCAGGAATAAAACAGCATTGGCTTATCAGGGACACCCTATTCGGGTGTTCCAGGACTTTTTGGCAGCGGTCTCGGAGGCCTGGAGGGGGTTTTCTCCGCTCTGCTCCACCCTCCATGCTCACGGGATAAAATTCTCACTAATGTTTCCAGCACGGCTGAAAATATGGTCGGCAGACAAGCCATATATATTTGATACTCCAGCGAAGGCACAGGCCTTTGTAGACTCATTGAATAAGGAATGAATGTGACTGTGCAACGACTTGGCTCGCTGACCTATTAAGCAAGTTTGTTTTTGTTTGCATGGTACAGAGTTACCCCGGATGGACAGTGCTTTCTTTTTAAGGATGGAAACTTGTTGCCCTCGTATTATCCAGCATCTTTTGGTCGTCTTTAGGAGTCAACACTCTCAAACCTGTGATTTGGAGGAGAATTTAAATCTGCGCCACGCATTTTCCGGGTGCAGACGGAGAGGTAATACAGATTGTGTCTTCTCCAGGAGACAGGCGGCTGCCACCCCTATTTCTTTGTCTACTGTGGAACACATTCCATGGCACTGGGTAATCTCGCAGCAGGAACAGTTACAAAGCCAGGATGAGGACTAATGCAAATTAGTTTCATAGTTTTTTTAATTTTTATTATTATTATTGTCTCTTCTGGACATCCACAGCAATCTTCCCCGGACGAGGTGTTTGTCTTTTGTTCCACACTGTGGGGAGGACATCAGTGATTGAATCTTTCCAAACTAAACTTTGGGTTCCAGGGAGGACAGAGTGGCACGGATGCTGTTATTCTTCTAGAACAACAGTTGGTTTGCTTGTTATCATGCTGTTATAAATGTTCATTATCATTTGTATGTGACAGATTATATGTTATTCGCAGTTGGTTTATGTTTTTTCTACTTGTGGAGTGGGTCTGGACACATGAATCCGGATCTCAGTGCCCTCATTATGAGGGCTATATGGGAGTTTAGGCAGGTGACTATGGGGTCTCGGTATGAGGGGGGGGGGGGGAGGAGGGAGAGGGGAAGGGGTTGGGGACAGAAGGACAAAGGGTAGGGGTTGGGGACAGTGGGATAGGGGATAGGGGAACCAGGGAGGGGGAGCTAAATATGGAGCGTAGAGGGGAAGTTACACGCTGGCAGTTCCCTTGTACCAATACTGGGAAGCAGTCATGTTTTTCATTTTGAATTGGATACTTCTGTGCAGGATGCTGTTCTCTGGGGGGCCTTAGCGGGGAGTGCCTTCGCCGGGCAGATATTGTCATAACGCATTATTTCTACCATGAATCGGTGAATGACTCCTAACACTCGAGTCATTTCTTGGAATGTTTGCGGGCTGAACTCTCCCATTAAGCGGTCCAAAGTATTGACCCATCTAAAAAGGACTGCCGCAGACATTGCCTATTTACAGGAAACGCATCTGAGTGACATTGAGCATACCAAACTGTGTAGGGACTGGGTGGGTGAAACTCGCTATGCCTCTGCTAATACTAGATCAGGAGGCATTGCTATCTTAATTCACAAGAAACTCCCCATCAAGATCACAAAAGAAATTAAAGATCCGTTGGGCAGATACCTTATATTGGTCACTGATATTTTTCACCATAAAGTAGTATTGTGTAATATATATGCCCCCAATGTGTATGACGCTCAGTTTTTTAGAAAACTTTATACCCATTTAATTCCATACTTAACACATGTTTTGATTTTAGGGGGAGACTTTAATACTATTCGCGATCCCCAAGTGGATGCCTCTCAGGGCCGGAAGCCAGAGGAAGGGCAGGGTAAGGGGCCGACCATGTTGGAAAATACATTACAGTTACTAGATGTATGGTGCACCCTCCACCCTTCAGAAAAAGATTTTACTCATCTCTCGAGGGCCCATGCCACCCTCTCACGCTTAGATTATTTTCTTATTAGTATACACGCTTTCCCAAAGGTCATGGATGCTAGGATCCATAATATTATTATTTCAGATCATGCACCGGTGTGGGTTGATTTCCAATTTATAGCAATGGGACCTAATCATGTTTGTGGCGTTATCCATACTATTTAGCATCTGATGCAAATTTCAGGGCATATCTGCAGGCTAAATGGAATGACTATGCCAGCCTTCATAAAGAACATGAATCACAACCTATACTATATTGGTACACAGCTAAAGCAGTACTTAGGGGAGACATAATTTCCTATGTAGCCCATAGACATAAAGTCCTTAATCAGCGCATTATGTCCCTCACTACTCAGCTGCGCAAGACCAGACTTAAATTGGCCACAGCAAATACTGCTGCTCTGCGTTCGTTATATCTCTCTCAATAGAGATGACCGGTAGATATAGTATACTTGGATTTTCAGAAGGCGTTTGACAAAGTTCCTCATGAGAGGCTTCTAGGAAAAGTAAAAAGTCATGGGATAGGTGGCGATGTCCTTTCGTGGATTGCAAACTGGCTAAAAGACAGGAAACAGAGAGTAGGATTAAATGGGCAATTTTCTCAGTGGAAGGGAGTGGACAGTGGAGTGCCTCAGGGATCTGTATTGGGACCCTTACTTTTCAATATATTTATAAATGATCTGGAAAGAAATACGATGAGTGAGATAATCAAATTTGCAGATGACACAAAATTGTTCAGAGTAGTTAAATCACAAGCAGATTGTAATAAATTGCAGGAAGACCTTGTGAGACTGGAAAATTGGGCATCCAAATGGCAGATGAAATTTAATGTGGATAAGTGCAAGTGATGCATATTGGGGAAAAATAACCCATGCTATAATTACACAATGTTGGGTTCCATATTAGGTGTCATAGTGGATAACACATTGAAATCGTCGGTACAGTGTGCTGCGGCAGTCAAAAAAGCAAACAGAATGTTGGGAATTATTAGAAAGGGAATGGTGAATAAAACGGAAAATGTCATAATGCCTCTGTATCGCTCCATGGTGAGACCGCACCTTGAATACTGTGTACAATTCTGGTCGCCACATCTCAAAAAAGATTTAATTGCGATGGAGAAGGTACAGAGAAGGGCTACCAAAATGATAAGGGGAATGGAACAGCTCCCCTATGAGGAAAGACTAAAGAGGTTAGGACTTTTCAGCTTGGAGAAGAGATGACTGAGGGGGGATATGATAGAGGTGTTTAAAATCATGAGAGGTCTAGAACGGGTAAATGTGAATCGGTTATTTACTCTTTCGGATAGTAGAAAGACTAGGGAGCACTCCATGAAGTTAGCATGGGGCACATTTAAAACTAATCGGAGAAAGTTCTTTTTTACTCAATGCACAATTAAACTCTGTAATTTGTTGCCAGAGGATGTGGTTAGTGCAGTTAGTATAACTGTGTTTAAAAGAGGATTGGATAAGTTCTTGGAGGAGAAGTCCATTATCTGCTATTAATTAAGTTGACTTAGAAAATAGCCACTGCTATTACTAGCAACGGTAACATGGAATAGACTTAGTTTTTGGGTACTTGCCAGGTTCTTATGGCCTGCATTGGCCACTGTTGGAGACAGGATGCTGGGCTTGATGGACCCTTGGTCTGACCCAGTATGGCATTTTCTTATGTTCTTATGTTCTTAGTATGCATTGAATTCTCTTATCCATCAACGGACGCAGAAAAGTATGTTATTTTACAAATATAAACTTCACCAGTATAGTAATAAAGCGGGGAGGATGATGTCGAATTTAATTAAAACTGCCCAATCCTCCCGCTATGTTCCAGCACTGCGTGATTCCTCTAATAAGGTGATCAAAAGCACTCCTGATATCCTGAAGTGCTTCCGGGACTTTTTTGCTTCTCTATACACCTCGGAGGGCTAGAATGAGGATGCCTGCGACCAATTCTGTGCAAAACTTTCACTCCCATGTCTCTCACCCACACAAAGAGATGACCTTAATAAGCCTATTTTGACAGAGGAGGTACGGATAGCTATCACCCGCTCCAAGTGTTTTAAAGCCCCGGGGCCAGACGGCTACTCCGCAGAATTTTTTAAGCTTTTGAACACACTGGTAGCTCACCCATTGGCTGGGGCATTTACGGCCCTAATCGAACAAGGCTTGTACCCAGCTTATACCAATAGGGCCCATATCACGCTAATCCCGAAGGGTGGTAGGGACCCTCTCTCCCCAGCATCCTATCAGCCCATCTCCCTCCTTAATTATGACCAGAAATTATTAGCTAAAATACTGGCGGACTGCTTGGCCAATATCATTCCTGACTTGATAGGGGATCACCAGGTGGGATTTGTGCGTCGCCAATATGCACAGTCTAACATAAGGAAAATATTGACGGCTATGACTATCAGTCAACAATTGTCACAACCCTTTTTGGCAATCAGTTTTGATGCTGATGAGGCCTTCGATAGGGTGGAGTGGCCTTATCTCTTCTACATATTGCAAAAGATGTGATTTGATGGGTTTTTCATGGAGGCAGTTTACTTATTATATAGTGAGCCCCAGGCCCTGGTGGTAGCAAATGGGATGCAATCAGACCCCTTTCAAGTGACCAGAGGCACCAGGCAGGGATGCCCCTTATCTCTATTACTGTTCATTTTACAATTAGAACCCCTGTTACTGGCCATCGAGTCCCGTCCTGATATTCGGGGAGTACGTATGGGGCAGACTATATTTAAATGTGTTGCTTTTGCTGATGACCTGTTGGTCTTCCTAACATCCCCACGGAATTCCCTGTCTCCCTTGCTACAATTAATAGGGTGCTTTGGGACCTTTTCAGGCTTATGATTAAATGAATCCAAATCGTCAGCTTTGGCATACCCTGACACTTTAAAACAACAGTGGTCGGATCCCTTTCCCCTGCAGTGGGCGGAGGGGCAGATTGGTTATCTAGGAGTGAATATTCCCATAAATCCTGAGTCAATCTATCAAGCAAATGTGCCCCGGTTGCTGAAGGATACCCAAGCCTCTTTAAGGGTTTGGAGTCAGTTACCTCTTTCACTAGGTGGTCGGGTCAGCTTGTTTAAAATGACTTTGCTCCCGAGGTGGTTATATTTTTTACAAAATGTACAAATATGGCTTACCAGAGCTGACTTAAATAGATTATATAGCTCCCTTCGACGATTCATTTGGAGGGGAGGAAAGCCTTGCATACCCTTATCTTGGCTACATGCTCGTTGGGGCAATGGGGGAGTAGGGCTGCCGAATCTCGCCCTTTACAATTTTGCTTGTAACCTTCTGCTGATCAGAGATTGGTTATTAGATCAGTCACATTTTGCCCCCTGGCTCGCAGATACAGCGGCCACATATCCATATGCTCTTCCTTATGTTTTGCAAGCCCGACCTTTCAGCCTTCCTCTCGTTTTAACGCAATTTGCTTTGCTTCGACCGTTTAGATGCACCTGGCTATGGTTAACAAAATTACTTCAGATTCCACGGACTTGTGCGGGGCTTCTTCCCATAATGGGTAATGGGGATTTTCTCCCGGGGTCGCAATCTAGTTCCTTTAAATTGTGGAGATCTAGAGGTATAATCAGACTGGGGCATGTCCTTTCTCAGGAAGGGAGGATTTTTTCGTTGGGGGAACTGACCCAGATTTATGGTTTGGACACAACCCAAACATGCGCATACTTACAACTCCGTCATTACCTCCAGGCCTTGCCGGAATCTAGTAGACATCCGCAGGTACTTTCGGCCCTTGACAAGGTCTTTAACTTTAAACGTTCCAGAGAACTTTCTTTGTCAATGTACTATAAAACTTTAAGTGGCATGGTTTCAGTGAACATCTACTCTATCCTGGAGGACCGTTGGAATCGGGATGGAGAATTCAGAGTAAATCCTAGTATTTTGCGAACCTGTTTTAGGCGAATAACCAGAATCTCTTCCAACATGTATTACCAGGAGTTGCAATTTAAATTTTTGTGTCACGCCTATGTATTCCCACAGAGGGCGTAGCAATTAACCATATCCACATCCGCAGCTTGTCCCCGCTGCCCAGTTCATACCTGTACTTTATCCCACTCCTTTTGGTCTTGCCCCTCGGAACGTCGTTTTTGGCAGCGACTGGCCAAATTTTTAGCTGACATAATAGATGTGGCTTTCCCGATATCCCCTTTGTGGCTTTTATTTAATTGCATTTCCCTGATTCGGATTCGAGATCCTGGTTCTCGCCTTTTATTGCAGAAAGCAAGTTTGGTGGGGAAAAAAGTAATTTTATCTGTATGGCGCTCGACGGATCCTCCATCCTTCTGGACTTGGAAAAATCAATTTCATGCACTAATGACAATGGAGAACTTGGGGGCGTGGGGAACGCCCCGACAGCAACGAATATTCCTTGCCACCTGGAACCTCTACTTGCAGCATCTCCCAACTCGAGCACGTAGTTTGATATTGAACGATTGAATTTCTACCATCCTGGACTATTGGGAGCTTCCGTTGAATATCTCTTTTGGATATGACTTGAGCGTGGATGACTAACCATTACAAGGGACTGGTGGTAGCTCCTCATAACAAGGGGGGGAGGGGATGCACAGGAGGACCGGGCTAAGGTCCGGCGGGGGTTTTATTCTATTGTATAAAGGTCAGAACCATACCTGCGCATCTTTGTATTGTTATTGTTGTAATGGTGTTAGGATAAAACCAATAAAAAGTTTGAACCTAAAAATTGTCGGCTCAATGTGCTACAGCAGTCAAAAAAGCCATCAGAATGTTAGGAATTATTAGGAAGGGAATGGTTAATAAAACAGAAAATGTCATAATGCCTCTATATCGCTCCATGGTGAGACCACACCTTGAATACTGTGTACAATTCTGGTCGCCGCATCTAAAAAAAGATATAGTTGCGATGGAAAAAGTACAGAGAAGGGCAACCAAAATGATAAAGGGGATGGAACAGCTCCCCTATGAGGAAAGACTGAAGAGGTTAGGGCTGTTCAGCTTGGAGAAGAGACAGCTGAGGGGAGATATGATTGAGGTCTTTAAGATCATGAGAGGTCCTGAACGAGTAGATGTGAATCGGTTATTTACACTTTCAAATAATAGAAGGACTAGGGGGCATTCCATGAAGTTAGCAAGTAGCACATTTAAGACTAATCGGAGAAAATTCTTTTTCACTCAACACACAATTAAGCTCTGGAATTTGTTGCCAGAGGATGTGGTTAGTGCAGTTAGTGTAGCTGGATTCAAAAAAGGTTTGGATAAGTTCTTGAAGGAGAAGTCCATTAATGGCTATTAATCAAGTTTACTTAGGGAATAGCCTCTGCTATTAATTGCATTAGTAGCATGGGATCTTCTTAGTGTTTGGGTAATTGCCAGGTTCTTGTGGCCCTGGTTTGGTCTCTGTTGGAAACAGAACCTGGGAAGTAACTGGTTAAAAGACAGGAAACAGTGACTAGAGCTAAATGGTCAGTTTTCCCAGTGGCAAAAGATAAATAGTGTCAAGCCCCAGGGATATGTACTTGGACAGTGGGACCAATGCTGTTTAACATATTTCTTAATGATAGGGAAAAGGGAGCAATAAATGAGCAGGTCCATATTCAGACACAGACCAGCTAATTTTAGAGGTATATTCAATAGTGAAACCGCCCTATTGAATATAGTCGGCTGTCTTAAAGTTAGCCGGCTTAAAGTCTTAGTTAGGTGGCTTTTGAATATTGTAGCGCTTGGTAGATGGGAGTGCGAGGGGGCGCTCCTAGGCACGGGACAAGATGTGTGCCCCTGTGGTGAGACTAGTCCCTCTGGGTAGACACGAGGAATCTGGAGGGCCGGAGCCTCCATGGACCTGCATAAGAACATAAGAAAATGCCATACTGGGTCAGACCAAGGGTCCATCAAGCCCAGCATCCTGTTTCCAACAGTGGCCAATCCAGGCCATAAGAACCTGGCAAGTACCCAAAAACTAAGTCTATTCCATGTAACCATTGCTAATGGCAGTGGCTATTCTCTAAGTGAACTTAATAGCAGGTAATGGACTTCTCCTCCAAGAACTTATCCAATCCTTTTTTAAACACAGCTATACTAACTGCACGAACCACATTCTCTGGCAACAAATTCCAGAGTTTGCACACCCCGGAAAGACCACCAACACAATGGTGGTCTCCGAACGGTCCTCTGACCGTTCCCAGCCCTTTCGGACCTGCAGCGGGGAGCAGCAGAGGCGGCATGCTGGATAGAGGTCAGGTTAGCTGAAGACCTTGGAACTTGGAATAGAGGAGACTAGACGAGGTCTTGGAACTTGGAACAGGCGAGACGGGTGAGCACAGTCCCTCAGGCGCCCTACACAGCTGGAAGGCTGGTTGCGGACCACAAGGGGAGCGGGCGAGCTCAGGACAACACACGCAGGAAAGGATTGATCAACCCCTGGATCCTCCAGGGTCGGAACAAGGGAACTTGACGACTGGAACCTCGACATTAAAAACAGGAACCTCCAGAGGCTTGGTTTACTCAGAACCTGGGTCATCAGGACTGGAACATCAAGACTGGAACATCGGAGATACTGCAGATAACGAAGATCAAGGGATGAAGAACATTAAGGAGTCTCAGGAACAAAGACAAGGTAGCAGGCAGGAACAAGATAGAGAAGTCCTAGGGAGGACTGATCCCATGCCAAGGCGAAGACAGACTGGCAGAGAAGCCCTCTTATAGGGCTGAAGAAAGGCAATTGTAAACCGTTCTGATAGTGAAACCAAATGATGGTATACAAAACACGTTAAATAAATAAATAAACAGGTATATAAATATATAAATAAATAGCCTCCCTGGGAGGAGTTCCACAAGGGCCACACCTGGCTGGCCCTTTAAATGTAGAAAGGAGCCACGGGCCTGCCCCTTAGGAAGGAAGGGGCAGGACCCTGGACAGCAGCCATGCTACCTCTGAGAAGACGGAGCAGGGCTGGGCCGAGGAAACAGGCCCCAAGGCACAAGGCGGCTCTCCTGCTACTGAAGGAGGAGGAAGAATGGCACCAGCCGCGAAGGCAAGTCCGGGGCCGTGGAACCAATTGGTGGCATCGGTGGCTCCCAAACCGCGAAGGGGACCCGGTCAGCGGCATCCTGCCGTGGGAGAAGTCCGGGGCTGTGGCCTCTGGACTGCGAAACAGTGGTGGCTCCATGCCGTGGGAAAGGCCCCTGCTTCTGCGGCCTCCGGGCCAAGGTAAGAGCCTTGGGGGAGGAAAATCATTGTTTCTGGTCCAGTATGGGGTCTATTTAGATCACCTTATTAAGAGCATGAGCAGGAGGTAGGGCTCAGCAAACCACCAGCTGGGCCTTGCGAGACACGGCAGGCCCTGGAAGTTCTGCCTAGGGGCATTTTCAACCCCATCGCTAGATGTGAGCTGATAAGAGTTTGTAAACAGCGGTTCAAGGCTAGTGATCTTTGTAGTAACTCTGGAGACCAGGCGAGGTCTCAGCTTGGTCCCGGTCCCAACCGGAGGTAGGGGGAGTTTAAGGGAGGGAGAAGTATAAAGAGGGGAAGAATTAAGACTTTGCACTGGGTTTTCAGTTATACTATTGTTTGTTAAATAATAAAGCTGTGGCCATATTATTCCAAAGTGATTTTAGTGTCTGCTATTCCTTCTTTGTAGTCTCTGCCTTGGTGGATGAGAGCAGGAGCCAGAGGGAAACAACTGTCCTGGTGCCCCAGTTAATGGAGAATATTATAAACCTCTGTATCAATCCATGGTATGACTGTACCTTGAGTACCGTGTGCAATTCTGGTTATTCCATGTCGAAAAAAAGATAACATAGCTAGAAAAGGTAGAGAAAAGGGCAATAGAAATGATAAAGGGATGGAATGGCTTCCTTATGAAGAGAGATTAAACAGATTAGGGCTCTTCCACGTGGAGAAGAGGCGAGTGAGAGGGAATATGATAGAGTAACATGTAACACCATGCATATCTTGTATCGATGCACACAAACCTAATAAGAAAACATAACTTATTTATACCAAAAAAACAATCTTTTTTTTACTTTTTCAGAATTAGCACACACCTAAGTGCTGATAGAATCATGACTGGTTTTGCTCACGATATATCTTTCATAAATGCAGCAATGCTTTCTAAATAATGTATTGCCTCTGAGAAGAAGCATGAGCTGAATGCTACACTAGATGGCAGCATTTATTCAATTTATTTTTCAAGCCATTTAAACCTGCAAATTAGCTGCACAGTTGCAGTAGAGTTTACACAGTGAAAGTGGATTTTCAGGAGGGCAAAAATGCACTTAATAATTTCTCTGAAGGATCAAATGTTACAATTGTAGTACTCTTCTGAGTAAGCAGCTGGCTGTATGAAACAAGTCAGGACAAGAAAGGATACTATTATCACATTCAAAAATGCATTATCTCTTATTGGATTTGTTTCACACTGCCTTTACAAAATTTTACACATCGACTCGCTTCTTCCACATCTATTCAATAGAATGCCTTCCAAGAGATCATGGCCATACAAGCACCCATAGAGGGAACTCTGTCTTCATATTTGGGCATCATAGCTGTCACCTGGTATATGTGTAGTGTAAAGAAGGGATGTGAGTCATATATAGTAGGTGTACATTAGCTTATGTAATTGAGAAGTGATTATATAGAGTAGAACTAGCTAGAGCTGAAATTAATCAGTAAGCTAGTATTGTATCTGTCTTTTAATATCTTTGTAATCCTGGGAATTCATTGACCTGTAGATGTCTGCAGAGTTTTTAAATAGATGAGAGGTACATATGTGCGACTAAGCAAATATATAGGAAAAAAGTGTGTGGAATACAAGAATGCCTGTCTGAGATGTGACTGAAAGCATGTAAAGTCATGAAGACAAGGAAAACTAAATGCAGATTAGGCTAAGAAAATGCTACACATGATATATAAGTTAATGTAGGCATTAAGGCAGAAAAACATAACGGTGAATTTTAAAAGACCGCTGTGCACATTAATTAGGAGATGCGCGACTATGTTGAGCTTGGACGTGCCAAGCGGATTTTAAAAGCTTCCAAGATAAGCGCATACCTACCAGAGCACGCATATCTCAGAAGTTTACAGAAAGCAGCAGGACATGGGAATTTCCGGACGTGAACCTGAGATGTGCACATAAGGCCTCCTGCTGTGTAATTTCTGCTGTGGATGATGTGTAAGTAAAAAAATAAAGAAAAATAGATCTCTGGGGTTTTAAGGCTAACTGGGGGGAATGAACGTTATTAAACAAGGGGGATGTGGAAGACCTATCTCTTAACTGGGTGAACGGGGGATGAACTGGTAAAATTGGAAATAGCATCAATGCATGTCCCTCTTAAAATCCCCTGATTTATGCAGTAGAAGAGGCATTTGTGTGCACATGCATTTGCCCACTTAATATTTGGCACATTTGTGCATGTGGCCAGGTTATTTTAGAACATATGTGCACATGTTATAAAATGGCTGCATCCATAGGTGCAGGCCGATGTATGTGCGCCAGTGTACGTTTGCACGCCGGTTTGAAAGTTACTATCATAGGTATTAAAACTTTATCACAACAGTCTCCAGTGGAAAAAGTAGCATTGGCTCTTTAAGAGGGTAATTTTATAACTGTGCAGTGGGCTAAATTCTTCGTGTAGCTTGTATAAGCAGACATTAGCAAGCATTTTCAAAGTGAACTTAAGCAGATAAATTCACTTTGAAATGTTCAAGTAATTAACCCAGTACAGATGAGTCCTTGGGCATTTGTCCTTCTACCTGGTCAGAGATTATGAACATTAATAAGCGTCATGTAAGGATGGAATTACATGGAACCACATTCCTGGAATACTGCAAAAATGAAAGGATACCTTGAAGTCTGCAAATTTTAAAGGAGTCTAAACTATTCACTGAATGTCCCATTTTGTAAACAAATGGAATAATATTCTTAACAAATGTGCATTAGATCTGAAGCTCTTGATAATTGAAAAGACCAAAGAAATAAGCACAGAATTAAAAAATGAAATTGATGATAAGATTAAGCATATTCAAGATGAATGAGCTTAAGAAAACCATAGAAGTATTCAGACGTGAACTAAAGATTAAGATTATAAAATGCAAAAATATTTCCGAGATGATAATGATTATAAAAAGGGTCACATATATCCTTGGATGGAAGACAAGAAAACTAAAAAAGTTTTGTTTCAGTTTTCTGAAGATTCATCTGGTGGTGATGATTCTGATATAACAGGTTCTTCTACATCATTATTTTTAGATCGAGGCAGAAACACTCACAGGTATCCCAGGTCAGGATGAAGAGGAGAGAATCAAGACATGCAATTTTCAGGACAGACATGACCTTTCACAAGATCACAAGAACAAAACCCATATCCACTGATATGAGGGGTCAAGAGTACAGTATGAGTACACCAGAAGATTCCCCAGTGATTCATTTATCTCATAGAAGATTGGAGCCAGAGGAATTGAGTATTATTTCAAAGGGTTCATCATTCGGGCTATCACAGAATTAAATATTATTTTGAAGTACACCTTGATGTTGAACAGCTCATTAGAACACTACAGCTGAAGATTTATTTTTATAAAAATCCAATGCCATATGCAGATACCTTAATTGTTAAAAATAAGTCTACATGGATTCCACCAGGACCATTAGATCCAGTCATATTCACATTTAAAGAGAGCATCCAACAAGATCTTGCTAGATTTGAAAGTAAATGATGTATGTATGCGAACATGAACATTTCTAAAGAAGAATTTAAGGCCCTCCAAGATTTAATATCAGATTATCAAATTACAATGAAACCAGCAGACCCTAGTTATCCAAGACCATGATGTATACAAGCAAGAGCTTTTCAGAACTTTATTGGATACAAAATGCTACAAAAAATTGGTGATGGATCCTACTAGATCATTACAGTCTGTTATTAAATGTGTCTCCACTGTGGCCCAAGATAATGGGTCTTAACATCTATGGAATTTAATTTTTTAAATAAAAAATTTCCCTGTGTTCACTCAATATATGCATTACCTAAAATTAATAAGAGTTTGTCTAAAGCACCAGATTCGGTCTTAGAACTTCTTTCTATCTATGTTGACTAATTTATAAAATCAAAAGAAAAAAACCAACCCACTCTTCCAAAAAGGTTCAATTGTGTAAGATTATCATACAGAGAACTCAAACTATTACACCTCAATAGCCTGGGTGCTGCGGGGGAAACACTTTCATCATCAATTTCTGTATTGTAGTCCAAAGTTCAATTTTTTCAATTTTAAATTTTTGTAAGTAAAAACACTGTCAATAATAATGAAAACACTTAGCTTTATAATCCTAGGCTATTGTGAGATACTTTGAACTGGCCACCTTATGCCAATCAGCATTTTGAGAGCACTCAGGGAAACTCACCGCCATCATAGAAAGGATTCTTCCTTCTGCAATGGAAAACACAAACTTATTCACACTGAAGGATTACTGAAAAACCAGTCAGCAATCAGTCATGTCATATGTTCATGTCAATCAAATATTCAACCATTCGATAGATTCATTCAGTCCGTGAGGAGTCACTGCCTTCAATTTAAAAATCCACATATATTATTTTAATGACAACTTTTTGCACGATCACCACCCCTAACATGTACTGGTACAGAATCTTTAATAGTCCGTTTGAGCTGATCAAATGAATGATTGGCCTCCCAAAAATGTGAAACCAATGGGGCTGAAATTTCCCAGTATTCAAGCAATTTTTGTGTTCAATTAATTGTCTTTTGATCATCCGAGTGGTGAGGTCCACATACACAAAATTGCAGGGACACATAATTAAATATGCAACATTTTTATTTAATGTTTTTATTTGTTATGCATTATTACGTTTTAATTGCATGTTTGATTTTACTTATTATGTTTAATGTCATATGTCACGGTTTACTATAATATGGATGTAACTATGGAAACACTTAGAAATTCTGATTTACGGTATAAAAATTAATAAATAAATAAACTTCAAATGGGCTTGTAGGTGTATTTTGGCCTGTGTGTGTTGGCATGCGTCCATTTTGTAACTTGCCCACATGTTATAAAATAGCCTGACTGTGCGCATATATGCACCCAATTTTAAGAGGGCACGTGCCTATGTGTGTAACTCCTGCTTCTACTGTGTAAGTCGGGGAATTGAAAAAGGGGTATGCGACCACGACATTGCCAATTTCACCATTTCATTCACCAGTTCACCCAGTTAACAACTTGGCTCTCCAAACCTCCTGGTTTGATAGTCTGCATTCCCTTAGTTACCACAGACTTTAAACTCATCAGAAATGACTCATTCTTGTCTCTAGCAGATGTAAAGTTATGTGGCAGGGGATCTGGGTGCATGCCCAGGTGAATAAATATGAGCACTTTCTTGGCCACACTCTGAAACCCATGTCCTGCTTAGACCATGTCCATGTCATGCCTCTTTTTGCAAACCTCTGAGATGTGCACGCAATGGGAGATATGCAAGCATTTGGGTGACTTTTAAAATTTTCTGGGAGCGCCAACTTGTGTGCATATCCCCCGATTTTGTTACATGCCAGGTTTTTAAAATTCATCTCTTAATTGTGTTCCTTTCATTGACCACTGTAAGTACACAGTATGACACAGCACATTTTAATTCAACAATTTATATTCCACACCACACATATCTAAAATTCACTTTTACTCATTGAAGTGGCTAGAGAATTTAATCAAGTGACTCTTTGTTGCGCTCGGAGGTGGACCCTTGTCCTGGAGCCGTGGAGAACGGCTCCCTAGTAGGGACCAGGAAGCACCTGCCCCCAGGGGGCGGAACACAGGAGGAGACAGAGGCTAGGATGAGCTTCACCACTGGAAGCCCGAGGTCCCCCCCGGGTGGAGGCTGTAGGGTCCCGGGCCGCTTGGACTTAGGTGGGCCTCGCAGGATCTCCTGGAGAGATGGTAGATTGGCGTGCCCATGGGCAGGGAAGGAGCGCGGTCGGGTACAAAGCTGGAGGTCAGATGGAGCAAGAAAGACCAGAACAGCGTAGGCGATGACAAGGCAAGGGACAGAGCCAGAATCAGATGACATAGTCAATCAGGTAAAGGTCAGATACCAGGAATCAGTCCGAGAGTGGTCAACCTAGCAAGGTCAGGTTCAGGAGGTCAGACGAGGTCACAGGCAAGCTGAGGTCAGAAGGCAAGCAGCAGGCAGAGTGGTCAAGGAACAGGCTGAGGTCAGAAGGCAGGCAAAAGGCAGAGTGGTCAAGTAGCAGGCTGAGGTCATTACCAGAGAGACAGTCCAAAGGTATTACCTGGGGAGACAGACAGACGAACACAGGAACAGAATGACGCTGGAATAGTAGGATGCAGGAACAAGGCTGGAACAGTAGGGTCCTGGAACAAGGCTGGAACGAGACTAGAACAAGCTTAGAACACAGTGACAATTTAGCAGAGCAAACCTGATTGCCAAGGCGAGGAAGTGCAGACAGGAACTTCCTTAAGTAGCTCCTTCAATCATGGCATGCTGCAGAACTAGAACCCGCCCCTGACCCTACAAGAGGCCGGGTGGTCTGTGCACGCATGTAGGGGCATGGCCAACGTCACAGATGACGCTGGACTCCAGCGTGAGACCTGGTATGCAGTGGCAGGCCCAGCGACCGCCACCGCGGGACGCCGGGGCATGGAAGTGCTTGTGGCTGCAGCTGGGGAGGTCGACCCGGGACCTGCTGAGGAGCCAGAGAGGTGAGTAGGCCCGTGCGTGGGTCGGACGCGGACGGGGCGCGCAACACTCTTAGTTATTTGGGCAAATTCCTTTGAAAAATGTCTTCAGAATGTATACTAAATACAAACTACATTTATGTATCCGCACAACATTTAATACAAATTCATATTATTAAAAAAAAATCTAATTTGGAGATAGTAAGGATAATTTAAACTAGAAAGGCGGGCTCTCAAAATCTGATCATTTATGTTCTACCTTAATTAAAAACCAAACATCTCTTATAATACAGCTTATATGGAATTAGATCAGGAATGTTATTTTATCATTTGTTTGGATTAAGAGTACCAATATATTCTGAGCAAGGTAGAAAGAAAGGTAAGGCAAAAAGAGGGAGGAAAATGTTACTCTATTTTTCATATAACTTACACAACAAAATGATTTTTATTTTCCTTTTTATTTATTTATTTATTTATTTATTTATTTATTTATTGTTTTTATATACCAACATTCGATCGAGATATCACATCGGTTTACATGTAACTAAAACAAATAAGGCATGACTTGCTTATTTTACATTATAACATGGTAATTGTTTGTAACATGGTAACAGGGGGGATGGAACAAGACTATGCATGGTATTTGAAGAGAACGAAACAATAGGCTGAACATGTGGCTAACTATGTATCAAAATCTACTTATTTACAATGAAAGCAGGAAACTATAAAGTTTTTACCTATAAAGTCTCACAGCAAAGTATGCAGCACGCATTAGCCACCTGCTTACAGACCTAGTGAAGTGGTTGGATTGGCACAAGCTTGAAACCTCAGTGGTGACTCTGCATCGCAGCTTCGATGCTTATCTGTGTTGAAAGTTCAGAAAAGCAAAACTACAATATCAGAGGTACAACAGTGGGTTATGGCAACATGAAATGCCATCTCTAACACTTTCCCACCTAAAACGCTGCTTGGTACACCCAGTCCAGTTGGTACCAGTGTGTGGGCAGAGGAAAGTCACCGATTGCTCATTTCGGTTAGTCTTTCAGGTCATTACTAGTGTCAGCATCTGAACGTACGAGTCTAGTAGGAACAGGTTACCAAAAGGCTGAATCAGTGTGCCAGCTCACTGTTTTTTCCTTCACAGCTATCACTGTGCTGGGATGTTCTGAATAGGTTTTTCACGTCTGCATTCCAGTGACTGAAGCAACCTTTTCAAAGAAGCAGTTATATATTTTTATCTTTTTTCTAAACCCTTTTACTAGAATTTCTCTCATGGATGGAATGCTTGGCCTTTATCATGGACAAGAATGTATCAGATAACTTCCAGGGACGATTGGTCAGTGTGGGTAGGCTTACCTAGATGATTAAGTCATTCTCGTCTTCAGCAAAGGCATTTTTTTTCTCATGTAGAAAATAGTACTACTTTCTTCTCCACCGTTAAAACTTTGTATTTTCTGTTTAGCGTTTATGTGTGGAGTCTGGAGACAGGGAGAATAACTTTGCAACATGGATGCACAAAAATCTAATCCCTTATTTTATAATCTGCGCGTATAATGATATATGCAGATTTATAAAACAAACATAAATGCACCCTGCAACATGAGTGCCCATATTAAAAAACACGCGCGAATACATTATTTTATTTATACTGACAAGTTTCAAGATATTCAGATAAGTAGCAGCACTTATCCTGACAAATACTGATTTATCCAGCTAAGTAGTGGCTGTAAACATTTAGGGGGTAATTTCAAAAGTAGTTACGCAGATAAATGTAACTACTATTGTAGCAATTTTCAAAAGCCATTTACTTGAGCAAAGTGCACTTACTTTCGAGTAAATCTTATGGACGATTCAATGGCACATATTGTAGCAATTTTCAAAAGCCCACTTACTCGAGTAAATGCTTTTTAAAATCAGGCCTTATGGGAGTAAAAATCTAAAGACATTCTTGCCTTCCGGATGCTGTTGAGTTTTAGACTTATAGTGCTACTGCTTGTGCCTAATATTAAGGCATTCTAAGGATGAAGGACAGACTTCTGCTTTTTTACAATGTCTGTTTTTGCCAAATGGAAGTGCTAGGAATGCTGAATTAAGTCATCTAGAACTTGATGTTGTACTAAACATTCTTCCATAGACACAAAAAGGGAAAAATCCTTTAGAGGTCAATATTGAAAGGGTTTGCCTGGGTAACTTTTGGAATTAGCCAAACAAATCCCAAGATTTTAATATTTTCCCCCTCTGTCAGGCTAAATTTTGCCCAGATAACTCATTACCTGAATAGAATTTATCCTAATAAAAAGAGGCGGTGATGAAGTTGTTCCAGGGTTATGGTTAAATTTTAGCTGGTGAGCGCTGATATTCAGTACCAGCAAGGTAAAATTAGCTGGGTAAGACTGGTCAGAAAAATACTTAAGTTTAGTTGGATATGGACTAAACACTTATCCAGGTAAGTTCTGCTGAATATCAGGTTAACGTTACCTGGGTATCTTTACCCTGATAATTTTCCTGCTCACTGGCTCATGGAAAGTTGAATTTTCAAAATGTTATGTGTGTAAAAATTAGTATACTCGTACACCCTCCAAACCTATTTACCTATGTCCTTGGAGCCTCATCTTTTCTTTCAGAACTTACCCTCCATTGAAAAGACTGATTTCACTTGTAAACCAAGTTTTTGTTTCCTTCAGGCTTTTTGGTGTTCTAAATAGATGTTTTGATGCTTATCACAGATATTACTTCAAAATTTGTACATCACTTAAGATTTTTGAGAAATGGCCAATTTTGTGTTACAATAATTGTGAAATTTTAAAACATAATCTCACGTACATATATTTTCTTGCTGGACAGTAGGTTTTATGATTTTTAAAGTTCATGTTGTATTTTTGATGGCCATAGGCAACATAACATGTAACAGAGACTAACCTTTTTAAAAATACACCAATAAACTCTGCCTGATCATGCCAGAACTTGCTCAGGCAAGCCCCAGCTCATCCATGCATAAGTGACGCCAAGATAAATGAAGGTGTTTTCGTTGGCCCATAAATCCGAGCTGTGATGAAGGTCAGCCACTTTGATGGTCTTCAACAAGGTACAGAATGTGTTGCGTGGACAGCCTTCAAGAATGTCGTTTGTAACTTTCTAGACAACTATAAGGCAGAAGACTATGTTGAACAGGTTGAAAATCTGCTTCAGGCATATAAATTGATGAATTGCAACCTGTCATTGAAGATACATTTTCTTCCTTCCCACTTGGAATTCTTCCCAGACAACCTTGGCGCTGTGAGTGACAAACATGGTGAAAGATTTCATCAACACATTGTCAAAATGGAGAAATGGTATCAAGGCAAGTGGAACCCCTCCATGTTGGGTGACTATTGTTGGACTCTCATCCGCAAAGCGTTGGACAGTGATTACAAACGAAAATCTGCGGCAAAACATTTTTAGTTTTTGTTTTCTGGTGCCAACATTGCCATTATAGCTTATGCTAATACAGACACATATAATAAATGCTTACGGGCGGATTTTAAATGCCCTGCTCGTGGCAGGGCCCTCGCGCACCGGCACGCCTATTTTGCATAGGCCGCCGGCGCGCACAGAGCCCCGGGACGCGCATAAGTCCCGGGGTTTTTTTAAGGGGGCGTGTCGGGGGCGGGGCGAATGACGTGGTGTTTCGGGAGTGGGACGCGGCGTTTCGGGGGTGGGACCAGGGGCATGGCGCCGGCCCGGGGGCGTTGTCAAGGCCTCTGGACCAGCCCCCAGGTCGGATGACGGCGCGTGTAGATTTACGTCTGCTTCTAGCAGGCGTAAATCGAGGGACAAAGGTAAGGGGGTGGTTTAGATAGGGCCGGGGGGGTGGGTTAGGTAGGGGAAGGGAGGGGAAGGTGAGGGGAGGGCGAAAGAAAGTTCCCTCCGAGGCCGCTCCGATTTCGGAGCGGCCTCGGAGGGAACGGAGGCAGGCTGTGCGGCTCGGCGCGCGCAGGCTGCCCAAAATCGGCAGCCTTGCGCGCGCCGATCCAGGATTTTATAAGATACTCGCGGCTATGCGCGTATCTTATAAAATCCAGCGTACTTTTGTTTGTGCCTGCTGCGCGAACAAAAGTACGCGATCGCGCTCTTTTTTAAAATCTACCCCACAATGTATATCGCATTTTTCTGGCAAACAGTATGTGATACAGACATAATAAATGCATATTTGTGTTCAGCTTGTTAAAATCTACTTGTTTCATCGAAGGTTGTGGAGGAAAGAAAATGTTTCCAGAAATTTGTTTACCAGTGTTTCCTGTGCATCATTAATACATTTCAGGTATTTGAATATCTCTTATCATATCTTCTCTGACTCTTTTGTCTTCAAGGGTATATGGATTTAGAACCTCAAGTCTCAACTCATAGGGCTTTTGGTACAGACTCTGTACCATTTTGGTAGTGCTTCTCAGTACCGCCTCCACTCCATCTATGCCATTCCAGAAGTATGACCTCCTGATCTAGAGACAATACTCAAGGTTAGGTCTCACTGATGACTTGGAGAATGACATAATCACTAATGCCCGATTTTAAATGGCCGGCGCAAGTAAAAAAATGGGGGTTACGTGTGTGGCCAAGCTTTGCGTGCGCCGCGAGCATTTTAAAGGGGCCCAGCTGCCCGCATAACCCTCATTATGCGCACCAGAGCTGGGCCGAACAAAAGGGGCAATCAGGGTGCAGGGCCGGGTGGAGCTGGAGGCAGCCGGTACAGCGGCCATTTGCCACTGTGCTGGGGGATCACGCGCCGGCAGCCTGCCAGTATGAGCAACTTACGCCAGCTCAGGAGCTGGCATAAGTTCTAACACAAAGGAAAAAAAAAAAGGGCCTTTGAAGGGGTCAGGGAGGATAGGGGAAGAGGGATGGAGTATGGGTGGGGGGGGGGGGGGGGGGGGGGGGGAAGTTCTCTCCCAGTCTGCTTCTTAATTGGAGTGGACTGGGAGGGAACTGGGGAAGGCCGTGATGCATCGCCATGTGAAAATTGCATTTTTCAACCCTCCCTTGCGGGCACGCGCATGTAATTAAATCATGCATTTATGAAATCTCTTTCCTGTTTTGAACCATCAGTATTTTACCTCCTATCATCTGCCACTGCCTTGGATTTCAGCACCCCAAATGCATAACTTTATATTTTTTTTAGCAATGAAGTTTAACTGCCAAGCAGCTGACCATTTCTCAAGCTCTTTTACATCACTTCTCATACCATCCATTCCCTCACACATTCATTTGGCCTCCAAATCAAATGGAAGAGTTTGACAAAGATCTGGTTGAAGACATCCAAAAGATGGGAAAGAAGGAAGAAGTGGTGATTGTTGGAGATTTTAATCTGCCGGATGTAGACTAGAGAATCCCTTCTGCAGAATCTAACAATAGTAGAGAGATAGTGGATGCCCTGTAAGATGCTCTGTTCAAACAAATGGTAATGGAGCCAACGAGGGAGGGAGCTATACTCAATTTAGTTCTCACTAATGGAGGTAATGTCTCTAATGTCCAGGTAGGTGCCCACTTCTGCACCAGTGATCATCATACAATATGGTTTCATATCACTAATAGGATATGGAGAAGTAGCACGAAGACCCCAGTTTTGCAGTTCAAAAACACAGACTTTCATAAAATGGGGAAGTACCTGGAGGAAGAACTAGAAGGCTTGGAGAATGAGAGAGATATGGAACAACAGTGGACCAAATAAAAAGAAGCAATTACCAAGGCAACTAATCTATATGTTAGAAAAGTAAAGAAAAGCAAGAGAAAAATGAAACCTATCTGGTCCTCAAAGGAGGTGGCAGACAAAATAAAAGCTAAAAGAACAGCGTTCAAGAAATATAAAGAATCCCAAAGAGAGGAGCACAAGGAAGAATATCTGGTGGAACTGAGGGAGACAAAGAAAGTAATCAAGAAAGCGAAAATTTAAGTGGAAGAAAGGATTGCCAAAGAGGTAAAGCGAGGTGACAAAACATTTTTCAGATACATCAGTGAAAGGAGAAAAGTCCAAAGTGGTATATTGAAATTTAAAGGTGAAAAGGATCAATGGGTGGAGACAGATGAAGAAATGGTAGAAAAATTAAATGAGTACTTCAGTTCGTTATTCACTAAAGAAGACCCCGGAGAAGGACCAATGCTAGTTAACAAGAAACTGGAGGGAAGCGGAACGGATGAAACTCCATTTATGGAAGAGAATGTATGGGAAGAGCTAGGAAAACTGAAGGTGAACAAAGCCATGGGGCCTGATGAGGTTCATCCCAGGATACTGAGGGAGCTCAGAGATGTTCTGGTGGCACCGCTGTGTGACCTGTTCTATAGCACCCTGGAAACAGGAGTGGTGCCGGGTGATTGGAGAAGAGCGACTGTGGTCCTGCTTCACAAGAGCAGGAGCAGAGAGGAGGCTGGAAACTACAGGCCGATTAGCCTCACCTCGGTGGTGGGAAAAGTATTGGAGTCACTGCTGAAGGAAAGAATAGTGAACTATCTACAAGCAGCAGAATTGATGGACCAGAGACAGCATGGATTCACCAAGGGAAGGTCCTGTCAGATAAATCTGATCGACTTTTTTGATTGGGTGACTAAGGAATTGGATCGAGGAAGAGCACTCGATGTCATCTACTTGGATTTTAGCAAAGCTTTTGATACGGTCCCGCACAGGAGGCTTGTGAATAAAATGAGAAGCTTGGGTGTGAGTGCCAAGGTAGTGGTCTGGATAGCAAACTGATTGAAGGACAGAAGAAAATGTGTTATGGTTAATGGAACTTACTCTAAAGAGAGAGCGATGAGGAGCGGAGTACTGCAAAGGTCGGTGTTGGGACCAGTCCTGTTTAATATCTTTGTGAGCGACATCGCGGATGGGATAAAAGGTAAGGTTTGTCTATTTGTGGATGTTACTAAGATCTGCAACAGAGTGGACATGCCGGAAGGAGTGGAGAGAATGAGACGGGATTTAAGGAATCTCAAAGACTGGTCGGAGTTATGGCAGCTGAAATTCAATGCCAAGCAGTGCAGAGTCATGCATATGGGCTGTGGAAATTCAAAAGAATTGTATTCAATGGGGGGTGAAGGGCTGATGTGCATGGAGCAGGAGAGAGACCTGGGGGTGATAGTGTCTAATGATCTGAAGTCTGCGAAACAGTGTAACAAGGTGATAGCTAAAGCCAGAAGAATGCTGGGCTGCATAGTGTTGCGTCCGTTGCTGCTCGATGCCCTCACTCTGCCCTCTTTACCTCTGTGGCGACTGTCTCCGGGTCTGATGGACGGCTGGCTGCCGCAGCGTCTCCATGCCATCTCCCTGCAGCGTCCCTGGACCAGCTCGACGTTGCAGATCCGCCATGTTGCCTGATGACCTAGGGCGCGCGCACGCTCTGATTGAAGTACCAGCAAGGGCACGAACCTCAGAGGCATCCCCCTGAGATGACATCATCCGCTTCCAATATTTAAAGGTCTCTAAATCACTATCTAATCGATTTAGCAAGGAGAGGATTCGGACACGGATTAGGCTACGTTTCCTCCAAGCTACTCTGCCTCCTCGGACTTACCAAAGGTATCCGCTCCTCAGGGGCCTCGCTCTTATCTTTACTTTCAGATTACAGATAGGAACCGGTACTCGCTCCTCGAGGGCCCATGTTCCTGGACATTCTGAAGATTCTCTACTGCCTGGAAGCTATCGCTGCTACAAACAATTGTGACTTACCATCGCTCTCTCAGAGCTTTCCCTGGAACTAGGTACTCGCTCCTCGAGGGCCTAAAACTTTCCAGCTCCTGAGCTTCCATGAGACCTTATGAGAGTTTTGTCATCTAGTTATGTTCATGAACCTTGTCTACTCTACCTACTCACTTTCTATAGTTTCTCAACAGCTCAGCCATCCTGGATCGCGGTTCCAGTGCCTGAGGGACTACAGCCCTGCCGGGCATATCAGCTTACTACTGCCACCTCTGGTGGTTTCCAAAACCTGTTTAATAAAAGAACTAATGTATGTCTGTCTCCATACTCAAGCCTAGCCGGTGGTCCCTCTCGGGATATCCTCCCCAGGGGCGTGGTCATCTGCCACTGGCCCAGGGATTTACCACTACTATCTCAGATTCTTAACAGATATAACAGATTGCTACTCCTCACGGAGAACCCTAACAGATTGCTAACTCCGTACGGAGATTTCCATCAGATTGCTAACTCCGCAGTCTAACTAACAGCAGATTTATTACACATAGAGAGAGGAATTTCGAGTAAGAAAAGGGAAGTAATTATCCCCTTGTACAGGTCCTTGGTGAGGCCTCACCTGGAGTACTGTGCTCAGTTCTGGAGACCATATCTCCGAAGAGACAGAGACAGGATGGAGGCAGTCCAAAGAAGGGCGACCAAAAAGGTGGATAGTCTTCATTGAATGACTTATGAGGAGAGACTGAAGAATCTAAATATGTGTACCCTGAAGGAAAGGAAAGGAGGAGCAGAGGTGAAATGATACAGATGTTCAGATACTTAAAAGGTTTTAATGATCCAAAGTCAACGACAAACCTTTTCCATTGGAAAGAAATCAGCAGAACCAGGGGTCACGATTTAAAATTCCAGGGAGGAAGTCTCAGAACCAATGTCAGGAAGTATTTCTTCACAGAAAGGGTGGTGGATGCCTGGAATGCCCTTCCAGAGGAAGTAGTAAAGACCAAAACTGTGAAGGATTTCAAAGGGGCGTGGGATAAACACTGTAGATCCATAAAGCCTGGAGGATGGGAATGAAGAGAAGAGGTATGGGGGTGCCTTGTAGGAATAAACAGTACACTGTGGATCTATAAAGCCTGGAGGATGGGAATGAAGAGAAGAGGTATGGGGGTGCCTTGTAGGAATAAACAGTACACTGTGGATCTATAAAGCCTGGAGGATGGGAATGAATAGAAGAGGTATGGGGGTGGCTTGCGGGAATGACTGCTACTACCTGGTGATTAATACCCTTATTCAATAAACATTCACATGGTTAATGAGACTCCAACATTGCTCTATGTTTCAATGGCAAGAGGAAATGTGGAAAAGAGGATTTGCATTCAGGCTCTAAGCTTCAACAACCAACATTGCTTTATGCTTGAAAGGCAAAAGGAAATGTGGAAAGGAGGATTTCATTCAGGCAACAACCAACAAGGTAGCACAGTCTGGGTAAACAAATAAGCGTGGGAGTAGCTTGATTGTTGCGGCGGTTATCACCCCAAACCAATTAAGCCTGATACTTTACTTTCAATGCATATCCAGCGTAAATCTCTGCTTCAATGGCAGGGGGGATGAAGAAAAGAGGATTTACACTCAGACAACAACCAACAAGGACTTAATTGCATAGTCTGGGTAAACAAATAAGCGTGGGAGTAGCTTGCTTGTTGCGGTGGTTACTACCTCAAACCAATTTAAGCCTGTTACTCCACTTGGAAAGCATATCCAGCCCAGCTCACTGCTTCAACGGCAGGGGAATGAAGAAAAGAGGATTTATATTCAGACAACAACAAAGGACTGAATTGCACAGTCTGGGTAAACAAATAAGCATGGGAGTAGCTTGCTTATTGCTGTGGTTACTACCCCTAACAAATTAAGCCTGATACTTCATTTTGAATGCATATCCAGCGCAGCTCACTGCTTCAATGGCAGGGGGAATGAAGAAATAGGATTTACATCCAGCAAACATCTAACAAGGCATTGATCTGAGCAGTATGAGTATACAAACATCGGGGTAACTTGCTTGATATGATGGTTATTACCCTCAAACATTAAGCCTTATTCTTCACTTTGATACAGCTCCAACGCTGCTCTCTGCATCAGTGGCGGGGGTGGAAGGAAATTAGAATAAAAAAGCTACCAATAAGGGCCCTGAACTCAGTGGTCGGAGGAACAGATAAGTATGAGAAATAAGGGTGAAAGCTTGCTGGGCAAACTGGATGGGCCTATTGGTCTTCTTCTGCCGTCATTTCTATATTTCTATGTTTCTATATTTGATTGAAGATTCACAAAAAAATAAGATAGACTTTTCCTGTTAATCCTTCTGCGGTATCAATCACAGACATTGAACAGAACTGGTTGTAGGATTGATCCCTGAGGCCGGTGTTGTTCATTATCTTTTTGAAGGATATTGCAGCGAGGTAAGAAGGAAAAGTTTGTATTTTTGAGGATGGCTCTAAAATCTTAAGTACATAAAATTTGCCATACTGGGTCAGACCAAAGGTCCGCCAAGCCCAGTATCTTTTTCCAACAGTGGCCAATCTAGGTCACAAGTACCTGGCAAGATCCCAAAGGGTAGATAGATTCCATGCTCCTTTTCCCAGGGATAAGAAGTGGATTTCTGCAACTTCATCTTAATAATGGTTTGTGGACTTTTCCTCTAGGAACTTGTCCAAACCTTTTTTTAAATGCTTTTCTTATTCTTGTTCACTGGTTCAAAAAGAAGTACACAAATTCCTCCCTCGGAGGAGCTAATGACCTGACTCACTAAGCCATTTCTCCCATTCTGTGTCTATGGGAAAATTCCTTGATGAATCAGGTCCTACGTTTGCTCTCATCATCTCAGTTTAAGCATTAGTTAGTGACAAGCAGGTTCCTTCTAGGAGGATATTTTTCTCGTTCTTTGTCTCTGAAGCCCCTTCTGCTTACTTTTAAATCTCTTAGTCACAGCTCTTTCATCTCTATATTGAGCAATATTCCTAATACTAAGAGGTTTATACAGAATGGATTTGTGATTTATTTACCAGCAAGTTGAGACATTGTTCACAATTACTGATTAGAAAGATGATGTTCTCTCTTGTAAAAAGCAGTAATATATGATTTTCTTATGATATTGTGTCCCTACCAAAATCTTTGGTGAGGTTAATTCAGATCTCTGCAATAGAAGAATATATTTTTTTAATTTATATTATGAAACTATGTATTTACTTCCTTTTCTCTTTTGGAAATGCAAATATGTTTAAATGAATATTTTAAATGAATATTTTAAATGAATATTTGTTAGCTACTATAAACGGTTCGATATGTTCGCATGAAAATTCGGTATATAAAAATTATTAAATAAATAAATAGATAAATAAATAAATAAGACATTCCCTTCAGAATTCAACCAATACCTCATTATTAGTGAAGAAATGAAAACCAGAGACTTGAGATTACTTTTTGGGGCAAAGCCATCTGTGGTGAAGGTATAAGCTGAAGTACTTCCCTGAGTGCTACATAAGGGGGTAGATTTTATAAATTTCCGCGCGCGCGTACTTTTGTTTGTGCACCAGGCGCGAACAAAAGTATGCTGGATTTTATATGATACGCGCGTAGCCGCACGTATCTTATAAAATCCGGGGTCGGCGCGCGCAAGGGGGTGCACATTTGTGCAACCTGCACGCGCCGAGCCCGGCACGCGCTGCCTGTTCCCTCCAAGGCCGCTCCAAAATCGGAGCGACTTCGGAGGGAACTTTCTTTCCACACCCCCGAGGATTTGGGAGCACAGGGACTCGGGGAATGGGTGGGGGATTAAATGGGGAGTGAGATGGAATAAGAGATGACAGAGGGAGCTGAAACATGGAGAAGAGTTGTTAAAAGAGTGAGAAGCAGAGGGGGAAAGGGAGGAGCTGGTGAAAGATTGGAGGTGGGAAGAATGGGAAGGGCTAGGAAGAGGATGAGAGTGGGATTTAGATAGCTGAATGTTGCTGCCTCTGGATTGATGCTGTCTCTTGCTTGCATGACCCATGTTGCCGCAGTCCTGATGCTGTACCCTGCTGAATTCTATAACTTCCCAACTGCTGGAGCCATGTTGCATCCTCTCTCCTAATGCTACCTCTCCCACTTTACCTCTCCCAATGCTGCCCCTCCCTCTCTCTTACTCGATGTTGCCTCCTCTTTTCCTTTCTCCTTCCCAATGCTGCTTGTGGTGCTATCTTGATGTCTTCTCCCTGCTGGTGTCCCCCTCTTGCCTTCCTGGTGCTTTCTGCTTCTCTCCTCTCTTTTTCTCCCCAGTGTTGCTGCTGCTGCCCATCCCTCCTCCTCCCAGTTCCTCCTGGTTCCCCTTCTGCTGCCTTCCTGCCTCTGACAAGACAAGAGGCGGAAAGGAGGTCAAGAGGAATAGGTGAAAAGAACAGAGAAGGCAAAAGGGAGAGAGACACTGGTAGACCAAGCTGCAGAAAGAGAGAGAGAGAGAGAGAGAGACATGCACTGGTGGATATGGCTGGCTGGCCCATTGTGAATTTTTAAAGTTCTTTAATCCCTATTAGAAATGCCATTTGTGGTAATATGCAGATTTATAATGGAAGATAGTATAGACTTATCTCCAGAATATAAATTCAATATTTTACAAATACTGTAAAAGAGGAAAGTTGGAGGAAAGAGAGCATCAAAAGAAGGAAAATGCCATAATAAGATTCAATGGGCCTCCTTGGGAAGAAACAGTCTAGGCCCCATATAATATGGAGGCCTTACTGCTTTAGCCCCTTAAAAATTAATATGCTTACTTATACTATGGATCATATAACAAGGAATTTTTTCTACAGACACAAAATGGAAGAAATCATTAGTGCATGGGTCCCTATTTATCTGGTTTACTTTCATCTTGCATTTTTAATTACCTGGCAAGAACTATCACCGAAAAAATGTTTACATTCTTACCTGACCATATTAAGAAACCCAAACAGCAATTAAGCTTGTAAATTCATGCCCTTTGTGAATGTTAGAGGAATTAAGATTTACTTACATGAGATTTATTTTCTGCATTTTGCAAGCCTTTACCTGTCTACAGCTATTATATTTCTGTTAGCCAAGGTTCTACTTTTCACAGGATGTTTCATTTTTTATTTTTGACCTCTATGGTGTCAGCTTTATTGACCCTTGACCTTCAAGGATAAACAAGATTAGCCAGCCAAACCCCCATGTTAGTTGCACTGTATTATGAGAGCTATTTACCCATCAGTTCTGCTGCATCTATAATCTTGTGCACGCTAATACAACTGCACAGACTGTAAGAATGTAAAGTCATCTGGAAAACTGTTACATAATTATTTCAGAATGCATTCCAGACATGGGGTTCCAACTTCCTAACAAATCTTTTTAAAAGAGCACTTCAAGTTAGCTGATCGAAAAGTTGGCTGATCTGCAGTGCTTCCCTAAGACTGAACAGTGCAAGTACATTAATATATTATTAAATTATTTACAATTTGGGGGCTGGTATGTGCCAAATGGCTACATTTAAATTGGTCAGGAGGCCCCCCCAAGCTGGCCAAAAGTTCCTTTTGGGCTGAACGAGCGTTCCGGCGCGACCCCGCGGGGAATCACGTGACGCCGCGTCACTCGACGTGGCACCGACGTCACGTGCTCCTCGCAAAGGATTGCAGAAATGGCGTCCTAACTCCTCGCTGGATCACCAGGGAGTTGTGGTAAGTCTTTGGGGGGGGATTAAGGAAGGTGAGGGGTTTAAATTTTTATTTTGGATCAACAATCGCGATTTCCAACATATCCAACATAGCTATGTTGGATATGTGGGAAATCCGATCGTTTATGTCTCATCACTTTTTTAAGTTAAAAAAAAAATATAAGTAGCGTTTTACATATGCGGTCAATACGAATGCACACCCCTACCCAACACACCCAGTAACCACATGTGCCTCTCCTCCCCATAGGATTTATACATCTTCTTCACATTCATTGTAACATGCCTACATTGCACACATGCGCTCATACTCCAACACTGAGACTCATCATTCATATTCCCATATCGCTGAATCTATTCATTAATGCACACAGGACACAAAAGAAAGATATACAAAACGAAAAACATTTATTAAACAAGGACGTGCGTGAACATTTTATGATATCTTATTTCTCTCCTTGATACAGAAATTTTGAACTGCTAACCAATGGCAGGACAGTTCTCAAAATGATTGATGACATCACAATGTACTCTGTGAGATTTGAATAGAACTGGACAGGCTTGTTTCTCCTACAGAAAACTAATTTACAAAAAAAAACCCCAAAAAACACCGAATTATAAATGTAGGGTGATTCAGGGTGAAGGGGAGGATTGCTCGGTATTTTACTATCTGTGGCAGAAATTTGAATGAAATTGCATGAATAATTCAAAAGGTATTATGGGGACATACTAGGGGGATGACAAGACAGGCAGACATATAGACATGATTTTATACAGTATTTTGTAGGAAACTGGGCTAAAACATAGATTAAAAAGAGACTTTCCCTCCTCTTTCTGGTGGGGTGGAGGTGATGGAGGGTGGCAGTGCCCTGGCACCTCTATGCAGAGGCTGTGGGGGGGGGGGGGGGGGAGGGAGGGAAGGAAACATTTTTAAGTCTTGTCGCAGCATCTTCTCCTTCCGCTACTCTTGAAAGAGCAGCTGCATGTCAGGGTGAGCCTGAAAAAGAGATGGAAAAAACAGTCATTCAAGATGCCTCATGTACAACATGGAAAGTAGCAGGTGCAATGCGGGAATGAAGGCAGCACATGCAACTATACATCTCTTCACCTTTAGGGCAGGCCCTAATGAGTGTATACATGCATTTGCCTGTGACATGCCTTGACTGCCAGATACTGGGCCTTTGGAGAGGGTGCTGCGTGCTCTGGGTAATCAGGAGAAATGGGAATGAAGGGGTCTGAACGCTTCAACCTGACAAAGGACTTCATGTACCAGAATTCCCTGCTTCATGACGGGTTTACTTACAGTCTGCAATACAGCTGTAATTAGGACATTGAGAAACTCTCTGTCAGCACATTGCACATTTTCATTTTTTTTGGCTTCGCTGTTCTTATTCTCTGATAAGCTTTCACTGCTGTAACCTAGATTAGAACAATGGATGTATTATGTGATGGGCTGTATTACTGCAGACTCGCGAATTCCTTTCCAGAACTGCAAGTCCCAGCAGCCTCTCCTGCAGAACATGGGAGAAGTTTCACGAAAGTTCCAGGGTGTCTAGGGAGGGGGTCAGTAGCCCCTTCAGCCGGAATATGCTTGCTCAGCAATGCTTAGAACGCATGTGTAAAAGATAAGAACTGTAAAGTGCATAAGAGTCTGCTCCTGGAGGGGAGGGGCATGCAGTTGTACTGAGCCTTTGTCTTAGCTGCATCTTGCTGGCAATAAAAGTCTATCTTTACGGATCAGTTGTCTGGACCTCCTTACTGACTAAAAAGAGACGGTTACATTTGGCGAGCCAGCCTCAGAGACAAGGGGGCAATAGTTAAACTAATAAGTAAGAACAAAGACTGCAAAGGCAGGATGCACAGACCAGAAAGGACATCAATGAAATTCAGAAATACAGTGCAGGAAGGGGATGGAAGAGAAACATGAGAAGGGAAGCAACACATTTATTTATATTTATTTATTTAGCGTTTTTCTATACCGGCATTCATGATTAGAAACCACATCATGCCGGTTTACATGCAACAAGGGGTGAGAACAAAAAACGGAACATAAACAAGTGCAACGAGATCAAAAGTTACATTACAACAAGGGTCTTAAACTGGGAAGAGAATTAGAATAAGAGAGCCGAGCAGTAAGGATTATATTATTTACATTATTTACATTATAATGTGAAGTCTCTTGTATAATTTGCACATATTCAAATGTTTATGTCATAAACTCAGCCTGAGGATTGTAAACATTGTGCCTTCATAATCACACACCTTTCTTTTTTTTTTTTTAAACTGTATATTTTAATTTTACAACTACTGTTAAAGAACAAATCTGACCCAAAATGTTGTTGTTGTTTTTCATAATCTCTGATTGTCCATGACTCGGTTGCTTCTTAAAATCCATGTGGCGTGCACCGGCCCGAGACGTGCTTATCTCCAGGCTTTGACACGCATAGGGCTTTTAAAATCAACTTTTCAGTGGATGTCCTTGCAAACTTCTTGGAACTGGGCTAGCTGTTTGTTGGAAAGGAAAAAAATAATTGAATCTCTCTACTGCAGCTAGGACTCAGAATTCAAGAACTTGATGTGAGAGAAAATAAAAGCAAACGGTCTCGTACACACTTGCCCTCTTGGTCACTATTCACTTTACTTTGCCCACTAAAGTGGAAGAAGCAGGTAAGTGTTGTGTTCCATGTGTAAGCTCCGTTGGTAATTTCTCTTTGTTACCAGCTCCCTTACGCTGAATTTGTTTTCATCTTACTATCACAGTTAGTCACAAATTCAAGCTCAGTCAGTATTTTATTTCTCTTCTCCACCAATTTGGAACACTCCTTTGTGTCCCCCAAGGATTTTTCCCTTACATGAAGAAGAATTCCAAGTTTCACACACTAATTTAGTACTCCAGAGTATCCTAAGTCAGGTAATCCTATAAGATCATTCTTCCTGACATAAATTTCACTGAAAATTAATACATACATTAATCACTCAGTACTGCCTATTTCCCCTCATGTGAAAATGTTAGTTGAACTCAAATATGGGCTCATCTAGAAAAAACAAACAGCTCACTGGCTCCAGTACTTAGAGTGAGTGAGAATGAGGAAGATTTTTATGTTTGATTTGTACAAATATAATTGTTTCAAATATATAATTAAAAGCTTATGGGTCAATGTTCTGTAAGCCTGCCAGCAGCAAAGTTATGTGGGTGAAGTTACCTGGGGACAAGTCTCCTGCATATACTTAGCTGAAGTACGAGGGTAACTTTAGCTGAATATGGACCTCACCAGCTAAACTTGCCTGCTTAGCCCTGAAAATCAGTGCTAACTGGTAAAGTATAAACCCTACAGCATGAACCCCAGCACCCCAATGCCCCTCTTCTTCCTTTCCTGGCTCCTGCTTTATAAAAAAACACATTTTATTTATTTAGAATTTTTTTTTTATACCGCCTATATCAGAAAAACTGTGCTAAGTGGTTTACAACATAATATAATAATACAAAGAAGATGATATAAAATCAATCAGCTTACAGCAAAACATAAGCCATTCATTATGCACCAAAAGAGACAGGGAATTAGATAAATGCCAGCTGAAATTAATGAGCTTTCAATCGTTTCCTAAAAACCTTATAGTCAGTAATATTTCTAATTGCCGCAGGTAGAGCATTCCACAGGCTGGGGCCGATAACCAAGAAGGCTCTGGCACATTGGCTGCTTCCCTTTCCACCCATAAACTCCCCATCATTGCCCAATCTGTTTGCCCCCTCCAAAAAAATGGCCCCTTCACCCACCCTTGCTGCTTGATCCCTCTACCCATAAAAACACATTGCAGCAGTCAAAAAAGCAAGCAGAATGTTGGGAATTATTAGAAAGGGAATGGTGAATAAATCGGAAAATGTCATAATGCCTCTGCATCGCTCCATGGTGAGACCACACCTTGAATACTGTGTACAATTCTGGTTGCCTAATCTCAAAAAAGATATAATTGCGATGGAGAAGGTACAGAGAAGGGCAACCAAAATGATAAGGGGAATGGAACAGCTCCCCTATGAGGAAAGATTAAAGAGGTTAGGACTTTTCAGCTTGGAGAAGAGACGACTGAGGGGGGATATGATAAAGGTGTTTAAAATCATGAGAGGTCTAGAATGGGTAGATGTTAATCGGTTATTTACTCTTTCGGATAATAGAAAGACTAGGGGGCACTCCATGAAGTTAGCATGTGGGACATTTAAAACTAATTAGAAGAAAGTTGTTTTTTACTCAACGCACATTTAAACTCTGGAATTTGTTGTCAGAGGATGTGGTTAGTGCAGTTAGTATAGTTGTGTTTAAAAATGGATTGGATAAGTTCTTGGAGGAGAAGTCCATTACCTGCTATTAATTAAGTTGACTTAGAAAATAGCCTCTGCCATTAGCAACGGTAACATGGAATAGACTTAGTTTTTGGGTACTTGCCAGGTTCTTATGGCCAGGATTGGCCACTGTTGGAAACAGGATGCTGGGCTTGATGGACTCTTGGTCTGACCCAGTATGGCATGTTCTTATGTTCTTATGCCCCAGAAGCCCACCTCTAACTCCTAAAATTCTTTAAAAAAATCTCTGCTGCAGCATAAAACCCCCCATTCCTCTCCCTACTTCACTTATTCCCCCCAAGTGCCCCTATTTCCCTCCAAACCCTATTCCTGTCTTCTACCCTCCAGACCTGTTAAGTATCTCTGAAACCGAGTCTGAAACTAGCAGAGGAAGAGGCTAGATGATGCCCTCCACCTCAGTGTCCAACAATACACTGACAACGTGGAGTCGAAATGCATGGAGACAGGCTTCTGGGGAGCAATGGAATGAACCAATCAGTTAATTGAAAAAGCCACCACCCAAGCCAAGAAGACAGCAGATGCTTGAAGAAGGCCAGCTCCTCAGTTTGAAGTGGGAGAAAAAGTTTGGTTGAGTACCCGGCACTTATGGCTATTTATTTATTTATTTATTTTATTTATTAGTTTTTATGTATCGACATTCATGGGTACATCATGTCGGTTTACAATATAACCTAGCCCCATGCTTTATTGCGCCATTTCCGGTACTTCGGCCAGTGGGCGTTGTCATATACCAGCTAAGGCTACAACCCATGTTAAAAGTCCATCATGTGTTTTACACTTCCCTGCTTAAGCCTGTGGTACTTTCATGGCCCTCCAAGGTCTGTCTGAACCTCAAAAAGTTGCATTGACAGAGACGATGTATACAAAGTCCATGAGATCCTGGACTCCCGCCACAAGGGAAAAAGGTTGAATACTTATGTAATCTCATGGAAAAACTACAGCCCAGAATTCTTGAGAGCCATCCTCCAACATATTCAACTTCCAACCTCCTGAAGGATATTCACCAACAGTTTAAGAGAGAAGGTATTGTTACGTTTGGCTGTCCATGGGCTTCCCCAGTGAACCACCACACTCTCCCCTTCAGATGGGCTGTTCCTTTTAGCTCCCAATGTTACAAAGTGCTGTGGGTGCTCCGCATTGTGGGCCGCCAAGCTTTGACATGGCAAGAAGCCACCAACTCCTGCAGGAGACCACTGCAGGACGCCACTGACCCCATCCTGACGCACTCCTCCTTAGGCGCACGGGCACCAGATCTCATGCCCTTAAAGGGCCAGTGGCAGGAAATGCCCTGTGGCGCTGGATGATGATAGTAAATGCAAAGCCCTATAAAGGGCTCACTCTCTCCTTCCCTCACTGCCTCAGCAACAGGTCCTGCTACTTATTAGTAGAGTGTGTTGCTTCAGTCTTTGTTCAAGCCTTGTCTTTAATCTTTGTTCCGGCCTTGTCTCCTGTCTTTATTCCAGTCCATCCATGTTGCCCGCTTGTTTTTGTCCTTGCCTACCTGCCCTGCCCATCTGTCCCTCTTCTCCTCCCTTGGACAGATACCTAGTTTGACCCCAGCCTGGACCCTGGATACAACTGACCACTGCCTGCCTCTGACCACTAACTTAACTTCAGACATGCCTGACCGCTGCCTGCCTCTGACCATTGCCTGTATCTTGGACATGCCTCACTGCCACCTGCCCATGATCCAGCATACTACAGACCTCTCCTGCCATCAGCAGAGACCCTGCCTAAGTTCTGCCAGTCCTGGCACCCAAAGGCTCAACCCGAGGGGAATGTGGGCTGGTATAGGTGAAGGTCCTCACTGGTATCTGCTTCTCCTGGATCCACCTGCCGATGGTGGGAACCCGCAGGGCTCCTCCCTACAGGTAGAATCACTCCTTCTTATACTTGTCTCAGAAGAGGTTATATCTCCCTTAGCTGCTGGTCAGAGAACACCACTGTCCACACACCAGGTAGTGGAGTTGGTGAAGACTTTCTTTGCCTTGTTGGCAACTGATGACAAGGAGGGCACCCTTTAACCCCTCTTGTCTAAAGTGTCAGATTTGTTCCCTCAATGAAGAATCCTTGTCACCCTCCCACCTTGGGAGCTTCTACCAGAAGCCCCAAGGGCAGAATCTAGTCCCCCACCCATCCCTTGCTGCAGAGGAATCTATCTAGTCTGAGGAGGGAGCTCGAGATACCACCATCTGTAGCATTGCCCAGGAATACTTCACTCCAAAATGACTTAGGACCCCACCCCAATCATCTTCATCATCATTGGGATTCTGGATTAGAGTTCATTTACCTTTCAATTCTGAGGAAGGGTTTTTGGAATTTTCTCCAAATAATCTACCCACTATTTCCTTATTCCTATGAAGTCAGGGAGATTAAGACTTCTCCTAGATTTACAGTCTGAACAAGTGACTGTTACATGGGGAAATTCAAAATGAACACCATCCTACTATTCATTGAATTGGGAGACTGGATGCATGCCCTGGATCTGAAAGATGCATACCCATCTGAAAGATGCATACCCATGCATACCCATGCATTGCTTCCATTGGTAATATCTTCATTTCATAATGGATTCCTCTCACTACAAATAAAAGGTTCTCCCTTTTGAGAACTCAAATACCCCAAGGTTCTTACCAAATGCCAAGCAGTAGTAGCAGTGCACCTTCAACGTCAAGTGATTTGTGTTTTCCCCTACCTGCATGACTGCCTAGTGATGGGGCCTTCCCAGGCAAGGGTGTTGGATTCCTTGCAGAAGATGATCCAGCTCTTTCAGTCACTGGGGTTCATTGTAAGCTTTGCAAAATTGAACCATGTCTCTACCAAAAGAGTCAGGTTCATAAGGGCATGGACATACTGTCTGGAAGAGAGAGCACATTTCTTTCACTGAAGCAAGCATGCTGCCTTCGAACTTTGATTCAGAGCCTTCTATACAGGGATTACGTCCTGGCCAGAGAGATGTTGGTTACCTAAATTTTCCTGGTGGCCCTCGGTACATGTGGTCCGCATGACTTGCCTCAACATGCGGATTCTCCAGTGGGGCTTCCATGCTCAGTGGGAACAGTTTCTTCAGCTCTTGTTATCCCTGATTATGGTCACAGAAGAAATAAAGATTTCTCTCCAGTGGTGGTTAAACCCAGATGTCCTGGAGATGGGAGTTCCCCTTCAGCTTCTACCTTATCTGGTGACCCTAGCAATGGATGCATCTCCAGGGGATGGGGAATGCACTGTTTCAAATCAATCTATTGGAACTACAGGAAATCAGCCATGTATTGAGTGCTTTTTTACATCTTCATGGAAAGAGAATTCCAAGCCAAACTGACATTCAAGTAACAATGTTGTACATCAACAAGTAAGGAGGCAAAGGATCATAGACCCTCTGCTAGGAATCCCTGAGAATTTGGCAGTGCATTTGCAGCCACAAAGCCTTCCTATAAGCAAAATACCTTCCCAGGATCTCCAACTAGTTGGCAGATCACCTCAGCAGAGTGTTCCATCCTCAAAAATGATCTATAGATCAAACAATGGCAAACAGATTGTTCAGGGTTACCTGCCAATCAATTTGTTCACATCAGATGAAAATAGGAAAGTGGAAAGATTTTGCCTCATTCTTTGAAGCAAGTTCAGGTCTGCTCCAGCCACTTTCTGCTCAGATAGGATCTCCATCTGTTGTACGCTTTTCCACCATTTCTGCTAATGGCTCAAGGATCAGGCACGCTTGATCCTCATTGCTCTAGTGTGATCTAGATAAGTGGTTCTCGTAAATTGTCTGGTTGTCAGTCAGGGTTCCAATCCCTCTTAACTCAGGAAGAAGGTTGTTTATGACATCTGAACCTTAATGACATGGATGTTGAACACTCGCTAATCTCTTCATTATCATTATTCAAGGAAATTGAGGATATTGTAATTTCTGCCAGAAAGTCTTCAACTAGAAGAAGTTTACAGTTTTAAATGGAAAAGATTTTCATCTTGGTGTCAAGCACGTTCCTTGGTTCCATTTGTTTGAGAGTCAAAGGAGTTGCTTCAGTACATATTCTCCCTAGCCTCCTCAGGTTTCAGTACTTTCTTGGGATATTCAGGGACCAGTGGCATTGGTGCAAATATGACAGGTACTTTTTACCCCTGGGGTTTGCCCTAGGGGTAAAAGCAGAATTATCGGCTGAATTTTTGCCCCAGTGGAAAAAGCAGAATTATCGGCTGAATTTTTAATCAGACGCATGCATAAAAAATGGGGGGTGTACGCAAGACCAAGCCATGTGCTTAACTCCCATTATGCGCAGAGGTGCCGGGCTGAAGGAAAGGGGTGGGGAGGGGGCAGGGAGGGGAGGGGAGGGGCAGGGCTGGAGGCAGCCGGAATGGAGCAGTAAGCAACAAATTAAAAAAAATAAAAGGTATGTCAATGGGTTTTAAGGGGTGGGGAGGAAAGGGGAAGAGGGAGGAAGTATGGGTAGGGGGGTTGGGAAGTCCCCTCCTAGTCTGCTCCTTAATTGGAGCAGACTGGGAGGGAACTGGGAGAGGCCCGATCTCATCGCCGCACGTATGTTTCTAAGATTAGTCCCCCTGCACAAGCCGCCTGCACATGCACACTTGGATTATAAAATCTGGCACACAGCCCACAGATGTTATAAAATTGGCGTGTCCATGTGTGCATGCTGGGAAATTTGTGCACATGGACGTGCACGCGCTTCTTTTAAAATATACCCCATGTGTGTGGTTATCAGAAATATAACTTCTAGTTATAACTCTAGGATGGGATAAAGGTCCGAACATGTGAAATAGCATTAGTATATAGAAATATCCCATCATGCTCAATCTAAAGCCACTCCCTACAAAGTTAGCTTTTATAGGATGAAATCATTCTCTCTAGACTCTTGGCATACATGATCCCCTGAGATCTTACCAGCCCCCATAAGCACAGGTTGGGCTTCCCAAAGTGGAGCCAATATACATAATGTTGGCTCTGATGTGTACTCTTGCCTTCAGGAGACAATGGCATAAAAAGTAAGTTGGCTATACAACAAAGGAAAATGCATGTTGGTACCAGTGTTTTTAATAGTTATTTCAGCCTGGCACCTGAGCCTCAGATGTCTTTCTGAGTGAGCCAAGTACATAAACATCATGGTATACAGATTACAGAATATATGATTTACTGTTTCACACGGAGTGTATAATCAGGTTATATGCATATAAAAGAGTAACAACCAGAAGAGAACTCCTGCCAGGCTAGGCTACTCTAGGTCAAATCAGTTACTCCTGTTTTGGCTAAGTTCTATTGTTTACAGTACTTTAGTATTGTATGTATTGTTGGAGCCTATGTTATTGTCACAAAAGCAAGATCAGCTCAAAAACTACGATGTATTGAATTTTGGCTGCAGTATTTGTTTTATTCCAGCCAACTGTATCAATCATCAGTATTCACAGAAAATATGTATTACAACAAATTATGAGGATATTTTCATTTTTTATAGTAAACATGAGACCAAATTATCAAAAATCTTTTATCGCAGTAGGGAGATTAGTGATTTGAAAAAATGTCAGGGTATTTACTTATCTTTGGCAATCTTTAGCAAATCCTTGCAGTCAAGAATGATTGTCTTTCATGATTATCTTCTTTGTGGGTCCATAGATGGCTGATGAAGCCAATCAGAGATTAATAGACCCTATTGCAAGTTGAGTATATGTTTCAAGGGGAATGGGTAGCTTTGGATTGTTGATTTGATCTGTGGCATGCTGTTTCTATCAATCACACTTTTACACTTTCTGAGAATGTTTGTAAGGTTTTGAACTGCTGAGATCTTTGCAGCAGACTCAACTTTCATCTGGGGCAGTCCTAAGCAATAATCTCCCACAAGATACTGTTGATGTTGTGCTTTTACACATAGTCCTTGAAGCACTTCTCTGTCCTCTTCTTGAGCTGAAAGAATAAAACATGCTTCAGAAGTTTAGAGCCAGACTTCTGGATAATATAGCTGGCCCAGCGAAGTTGATGGCAGATGATCATCATCTTGATGCTCATGGTGTTTGTGAGAGGACTTGCTTGTGTTGTTGTGTATGTCTTCTAACTAAATCTGACGGATCTTCTCAAGCAACATTGATGGTACTTCTCTAGCATCTTGAAGTGTTTCTGGAATGCTGTCCATTTCACAGTTCCATACATTGGGATGAAAATCAAAACTGCTAGATAAATCATGAGCTTGGTTTTAGATCTGATATTGTAATCAATGAGAACCTTTTTTTCCTCCAGTGATCAAAGGCTGCACTTGTTCATGTAGGGAGACCCCCAATAATGGTTCACTCTTTTTGAATCTGGTGGCTGTACAAGAGGCTCTGGGTGGGGGAGACTTGGGGAAATTCATAGTTGCTTTGTTTGTTTCACCAATTGAACACTTTGTGGTAGTGGCTCTCCTGCTTCAGTGGCTGAGGGGAAAATTTCAACTAGTGGGTTTTGGATGTCAATAAGGGAGTCTCTATCAGATGTTACCAAAGTACCAACTGAGAAAGGAAAGATGTTATTGATCTTTTTCCCGCTGGGTCTTCTCCAAGGAAATATGGAACAGAACTCACCCAGACAGTCTCCCAGGGATAGAGAGTGAAGACAGAGACTTAAAGAGACATATAGTCAGATGGAATCAATATGAATGTTAAATTTAATTATCAAAAGTTATTAATTTATTGAAACAATTGCAAGTTTAGGGAAAAAACAGGAATTTTTGGGTGTTTTGTGTTTACACTATGAATTATCAACACTGACACAATGTTTCTCTATTTTTATAGAACTCACTAAACCTGTTGAAAACTGGTTCTCCTAACTCTTATAATAAACCAATCAGATAAGTATATTTTGTTATTATCTGTAGTATTTTCTCTGTAAAGAATATATTAAGTAATGTTATGTAAAGAGATGTAAGTCTTTGTCTTTCAATTATGTTTTTCAGGTTCAGCAGGACAAGATCATCAATCCCAAGTTGCAGGTAGGTAATGGTGTTTTATTCTGTCTCTGTATGTCTGTGTTCAATCTTTTCTCACTGGCTTTTTCTGTGAACTTTCCAGTCTTTGTTAAGTCCTACATTTCCTATATTGTGAGCTCTTTTCTTATGTCTTTAATACGATTGTTTATGTTTGTACAATTGTTTATGTTTGTTCTTTTTGTGTCTCTTTGCTTTCTCTCTCTCTCTCTCTCTCTCTCTCTCTCTGATTCTCTGCTTTTCTCTGTAATGCTGTTAATCCCAATCTAGCTACACATTTGTGGTAAGTATACATTTAGTTTGAACTTAGTGGAAAGGAATATTCATTCCCTCTACCACTGTTAGTGTGTCTCGTTTGACAGATCACTGTTAGCAGACGTGGCTAGAGTGATTAGAAGATTTCTGATTGACACTTCCTGAAGAAGTGCAATTGATCTGTTTTGATAGCATTGTCCCCTGGCATGAGCTGAATTGCCTCTCTATTCTTTAATTAAAACAAATAGAATGTTCCTTCACTAAATTGATCCCATTTCTATTCTGATAGTGTAATATAGATGTTCCTGGGCATGGTAACTTTTAAACAGCCATGTACACGCGTATACCAGCTCGCATGAATGGCCATGGCCATTTTATAACATATGCGCGTATATGCATGCATGTTGTAAAACTGGCTGTAAGTGTGTATATGTGCGTGCAATTTTATATGAACACATGCATGGGTGCACAAATGCTGCCTCTACTTCGTAAGTGGGATGATTTTTCTAGGCAAGTACGGTGACACAAATACCTGTTTCTCCAGTTCTTTCCCAGTTTGCCCCGGTAAAGGATAGGACTTCCTAACCTCCCTAGCTAGTCTCCCTTTTACCCTATTAGGACTGATCCTTCAAACCCTATTGAATAGCCTGACTTTTTTATTTTAAAACATACACGTCATGCATAGCAGAAGTAAAGTTACACAGTCGGGGACCCCGGGATGTGCTTGTGCATGTAAATATTTACACATGTACTTCAGGTTACAGACCCAGAATGCCCATTCCCCACCCCTGATTTTGCCTATTCAATTTGTGCAAGTACCGAGAGATATGCATGAACTCGGGTGCTTCTTAAAATCCATGCAGCGTGCACCGGCCCAAGACATGTGCATATCTCCCAGCTTTGACATGCAAAAATTAACTAAAATTTAAATTCACCATATATCAAATGGTTCAAACTGATTTATGTATACCAGCCTTATTCCTCTATTTATATTCAGGAACTGATTTATTTACATCAGCTTTACTCCTATATTCATCAGTTAGTATTTTATAAGTGCTAAGCTTTATGTAAATTCTCTTTGTCAATCTCTCATTTCTTCTTCTTTCAGACAAAGACTATCAATGCGGACAAAAGGATCACAGGTTGTTATTGTTTGTAAGGTTTTGGGTGGACCCTTGGACACTGTGGCAGCTGACCACACCCACGGGGGGAAGTCCCGTGAGGGGCCCCACGTCAGGCTCAGCTTTGGGATACACAACACAGAGTTATATCTTTTATTAGACAGAGTTGATAAGCCACCAGAGGTGGCAGTAGTGAGTAGAGATGAAGCCCGGCTGGGTTTAGGGTTCCTCAGGATACTGGAACAGCAATTTCCTCTATGGCTGTGCTGTAGTGGAGAAAACTGAGATAGTGAGTACAGTGGAGCATACACAGAATACTGGTATAGAGCCTCGTAGGTAAAGTTACTCACACAGCGGTTTCTCCCAGAAGGTAACACAGAAGCTGGAATAGAGGCAGGCCCTCAAGGAGCGAGTACCTGGTTCCAAGGAACAGCTCTGAGGAGATAAAGTTGGTAACTCACTGATGATGTAGGCAGCGGTATCTTCCAAGCAGAAGTGATAAGTTCAGGCAGCGAGTCAGGGAACATGGGCCCTCGAGGAGTGAGTACCGGTTCCTGATAGCGACCTGAAAGAAATGAGAGAAGCCCCTGAGGAGCGGGTACCCCGTTAGGGTAAAGTCCAAAAGTTGAAGAGGCAGAGTAGCTAGGTATGGAGAGCGAATCCCATCCGTAAGGAGATCCCATTCCTTGCTAACTCGATTAGCTAGCAAACAGTGTAGGCTTTTGTATCCGGGATGTGTGACATGGAAAGTTCCTGCCCTTGTTGCCAGCCCTTTCCTAGGATCCAGCAGCCATCTTTATGCTTCCTTCTCCCTCTTCAGGCACTCAGTCTCCATTTGCTCTGTTAATGGCCCACTGCACTGCCCTTCTTTGAGATCAGCCCAGCCAGCTCACCCAGAGACCTGACTGGCAGGGACGAGAACTTCCCCTGACTCCCAGCAGCACAATAGCAAAAAAAAAAAACAAACCCATTACTGATGTTAAAACATAGCCCTCGCCTTGTCTTCTGTTCTTCTGCTGCTGTCAGTCTATCATAAGGTGATACCTACAGTACCTGAATGTAAACCAGTGTGATATCTCAATTGAGATCAAATGTCGGTATATAAAAATAATAAATAAATAATAAAGTTGCAGATCCTGCTTTATTTTTCTGTTTGCTGGCTGTGATTTGTTCTCCTTCCAGCAGAGAGAGCTTGTCTGTGATGACATCAGATTATCCAGGATGGGGATTGGGGAGAGGGGAGAAAGGGCAGAGCCTGATCTGAGGAGGCAGGACCAGCAAACTTGACACTCCAGGCAGAGGTTTGCATTCTCCTGCAGCTCGTTAACGAGAAGATGTCTCACTCTCTTGTACTCTCCTGCAGCACTATAGCCAAAGGAGATTGCAATCTCTTGCACTTTTCAGCTTCTAGATATGCTCAGTAAATAGAGAACGTGATGGAAATTTAGGAGTAGGGAACGGTCGCTGCTGGTAGCAGCCTAAATTCTGGAGAAGCCATGGCTCATGTGGGAATTTCCTCTGCCTATGAGTTCCTATCCTACCAAGCAAAAAAGGGCTTGCACTTGTAGTTAGAAACACACAAGATGTTGGCTCATCTAGTCTGCCCATTTGTGCCTGCCTACTCTGCTGCCACAGTTCTTCTAGTGAAGTGGCAATCCTAAGGAAACCTGCACTTTTTGAAACCAGCATGTTTATTTACATATACATTAAATTGTGGTACTGATGAAATGTAAATATGAGAACACTTTCATTTTGCCCCATAAGTCCAAAAATAGCCACATATCCCAATATAGCTGAATGTGCGGCCATCATTCTGTTTTGTTTAAAAATGGTTTTTATAATGAAATTTCCTTTGAAAAGTGTCCCACAACATCTTCATATGTTAATCCGTTCCAATGATATAGTTCCCTGAATGATAAGGCACACTTCTGTGTGGCATCCGGCCTGGTCCAACTTAAAAGCTAGAGAAACAGGTACTAGCTCTGTGGGCGGGTCCCCTGAGAGCAGGAATAAGGGTGAAGGCCCAGAGGGAAACAGACAGGCCCTGGTCTTCAGGAGAAAGCAGTTCCTGAAACATAGCTGCACTGATGGTGAACGCTGTACTATTATACTGCTGAAGGTAAACAGATGGGATGTTGTTTTTTGTTAAAAGTCTCATGTGTGAGAGTGTGTATGTGTGTGTGTGTGTGAGAGAGAGGAGATATCTCCAGCCTAAGACCACTCGGCTATGTCACAGTGATATGCAATGTACATTTTCAACACTGTGTTCTTTTGCATTCAAGAAAGAGATTGGTAATGTATGCCTTTTTTGTTTTACTTCATATCTTCAGAATTAACTTAGCCGTATGACAGACCTTTGCGATTGCCTTTATATTTCAAAGGACTTCTCAGGAAGTTGTAATTCACGTTTGTTGCCATTGTTCTTTGACCTATCATCATCTGTAATAGTCTCTTTGCACATATTTTGTTTTCAGAGCCTCCTTTTCAGGAAGTCTAGTAATTCTATTTTGTTGCAGTCACATTTTAACTTGTTTTCATCTGTGACAGTTACATTGTGTGTGCTTCGTCTTAAGAGTCTGTATTCTGTTTTTCAGTGATGTTGCCATGACTTTCCTCTGCCGTCACCCAAAGATGCAAGTGAAGCAACCATGATGACTGCAAAGAAGTTCAAATTTCCACACAAGTCAGGCAGCGCTGGTCAACTAATGGAACCTCTGAACTGATTGCTGTGCTTAATACGCCAAGAAAAGATCAGTGGAAGAAGTGCTCTGGTAGGTCCTGCTTTAAATAAAAACAACTACTTGCAGGAATGCAGAGTATAAAAAAAATGGCAACTTATCTTGTGAAATTTCAAGAGCTTCCAGCACTTCCAAGTAACAATTTAGATTACTGGAAGGCGTAGGGTGACTGCTGAAGTTGGTGGCGCACCAGAAAATTTGCTGCTGTTTTGTGCCCTAGAGCACAGTCCACCCTCCTACATTACCCTGTGAGCTCTACTTTCTTTTATGCAAAATGCCTATCAAATGTATGCTCACAGCAACCCAATCCTTAGAGGGAATATTAGCTAATCCCTTAAAATAATCACCTAATCTGCTAACAGCAGTTACAAGAAAACACGTGAATGAAAAAATATTTTCTGCAAGAACATTAAAAACCTCTTTCTGCATGCAACTGAAATTAATAAAGAACAAACTTCTGTAAACATCAAGCAATAAAATAGAAGATATAAACCAGCATTCATAATATTAAAACCATGCTAATAAAAATAATACATGTCAAAACAGTCAACCAACATCCAATAATTTTAAAAAAACTATAGTGGCAGCTATTTTGGTTGAGGGCAAGTTTCTCCTGTGTCCATTTTTAGGTATGGGCCGGTTTAGTGGTGGCAGCGACCATTTTGGGAAGGGCAATAGGATGCGGGCAGGCTTGCTTGAGAAGGAGCTTACTTCTCGGAAGGAGTAATGACCTTTTAGGTTCGATGCATGCTTCTCTATTGGCGAACTGCGGACATATGGGCAAGCAGCAGCATTCAGGAAGAAACACCCTAGCAGGCAGGAGTTGCTGCATTGGTTGCACAACCTCTCATCCCATTTCTCTTCCTGTTTTTTTTCTTCCAGGTCAGCGCAGTGTTCCTCATGCTCTGGAGAGGGGGCTTCCCCTGGTTTTCTGGCCTTTTATTCGTGGTACAACTGGGGAACTCGGCCCAGGAGATTGCAGATGCTGCTGCTGCCGGCAGAGGGGGGCCCTGGCTTTGAAGGATCCTCCAGGCCCCCTTCATCTGGAGTCCTAGTGAGGTTTGTGCTGCTTGGGCTTGGAGTCTCTTGGAGGGGTTCCCGTGCTGGTGGTTTAGGCAGTGAGACGTAGGGGCTCTGAGGGCCAAGGGCTGCTAATGTGAATCCAGCTTAAGAAATAGGGAGGGAGATAGAAAGTAGGTATTAATCAAGTTTTTAGGATGGCACCGGCTTGGATCTGAGCCGGGCCGCCGGCGCAGCTGTTGGCGGTGGGATGTTGCTAGTTGGGGCTGCCACAGTTCAAGGCACCACAGGCCTGAGCTAGGCCACTGACATGAGGAGCAGGTAATTGATGGTGTCGAGTGTGGCCGAGGTAAGGGGAAACTCAGCTGACACGGGCGTACTCAGGGTTGAGGCTTCAACTGTCGAGGAGCTACTTGTCAGGCTCTTGGCTGGTCGGCCTGGTGGGGGCGGTTCAGTGCTGGGTAAACTGACTTAGGTTTGCCAAGATGGATTGGGGGCCAGGCATCGCACAGCTGACGAAGCTGTGGCGCAGCTGGAGAGTCCCATGGCTGGTCCCCACCCCCACCCCCCGTAATCCGGATTCGCAGAGGCTGGCAGGGGCTGGCAGGACCCGGGGAGGCCAAAGCACTAGGATTCGAGATGCACCGGACACTCATCCTCACTCTCTGCGCAGAGGACTTTCATTCCTTTTCACTGGAGATCTCCTGGGTGTGTTGTGTGGCCGGAAGGGGGGAGAGGCCAGAAAAGGGGGTGAGTGCACGTAGAGGAACCCTTTCATGGCGGGGTTCATGATGTGGTTGGGATATCATCTCAGGGGGCCATAGGAAATGTATCTCCACTGCTCAGGGTGACTTCTCAGAATGACTGAGTGAAATGGGAGGGGGGCACTATCCCAGACCCTCTAGCCTCAGAGGGGTTGAGGGGGGATCGAGTTCTCATGGATGTATGAGTTCTGGGGGGACGCCTCAGCCATTTTTTGGTGCTTGACCCAAGTGGGTGCCATAGGGGGGATGGCGGGTGATGCTCTTGCATCATCCATGGACTGCGTTAGATGGTTATTCTCTGAGACCGGTGGCATCTGGGCTGTGATCGAAGTAAGGTACACATTGTTCAGCCATACATGGTTTTGCAGAGGGCCCTTCGGTTTCACACAGTCCAATGGTATTCGGATGTGGAGATGGTCTGTGGCTTGCAGGGACAGTTTGGTGGAGCAATTCAAATACCTCGAGGATGGTAATAGCGCACAAGCAATGAACCTTTTTGAACAAAGGGAAGTTCTGGAACTGGAGGATGAGATGTATGGCTCCAAGATGGTAGATTCAGGAGTATTATCTGAAAAAATTGTCCCAAGGAAAGGGTGTTGCATTCTGATATATGTCAGCGTAACATAAGATTTTGTTCAGGCCTTTGGCTCACTCAGCTTGTCCCAGAGTCCTTTGCTGTCTGCCTTAACTGAACCTGCTGGTATACAGTGAACCTTTCACTGACCTCAGACTCAAGAATTTGGAAGATATCTGGAAGACCTGTAGGCTCTGCAAAGCCTATAATTAAAGGCCAGGAAGTTATCGATGGCAGATGGCTGAAACTGCATTCTTTTGCTTATCTGGCTCCAAGAGATTCCAACTGAAATCAGAGTTTCTCCCTGCCCCTTGGAGATGAAGTGATTGATCTATCGACAGAATAAAGAAGTTCAGAAGAAACAGAGCACATCAAAGCAATGCTAAACAAAGGAACTTTTAAGGTGGGAGGAGATTTCTCAGGCTAGAGAAGGTCAGCTTATTACACTGTCATATTGCATAAGTGATCCTCGTCACAAGCATTTTCTATGCATGATTTGAAACTATATAATACAGCTTTCACAAGAGACTGTAAGACACAGTAATGCCCTGCCTATATTGGAGGTCTTGCATCTGTGTCTTCCAAGGATATGCAATATTAAATTTATATTTGCCTCAACGAAATTATTTGTAAATATCCTTGTATATCTGCAGAGAAGCGCCGTTGTACAAAGTCAGATAATATATACAATTCATGAAATGCTTTACTGGAGAAAGTAGTTGGGGTTAAAATAGTGACTGACCTTCAGGGGGACATGAGATAAAACTGAAGATTCTTAGTTGTAGTAAGATACGTAGAAGACTGGTTGATACCCAGCAAGCTGAAACTCTCCTGAGGCTGTCCAGGTTGGTGTAACAGTTGCTGGCAGTGGGTACCTCCTGAGAGCAGAAATTAAACCTGAGTAGTAGGCCCACAGAAGCTAAACTTGAATTTGTGGCCATTCCTTCATGTTTTGGGCCAAGAATCGAGCTATAAAGGGGAGGTAGTGAGAGCTTTGGGGTAAATATGCACTGGATGGGAATAACTGGAATGAAATGGGTTCATTTGCTTATGGGCTGCTCAGTGTCTTGCGCCTGTTTCGAACCATCCAGCTCTTTTCTTTGATGAGCATCGGTCCAAAGATCCGGGGTCAATAACATCATACATTACTTGGATGACTTCTTACTTATTGGTCCAAGCGAGTTCAAATACTTTATGCCCCTCTGCAATTTTCTAGGCTGTGGCAAGTGATTTTGGAGTTCCTTTGGCACAGAAGAAGTGTGAAGGCCCCACCACCAGTATCCACTTCTCGGGCATCGAGTTTGACTCAGAGGAAATAACATCCAGATTACCAAGGATAAAGCAGTGAATTTGCAAAATAGGTTGACCAAAGCAGCAAGTGTGAAGAAGCTGAGATTTGCAACTCATCATGGGCAGCCTTAATTTCACATGTAGAATGATATGATGGAAGGATCTTCCTCAGAAAACTGGCCATGGTGATTGCAGGTGCACGCAGCCTTCATCACTTCATTAAGTTATCACCACCCATGAGCAATGCCTTCACCATTTGGGTATCCTTCCTGGTCGACTTCAACAGGGTATCAATGTGGCAGAAGCCTCCACTTTCCAGTAGGGATTTTAGATATACACCCTGGAACCTCCGGAGGATGGGGTTGCAGGCTGTATTTGCCTGGGAACATGGCTACCGTCCCTGGGCCAGACACGTGAGTGGGGGTAGGATTCACTCAATGTTTAATTCCTTCGAATTTCGGGCTCCCCAGTTCAGGACGAATTAGGCAATTTAGTATATAGTAAATCTTAGAAATTATTGGAAGTGCAGCTTCTGGGATTTTTTATATTTTTAGTAGATTCCTCCTCCAGATATCTTTGGGTGATGTAAGAGGAATTTTTGGAAAGTTAATACAACGCAAATTTTTTGCATGTATTTGGTTTTCAATTAAACTGAAGGGATTGATTTTCCTTGATTAGCGTATCAGTAGAACTCTCAAAATGAACTTTAAGAGATTCCCATTTCACTTTATGTTCACCAACTTCTCTTTCAATAGTCTTCAACCAATGATCTAAATCTTGAACTGTATTAGAAATAAGATGTATTTGTACTGAGATATTTAAATTCAAAACATGGATAGCGTCCCATATTGATTCCAAACTAAACGATTGAGGCCTTACCAGCTCTGTTAACTGAATAGGTGGGTTCTGTTTGCTTTTTTGACTGCCTCAGCACCCTGAGCCTACAATTTCAATGTAATATCAACTATGATGCCCAGAACCTTTTCTTCAGTGGTAACTCCTAACATCAAGTAACTACAAATGGGTTATTTTTCCCTATATGCATCACCTTGCACTTGTCCACATTATATTTCATCTGCTGTTTGGATGCCCAATCTTCCAGTCTTGCAAGGTCCTCCTGCAATTTATCACAATCTGCTTATGGCTTAACTACTCTGAATAATTTTTTGTCATTTGCAAATTTGATCACCTTGCTCATCATATCCCTTTCCAGATCATTTATAAATATATTAAAAAGCACTGATCTAAGTACAGATCCCTGAGGCACTCCATTATGAAAAATTAACATTTAATCCTACTGTCTGTTTCCTGTCTTTTAACCAGGACATCTTCTATCCATTACTTTTTAGTTTTTTTAGAAGCCTTTCATGGGGGTCTTTGTCAAATGCCTTCTGAAATTCCAAATACACTACATCTACTGGTTCTCCTTTATCCACATGTTTATTCACCCCCTTCAAAAAATGTAGCAGATTTGTGAGGCAAGACATCCCTTGTGTAAATCCATGCTGGCTGTGTCCCATTAAATCATGTCTATATATAATATATATATATATATATATATATATATATATATATATATATATATATATATATATATATATATATATATATATATATATATGTTCTGTGATTTTATTCTTTATAATATTTTCCATGATTTTTCCCAGCACTAAAGTCAGGCTCACCGGTCTATAGTTTTCCAGATCACTTCTGGAGCCCTTTTTATTTATCGGGGTTACAGTGGCCATCTTCCAGTCTTCAGGTACAATGGATGTTTTTAATGATAGGCTAAAAATTACTTGTAATAGGTCTGAAATTTCAGAATCCTGGGGTGTATACCATCTGGTGCAGGTGATTTGCTACACTTCAGTTTGTCAATCTGGCCTACTACGTTTTCCAGATTCACCATGATTTAGGTCAGTTGATCTCAACTGTCACCCTTAAAAATCGTCTCTGGAATGGTTATCTCCCTAACATCCTCCTAGGTAAATACCGAAGCAAAGAATTAATTTAGTCTTTCCACAATGATCTTATCTTCCCTAAATTTTCCTTTAACCCCCTTGATTACCTAACGGTCCAACCAATTCTCTAACAGCCTTCCTGTTTCAGATATATTTTAAAAAGTTTTTATTATGAGTTTTTGCCTCTATGGACAACTTTTCAAATTCTCTTTGAATCTGTTTTACCAATGTTTTACATTTAACTACACAATGCTTATGCTTTTGCCTATTTTCTTCAGATGGATTCTTCTTCCAGTTTTTGAAGGAAGATCGTTTGGCTAAAATAGCCTCGTTTACTTCACCTTTTAACCATACCTGCAATCATTTGGCCTTTCTTCCACCTTTCTTAATGAGTGGAATACATCTGCACTGCACTTCTAAGGTGGTATTTTTTAACAATGTCCATGCCTGTTGTACACTTTTGTAGCTGTACCTTTCAGTTTATTCAAACTTTTTTTTTTTTCATTTTTCAAAGTTTAGTGCTAGAGCTTTTATTTACTTATTGACCCCTTCCAGCCATTAATTCAAATTTGATCATGTTATGATTGCTATTGCCAAGTGGCCCCACCACCGTTACTTCTCTCACTAAATCCTGCACTCTACTAAAAATTAGATCTAAAATATCTTCTTCTCTTATTGGTTCCTGAACCAATTGTTCCATAAAACTGTAATTTATTCCATCCAAGAACTTTTCTCTCTAGCATATCCTGATGTTACATTTATCCAGCCAATATTGGGGTAATTGATGTCTCCCATTATTACTGCACTACCAATTTGGTTATCATTCACTGCTGAATACTCTCTCTCATCTTACTTCTTGGCATACAAACATTTCAAAGTGTAGTTTTGGTTTCTAAATAACAACCTGCTTTTCTGTTGACAGGGATAATTTGGAATCTCTTAACTTAGGTGGTTCTTTACTTATAGGCACAAGGTGTTGTGTTCCGCGGCCGTGGCAGGCCATGACCGTGGTCCCCTACCTTGCCCGCGGCGGTTCGCTGCCGCGGGAGCCCCGGGGGAGGTCTTCCCCCGTCCCTCAAGATACACAACAAGTTCCACACCTCCCTCCTGAAGCCTCTAGTATTGCCGTGGCCTTCCAGCATGCCTCTGACGCGTCAACCTGTTGCCTTCGAAGATGACCTCACCTATCAGGTCCGGGAGGTCTTAGATGTGAGGAAACATCGGAAGAAGTGGGAGTATCTGTTGGCGTGGGAAGGCTTTGGTCCCAAAGAAAACTCCTGGGAGCCATTGGCTAACATCCTGGACCGAAATCTGTTGGAGCAGTTCCACAAAAACCATCCAGCTAAACCCAGGCCTCCGGGGAGGCCCCCTAAAGAGGGGGGTTCTGTTGTGTTCTGTGGCTGTGGCAGGCCATGACCACGGTTCCCTACCTTGCCCGCGGCGGGGGAGGTCACTGACTTCAGGCCTGTTGCTCCGGCATGGGCCTCGGTGCTACTCGCTGCAGGGGCAGCCGTCCCTGCTCCCCCCTTGCGGCGTCCAGCAGTGTTTCTCCTCCACGGGGGAAATCAAAGATGGCCACCACCATCCTTAGGCGTGAGGCCATGCCTCCTTCACAGATTTAAAGGGACCTGATCCCTTTAACCAGCTTTACCTGTTCCTGATCAGCCTGAGCAGGGGAAGTATAAAGGGAGGCTTCCTCTGCTCATTCCCTGACTTGACAACGTTCTCCAGTGCTGTCTAGTCTGCTTGCTTCGGTGAGTTCCTTGTGCTTTGGATCCTTGTTCCTGTTACGCCTTGGTGTTCCTGGTTCCTGACTTCGGATTGGCTTAAGGTGATTCTCTGGTGTGTGACTTCGGATTGGCAAGCGGTGATTCTCTGGTGTGCGACTTCGGACTGGTAAGCGACAACCCTCTGGCACTTGACCTTGGACTTCTTCTGGACTACCGTCTCCAAGGGCCCGCCTAAGTCCCAGCGGTCTGAGTCCCTACGGGCTCTTCCCGGGGGGACCGCGGGCTTCCAGGGCTAAGCTCCAGTCAGCCCTTGCACCGATACCTTGACCTCTCAAAGGTCCACCTAAGTCCCAGCGATCTGGGTCCCTACGGGCTCCTCCTGGGGGGATTGCAGACTTCCAGTGGCGAAGACACAGGTCCTCTTCTCGTCTCTTCATCTGCCTCCGCAGTTGCCTCAGTCTCCAGTGCCGCGGGTCAGCTGGTCTCGTCTTCTGCTCTGCCTCGCCACCCGACGAGAGAACCTACAGATCTTCTGCAAGGTATACCATCCTCCCGTCGGCCCAATGGTTCACAAGCCTGAGCATAACACAAGGACTACTTTTGCTTTTATTGGAATCTCTCTGTTAGAATGCCCTAACTCTCCTGTTTCCTGTATTCTTTGAAGATTCCTCTCTCTGAACCATGTGCTGCTGAGTGACAATCAGCCTTCCCCTTTGTTTTACTTTAAAGAATGTGCTAGATCCTTTCTTATTTCACATTTTCCTTCATATTTGTTAATATTTTTTAGCACACACCCTTTTTTCTCCTCCTTCCCCTGCCCCCCATTGGATGGGAGAGTTGAAAAGTACTTGTGGGTATTCTCTAGAAAATAAAAAATACTATAGTTGACGAAAAAAATTTTTTTAATGAGTCTTGTATGTAGTTGCTAAAGCTGCAACCTTGCTGTGGATACCTGTGAACCCCAATTAAATCTGTGCCTTTTAATGTTTGTTCATGCTGACTGCTGGAAACCCCAAAAATAAAAGTTTGAGACCCTATTTTATTTTAAGGTGGTGGGTTTTCTACTCAAGGCTGATATCAGGGAGTGTGTGTGTGGGGGGGGGGATTTTAAATCTACAAAGTGATTTATAAAAATGACTATCAATAAAGAGGATCACAGAGGGAAAAGACGTTTTTTCTATGAAGATTTCCTTATCCAGCTTAGGAATACCACTCTTGATTTTGGTCCACTACATCATTTCCTTGTCCATTAAATTGATTTTTTGACCCTACAGAGAGACTGGTGCTCAGCTCTTAAACAGGCATCAGACATTTTATGTGCCCTGTCCTGGGGTGATTAGATACATATCACCTGACATATTTGAATAAACTGGGCAATTCTTGCCTTCCAAAAACCAGCATTCCTGAAAGGAGTTGTCTGCATTTCTTAAAGGTATTGCTTTCTCTGAGTTTCTACATCAGCGGTTCCCAGCCTTATTTTATCATGGCACACTTGGCACAAGGTTCACTTTGTTGTGGCACACCAATCACTTCCCCATCATCACTTTCTATTGTCTTCCTTCTCCCCCATCACATTGGAGTCATCATCACCTCCCCCCCCCCCCCCCCCCACCGCTTGATACCATCACATTTCTCTTCCTTTCTCTCTTCCACCAACCCCCTGGCATCATCGCCTTCATCCTTCCCTCTTCCTCCACCCCTCCCCTCACATTATCATCTTCTTCCCTTCCCTCTCCCCCACCCCCGGCACCATCATCACTTTCTCTAGCTCTCCATTTCTTCCCTCCCCACATCCCCTGGCATCATCATTATCATCATCTTCCTTCTCCCACATCTCTTCCTCCCCCAATCATCATCATCATCATCATCACCTCCTTTTCCCTTCTATCCCCATACCCCATTATCATCACCTTCCTCTCCTTCTATCCCCACCCCTCAATCATTATCACCTTCTCTCTCTCCCTCACCCCCTGGCATCATCATCATCATCACCTTCTTTCTCCCTACATCTCTTCTCCTTGCCCCCAGCATTGCCATCACCTTCCCTTTCCCTCTACCCTCTACCCCCTCCCCCGCACCCTGTCATCATCATCATCATCATTACCTTTCCTCTCCTTCACCCCCTGGCATCATCACCTTCCCTCTCACTCCATCTCTTTTCCCCACCCCTTGGCATCATGACTTCCCCTCTCCCTCACCACCAGGTATCACTACCCTCCCTCTCCCTCCACCTCCCACCCCCATTCATTATCACCTTCCCACTTCAACCACCTCTTCTTCCCATTTGCATCATCATCATAATTACCTTCCCTTCTCCACCTCCTCAGTCCTGGTAACATCATCAACATTGTCACCACCTTCCCTTTCTTTCTATCCTTCTCCCTCTTGCTGAATATGCATAGCTAAAGTTATCTGGGTGCATGTACCAGATGCATGTATTCATAATCTAGCTGATCAAGTAAAAAAACAAGCAAACAAAATACTCCTTTTGGGCCAGCAGGTCCAAATCCCCACTTCCCCCCACACCCAAAATACTTAGAAAAAAAAAAAAAAAAGTTGAACGCAATGCTCAATTCCCCCTCATCTTAACTGTTGCGTCCGTCGCTGCTTGATGCCCTCACTCCGCCCTCTTTACCTCTGTGGTGACTCCCTCCGGGTCTGATGGACGGTTAGCTGCCGCGGTTTCTTTTTGCCGTCTCCCTCCGACATCCCCGGACCGGCACGACGCTGCGATCCGCCATGTTGCCTGATGATGTACGGCACACACGTGCACGCGCTCCGATTGATGGACCAGCAAGGGAGTGAACCTCGGAGGCGTCCCCCTGAGCTGACATCATCCGCTTCCAATATAAAAGGTCTCAGAAATTGCTAACGGATTGAGTTAGCAAAGGGTTTCACTACCTAAGCTACTCTGCCTCCTCGGACTTACCAGGGGTACCCGCTCCTTGGGGGCCTCGCTCTCTTTTCTCTATTTCAGATTGCCGATAGGAACCGGTACTCGCTCCTCGAGGGCCCATGTTCCTGAACACTCTGAAGATTCTCTACTGCCTGGAAGCTATTGCAGATACAGACAATTGTGAGTTACCATCTCTCTCTCAGAGTTTACTCGCTCCTCGAGGGCCTAACCCTTTCCAGTTACTGAGCTTCCTTAAGACCTTATGTGAGTTTTGTCATCCAGTTCTGGCTATGAACACAGCATACCCTGTCTACTCACTATCTATAGTTTCTCTACAGCTCAGCAACCCTGGGATCGCTGTTCCAGTTCCTGAGGGACTTCAGCCCTGCCAGGCATATCAGCTCACTACTGCCACCTCCGGTAGTTCTACTAAGCTGTCTAATAAAAGAACTATCTGTGTCTGTCTCCATACCCAAGCCTAGCCGGTGGTCCCTCTCAGGATATCCTCCTGGGGGCGCAGTCATCTGCCATCAGCTCAAGGATCCACTTATCTACATTCCTCTACAGCTGAGTGCCCTCTCCAAGCTCTCCGCTGATTGCTACTCCTTCCCCATCAGGAGTCTTCAGCAACAGATTCATAACAGATTGCTACTCCGCAGTCTATACCTTAACAGATTGTTAACTACTCCCTCTACAGGAGCTGAGCATATCAGATTTGCTAACTCCTCCTTCTACAGGAGCCAATTCGTAACAGATTGCTAACTCCTTCTTCCTCAGGAGCCGATGCATAACAGATTGCTAACTCCTCCTTCCTCAGGAGCCGATGCATAAAATTAACCCCTTCAAATAAAAAAAAAAGTCACAGCCATATTGGCTCCATTTGCTTCCCCCCAATAATAAATGAAACTTCTTGCTTCAGGTCCCCTCCCGCCAGCCCTAGATTTGTCAGTAGGCACCCATTGTGCCTATGCCTGGAGTAGCAGGTTGGCTATGATTTGCTGCCTTCCAGCTCTGCTGAATCTCATTCAACAGAGAACAGCCCTCTGTTACCTTATAACAGGCCCTTACAGAAGATGGGGGTGGTAGGGATGAAAGCATCAAAAGTACTTAGAGGTATCAAAACCCTAAATTCATCCTGGACTCCTGCCCCACCCTGGAACCCTCCAAAGTCTGCTGGAGTGGTAAAGTCATACTATGCTGACCTTGCCCAGTGTTGCCCTTACCCTGCCAGCATTGCTGTATGTCTTCAGAGCAACACTGGCAGCATACTATTTCCATGTGTTTTAACATTACTGTTGAGGAACAGATGTAAGCTAACTTGCATTTAAATGACAAAGAATGATAATTGGCTTAGTAAGACAGTAACTTTCAAATCGCCACATGTGCACACATTTATGCACATATGTCAGCCCGTGCCCAGGGACATGGCCATTTTCTAACATACGCTCGCATATGTGCGCATGTTGTACAATACTCTAGCCGCGCGCACATGTGTGCCAAATATTAAGTGGGTGTGCACATGTGCACGCAAATCCCGCTTCTACCGTGTAAATCACGGGATTTTAAAAGGGGCGCACACCTACATCCACCATTCCCAGTTTTACCAGTTCATCCCCAGTTAAAAGAGAGATCCTCCAAACCCCTTAGTTTAATAGACTTCACTCCCTCTAGTTAGCCTCAACCCTTAAAATCCTGCAGATCTGTCTACTTTTCTTTAATTTTTAATTTACATGGCATCCATAGCAGAAGTAAAGTTACGCAGTAGCTACTGATCCATGAATATATGAATTGCCTTCCCGAAATCCATGCTAGTTATTCTTAATTATATTATTTCCTTCTATTTATTCTTGATAATTGTCTCATCACCTTACCCAGTAGTGATGTCAGGCTTACAGATCTACAATTTCCTGGTTTACTCTTGAGCCCTTCTTAAAAATTGGAGTCACACTTGTCACCTTCCAATCCTCTGGTATAGTAGCCTTTGTTGATGACAAACTGCAGATCAGTGTAAGAGTGTCTACAGTTTCTAGTTTTAGTTGATTTCAGAAATCTGAGGTGGATTCCTCTTCAGAGACATCACCTCTAAAGAAGGCCTCTGGTTTGAGAATCACTCCAACATCCTTCTTGATGAAGACAGATACAAAGAAATCATTCAGCATATTGGCTATGGCCTTATCCTTTGTAGCCCTTATATCCCCTTGGTTATCCACAGGGTCGACAGATTTGTTCATTTATTTTTAATATACTGGAAGAAAACGTTTATTAATATTTTTCACCTCCCTAGCGAGCTCCTTCTCAAATCCTTTTTGGCCTTCTTTACAACATTTTACAACTACTCTGGCATTGTTTCTGCTCCCTTCTATTTTTATCGTTTAGGCTCCTTTTCCATTTTTTAAAGGAATCTTTATTGACTCTAATATTCTTATTTACTTCATTATTTAGCTATTATGGTAACCAATTGTGCTTTTTCTCCTTTTTTTGATAAGCAGAATGCATTTCAACTGGGCTTCCTATATGGTATTTTTTAAATTGTCCCATGCTTCATGCACACTTTGAACCCTTCTGTTGGATCCCTTTAGTTTCTTTCTAACCAGCTTTCTCATTCTTTCATATTTCGGAAATTCAGGCAAACTGCCTCAGTTTTGTCTTGGACTTTATCAAATTCCATCATGTTGTGGGCACTGTTGCCCATGTTTCTAACACTATTACTCCCTGCACCTTGCGTTGTGGGCTCTTGGACCATCTGCTTCAAGAATCAGTTATTTATAATGTAGTGACCCCTTGGTTCTGTACCAGGGACTATGCAGATTATCCCATTGTGTGGGGAGAAAACATAATAACAGTGTGGGTAGTTAGCTCCCTCATGTGGGAGAGTGCAAATGTTCTGCTGCTATAAATACTCTATCATTTTACTCACAGGGTCTGGATGTTCTTGGCTGTTCCGGATTATGTTGAAGGGGTGTTGTGACCGTCGCTGCCCGACGTTTCCACTCCGCCCACCTTACCGCATTGGCGACTCCCTCCGGGGTTGATGGAAGGCTGGCTGCCGTGGCATTCTTCGGCCGTCCTTGTCCGGCGTCCCCATGCCACAAATCGCCATGTTGACCTGATGCCTAGGGGTGCGCGCACGCGGTATGGCCCTGCCTCAAGTACCAGAAGTGGCGCAAATCTCAGGGGCGTCCCCCTGAGATGATGTCATCCGCTTCAGATCTTTAAAGGTCTCTGAATTGCTAACAACTCGAGTTAGCAAGGATAAGGATTTGTTCTATCTATGCTATTCTGCCTCCTCAGACTAACCAGGGGTACCCGCTCCTCGGGGGCCTTGTTCTCTCTTACTTTGTAGGTTGCAGTCTGGAACCAGTACTCGCTCCTCGAGGCCCTCGTTCCCAGACTTCTTTGGAATTCACTTCTGCCTACTACATCTGTAAGTTACCATCGCACTCTCAGAGCTTTCTCTGGAACCAGGTACTCGCTCCTCAAGGGCCTACTTCATTCCAGCTCCTGGGCGTCTATGAGACATTGGGCCTCATTTTCCAAGCAGTTTACCGTGTGCAATAAATTCGTGCTAACAGCCGTTAACGTGATTTGCAAATGCAAATTAGTAATTTGGTATTCAGGGGCGGAGTTTAAAGCAGGAACCAGGTTATCATGTGCGGCGAAACAGCTGCAGTGTTAGCGTGGCTGCTATCTACAACCCTTTGATTTGTGGGGGGGGGGGGGGAGAGAGAGAGAGAGAGAGAGAGAGAGAGAGAGAGAGAGAGAGAGAGAGAGAGAGAGAGAGAGAGAGAGAGAGAGAGAGAGAGAGAGAGAGAGACTTTCTATAATGCCTATGCCCTAGACAAGTATTTGTATCCCTATGGGAGGGCCACCTAGTAACTCGAGGTGGGGATTAGGTATGAGCGTCGGGGGTTGGGGGCCACTTTCGCATTCCACATGAGACGTACGGAAAGAACAGTGGTCTCTAGTGAAGATTTGCTGGCCGTCGGAGTGAGGAAACTCACTCCAAGAAGAGATTTGGGCAACGTTCTCTCCACCTAGCTTGATGGACACTCTACCTGGGCAACAACAAGCTAGGTGGAGAGAATGTAGCCCAAATCTCTTCTTGGAGTGAGTTTCCTCACTCCGACGGCCAGCAAATCTTCACTAGAGACCACTGTTCTTTCCGTACGTCTCATGTGGAATGCAAAAGTGGCCCCCAACCCCCGACGCTCATACCTAATCCCCACCTCGAGTTACTAGGTGGCCCTCCCATAGGGATACAAATACTTGTCTAGGGCCTAGGCATTATAGAAAGTCTCTCTCTCTCTCTCTCTCTCTCTCTCTCTCTCTCTCTCTCTCTCTCTCTCTCTCTCTCTCTCTCTCTCTCTCTCTCTCTCTCTCTCTCTCTCTCTCTCTCTCTCTCTCTCTCTCTCAACAGGCTGCTGGGAATATTGTGGACCACGATACTCCTGGCTTGCATGCGGAGATGAAATGACTTATTTGCATAGGACATGCCCCCTCATGTGTTACTGCTGCGATATTGGAAAATGAGGCCCATTGTGTGAGTGTTACCATCAGGTTCTGTCCATGAACTCTGCATACCCTGCCTACTCACTATATTTCAGTTTCTCTACAGCTCAGCCTTCAGGGATCGCTGTTCCAGTATCTGAGGGACTACAGCCCAGCTGGGCATTCCAGCTCACTACTGCCACCTCTGGTGGTTCAGTATACTGACTAATAAAGAACTAGTGTGTGTCTGTCTCCTAACTCTGAGCCTGACCAGTGGTCCCTCTCAGGATCATCCCCCCCGGGGGCGTGGTCATCTGCCACCGGTCCAAAGATCCACCCACAACTCTCCTAAATAATAACAGATTGCTAACTCTTTGCAACAGATTAATAACAAGGGGTAAGGCCTCTGGGGTTCTCAAAATGAGACCTGCGATAGATATGGCATCAGAGAGCCTTCCTTTAATTTTTGAAGAACCATTTTTAAGAATTTTTCCTTTTGCTGAGCTGGGAGTTTTTTCTACTTTCCTAGGCTCATGCATTTTTCTCCTCTTTTTACTGTAAAATAACTTTGTGTTATTTTTTTCTGGGTTCCCATTAATTAGGGCTCAGCTTTTTTGTTTTGACAAAGAAAAGGGAGAGATCCCTTTATTGAGAAGGAGCCTGTGATCATCTGGATCCTAAGGAGGGATGACTTACAGCCATTCAGAGGAGGAGAGAAAAGAGTTTGGATGGATCCCCACAGGGGCCCATGCACATCTACAGAAGATTATAGGAGAGGAGAAGTAATAACAGTATCAATCTGGTACATGCAAGAGAATGTGAGACCAGAAAAGAAGAGCTACTGGAGAGGAAGGAGATGAGACTTTGCATGTAAATTGAACTATAACATTCAATTTATTATTTACTTGGGAGTGAACTTATACCTGCTCCTTACCTTGGGAAAGAAGAGAAAAGATAAAGTTCAAGAATTTGGATAACTGACTTTTTCATCTATAAATAAATTAAAGAATTGATGAAGTCACAAATCTATTCCAAAATCTTGATCGTAACATCTAAAGTGAAGACATTGTGCTAAAGAATATTTCATTATTTCACAATTCAGTATAAGTATTGTTGGAAACCATCACAGCTTCTAGAGTGCTTTTTTTTTTTTTTTACTGTTTAATGAACTGAGCACTCATTACTGCTGTATGCAATAATTTCTAACTAGGATTTAAGTAACTGCAATGCACAAGGCCTCGAAGACTTGTCTTCCCTCCATTAAGTGAATCCTGGAATTTACTGCAGTAAAACATAAAGGGAAGTTTAGTACCTAAATTATAGTTTGAGATGTGGCCTTTGGAACCACTATCCAGAAATAATTAGCCCATAGGTTACACGAGTATCTAGAAATTTCACCTCTGATGTGTGACTAAATGAGACATTCATCCAATTGATGGTGGGGTAATTAAAGTCCCTGATTATTATTGAGTTTCCCAGATTGCTAGCTTACTTGATCTCAACATACATTCCCTCAACTATTTCCACCATCTGGTTTGGAGGACAATAGTATACCTCTGCTACTAAACTTAACCTATTCTCTTTTTTAATTTCTAGCCATAGAGATTTATTTGAGACTTTGGCCTGTATCCTTTTGAAGCGTAACTGTACTTGATTGTATGCCACTCATGATGTAGATGACTATCTCACCCTCAGATTGATCCCTTCTGTCACATCTTGTCTTGTACCCTGATTTTGATATATCCCACTGGTTATCTTTCCACCAGGTTTCTGTGATGCTTATTATGTCTATATTCTCACTCATTATCTTACATTCCAATTCAGCAATTTTGTTATTCAGGCTTCTCGCCTTGATATAAAGACACTTCAGTGTGTCACTGTTTTTTATGATCATGCTCTGTCTGCCCTTGTAATTTTTATTTCAGTCAACCTAGAATTGGTCCTGGAAGCTAGTTCTTTAATTTAAATGCCTCTCATCCTCTCAGGGAAACCTATTATTTCTGACAGATTTGTAATGCCAATATGTACAAGAGTGTGAACTACACTCTGCTGAGCAATTGTCAGCTTTCCTTCATAATTTAGTTTAAAAGCTGCCCTATTTCAATTTTTATTTTTAGTGCCTGCAGCCTGGTTCCATCCTGGTTAAAGTAGAAAGCATCATTATAGAATAAATTCCTCTTTCCCCAAAATGTTTCTCAGTTTCTTACGAATCTAAATCCCTCCTTCTGGCACCAGTGTTTCGTCCATGCATTGAGGCTTTAGAGCTCTGCATGTGTCAGTGAGACTGTATGTGGAACTAATAATATTTCAGAGAATGTTACTCTTGAGGCTCTGGATTTGTTTTCTTCCTAAAATCCTAAATTTGTCTTCCAGAAGCTTTCTGCTGTTCTTACCAACATGTACCACAATGACATGCTCCTCCCCAGACTTCCAAAAATTCTATGTATTGTGATAGATCTGGAAACCTTGTACCAGATAGGCAAGTCACCATATTATCTTCAAGATCACCAGCTGTTAGTGTTCGTGGTAGTTGTGGGTGGATCCTTGGGCCAGTAGCAGATGACACACCCCCGGGGGAAGATCCCGAGAGGCTCAGAGTATGGAGACAGACACACACTAGATCTTTTATTAAAGAGTATAGTGAACCACCAGAGGTGGCAGTAGTGAGCTGGAAGCGCCCGACTGGGCTGTAGTCCCTCAGATACTGGAACAGCGATCCTGGATAACTGAGCTGTAGAGAAACTGAATATAGTGAGTAGGCAGGGTATGCAGAGTTCAGGAACAGAACCTTGATGGTTACACTCACACAATAGTCTCTTAGAAGCAGCCCAGGAGCTGGAATGAAGTAGGCCCTCGAGGAGCGAGTACCTGGTTCCAGGGAACGCTCTGAGAGAGAGATGGTAACTCACTGGTGTTGTAGGCAGCGATGGCTTCCTGGCAGAAGTGGTATTCAGTAGCAAGTCTGGGAACGTGGGCCCTCGAGGAGCAAGTACCGGTTCCAGTGTTGTGGATCTGCTATGCTGATGGGAGGAGCTAGCAGATGAGAGTAGCAATCTGATAGAATCTACTCCCCCAAGGGGGAGGAGTTAGCAATCCGCCAGAATTCTGCTCCTATGGAAGGAGGAGTTGGCAACCTGTTGTGAACTGGCTCTTATGGAAGGAGGAGCCAGCAATCTGTAATGGATCTGCTAAGGAGTTGGCAATCTGTTATGATATATAGACTGCTGAGTTGGCAATCTGTACCAGCGGAGTACTAGAGAGGGTGCTCAGCTGGACAGGAATGTAAATTGGTGAATCCTTGGGCCGATGGCAGATGACAGCGCCCCCAGGAGGATATCCTGAGAGGGACCACCGGCTAGGCTTGAGTATGGAGACAGACACAGATTGTTCTTTTATTAGACAGGTAGTAGAACCACCAGAGGTGGCAGTAGTGAGCTAATATGCCCGGCAGGGCTGAAGTCCTTCAGATGCTGGAACTGCGATCCCAGGGTTGCTGAGCTGTAAAGAGACTGTAGATAGTAGAGATGTGAATCGTGTCCTCGATAGTCTTAACGATCGATTTCGGCTGGGAGGGGGAGGGAATCGTATTGTTGCCGTTTGGGTTTTAAAAATATCGTGAAAAATCGTTAAAATCGTGAGCCAACCCCCTAAAACCCACCCCGACCCTTTAAATTAAATCCCCCCCCCCCCCCCACCCCCCCCCCCCAAATGCTTTAAATTACCTGGGGATCCAGCGGTGGTCCAGAACGGCGGCGGTCCAGAACGGCCCCCTCAATTGAATCCTTTTGTCTTCAGCCGGCGCCATTTTGCAAAATGGCCGCCGCAAAATGGCGGCGGCGATAGACAAAAATGATTCGACGCAGGAAGTCGTTCCGGACCCCCGCTGGACTTTTGGCAAGTCTTGTGGGGGTCAGGAGGCCCCCCCAAGCTGGCCAAAAGTTTCTGGGAGTCCAGCGGGGTTCAGGAAGCGATTTCTTGCCGCGAATCGTTTTCCGTAAGGAAAATGGCGCCGGCAGGAGATCGACTGCAGGAGGTCGTTCAGCGGCGGTCCGGAACCCCCGCTGAACGACCTCCTGCACTCGATCTCCTGCCGGCGCCATTTTCCGTACGGAAAACGATTCGTGGCAAGAAATCGCTTCCTGAACCCCGCTGGACTCCCAGAAACTTTTGGCCAGCTTGGGGGGGCCTCCTGACCCCCACAAGACTTGCCAAAAGTCCAGCGGGGGTCCGGAATGACCTCCTGCGTCGAATCGTTTTTGTCTATGGCCGCCGCCATTTTGCGGTGGCCATTTTGCAAAATGGCGCCGGCTGAAGACAAAAGGATTCAATTGAGGGGGCCGTTCCGGACCGCCGCCGTTCTGGACCACCGCTGGATCCCCAGGTAATCTAAAGCATTGGGGGGGGGGGGTTCGGGAGGGTGGGGGATTTAATTTAAAGGGTCGGGGGTGGGTTTTAGGGGGTTTTAGTGTGCCGGTTTTCCTGCCCTCCCCCTTCCCCCGATTTACGATTTTTTAACGATAAATCGGGGGAATTGGTATTGTATCGTGGCCCTAACGATTTTTGACGATTTAAAATATATCGGACGATATTTTAAATCGTCAAAAAACGATTCACATCCCTAGTAGATAGTGAATAGACAGGATATGCGGTTATATAAATATAGCCAGTACTTAGATGATAACTCACATAAGGCCTTGAGAAGCTCATTAGCTGGAAAGGGTTAGGCCCTTGAGGAGCGAGTACCTGGTTCAAGGGAAAGCTCTGAGAGAGCAGTGGTAACTCACAATAGTCTGTATCTGTAATAGTTTCTAGACAGTAGAGAATCTTCAGTAGAGAATCTTCAGAGTGTTTAGGAACATGGGCCCTCGAGGAGCAAGTACCGGTTCCTATCTGTAATCTGAAATAGTAACTCACAAATGTCTATATTTGTAATAGCTTCCAGGCAGTAGAGAATCTTCAGAGTGTTCAGGAACATGGGCCTTCGAGGAGCAAGTGCCGGTTCCTATATGCCATCTGAAAATAGTAAATCACAATGTCTGTACCTGCGGTAGCTTCTGGGCAGTAGAGAATCTTCAGAGTGTTCAGGAACATGGGCCCTCGAGGAGCGAGTACTGGTTCCTATCTGTAATCTGAAATAGAGAAAAGAAAGCGGGGCCCCCGAGGAGCAGGTACCCCTGGTAAGTTCAAGGAGGCAGAGTAGCATAGAGAGAAGCGGTCCAAAGAATCCCTGCAATCAATCCTTCGGTTGCAGAATAGCTTGGACAGCCGAAGCGAGTCCTTGCTAACTCGATCTGTTAGCAAAAGTAAAGACCTTTTATGTTGGAAGTGGATGACGTCAATACAGGGGACGCCACTGAGTTTTGCGCCCTTGCTGGTACAAACTTCGGAGCGTGCACGCACCCTACGTCATCAGGAACATGGCGGATCCGCAGCGTCGAGCCGGCCCGGGGACGCCGGGGAGAAGCGGCTTGGAGACACTGCGGCAGCAAGCCATCCATCAGGCCCAGAGGGAGTCGCCACACAGGTAGAGAGGGTGGAGCGAGGGTGAAAAGCAGGCACGAACGTAACATCCAGACTGCGATTTAAAAAGCAGAAGAGAAAGCGAGGCCCCCAAGGAGCGGGTACCCCTTGTAAAGTCCGAGGAGGCAGAGTAGCAAGGTATGTGGAGAGCGAATCCCATCCGCAGCGATACCTGGAGGAAGCTAGGTAAACCTATCCTTTGCTAACTCGATTAGTTAGCGAATTCAGAGACCTTAAATATCCAGTGAGAGGAATGGCAAGATGATGCCATGACAGCCAAACTTCCAACAGGCAAAGAGGGAGGCGCCAAAGAGGTAAGGTGGGCGTAATGGAGACGTCGGGCAGCGACGGTCGCAACACCAGCCACCTGTCTCTGTTCCTGATAATAGAATCACCAATGACCACCGCAATCCTAGTCTTGCCTTCTTGTGCCCCTCCTACAGCAGGTTTATTCTCGGCATGAGAAGATAATGCATCATTTCCCAATCTAGTACCTTCTACGAGATTACTTCCTGTTGTGCAAGGCTGATACTCTCTTACCCTGTGATCTTGCTCCTCTATGGCTGTACTAGGTCTACCAGAATGGAGGTGGGACTGTTCTGTAATGTTCCTGTAGGTCTCATTGTTATTCCTCTCTATCTTCCTAAGCTCCTCAAGATTTGCAACTTTACCCTCCAGGGATCATACTTCTCATTCTATGAAGACCAAAAGTTATTTTTACCTAGTGCACACAAAGGACCTCTCCCTTACTGGGAGATAATTTTGTTTGTTTTACTCGATGCAAAAAATGGGATAGCCTCCATCTGCCTCCATAACAATAGTTTTCTGTAAACTGTACTGGGATTTGTACTGGTACTGGTGCTTTTTAATATATTTAGAAATGATCTGGAAAAGGGAACTATGAGGGAGTATACAAAAGACTCCCTAGACCACCTTAAAACACAGACTAGAGCTGTCTGCCCCAGTCACCTTAAGGCACAGGGCAGCAAAGGATTCTGAGTCCTATTTATTTATCTATCTATCTATCTATCTATCTATTTATTTATTTATTTATTTATTTAACATTGTTTGTATGCCATCATTCGGTGGATTCCTGCCTAACAGCATGGAGTACGTATAACTGCTTTTGATGTTTAAAGTGAGGTGAGCTACTATTTTGTTCTGTTGTTTCTTTGAAGCCTGTAAAAAAAACTTTTGTTTCTGAAAAGAACAACCAAGTCTGGTGTCTTGCTTGGCTGTTCCAAATACTGTGGCTGGCCCAAAACAGTACAGGAAAAATGAGTGAGGTGATCAAATTTGCAGATGACACAAACTTATTTAAAATTGTTAAATCACAAGTGGATTGTGAGTAACTACAGGAAGACCTTGTGAGAATGGGAGATTGGGCATCCAAACAGCAGATGAAATTTAATATGGACAAGTGCAAAGTGATGCACATTAGTGAAAAATAATATAAACTGTAGTTACACAATGTTAGGTTCCTCATTAGCAGTCAACACTCAGAAGGATTCTAGGTGGCGTCATGGTTCAGTGTGCAGTGACAGCCAAAGAAGCAAACAGAATGTTTAAATATGTTTTGTACATTTACCCAATTAGCTTAATTACCACAATGAATCCTGATTGGTGTAGTGTCCAACCTCTGTCTCCTGGAAGGCTATCTGAATAAGGAAACAAGCCTCTGGGTTGTATGGGTTGAGGGACAGAGAGGATGGGCTCCACTACTTACTCTACCCTACCCTTAGAAGCACCAAGAGAGGTGTGAGATCCTGCAGTCTCCTAGATCTGAGCTGGATTTCTAGGAGTCCATCAGTTCAGTGAACCCCGCTGCCTCCTGTATAGAACTAAATTTTAATCTACACTGATTTTACTGCAAACTTCTTGAACTGTCCTCAGACCACGGGTAGGTAGAAGAGAGCCAAGACCCAAAACAGATCCTGTTTTCCCTAATGTTTCATACTGTGCAGAGCAGGGACAGTAAATGCACTGTCCAAGTTGTAGCTGAGCTCTAACTTGCCTCAAAGATTTTTGTTTGCAAAAGGCATGGATATTACTACAGGCTCCTGGCACCAGCCTGAAAAGACCATAGAGGACTGAGAAATCATGAGTGTGACTTTTAACCACAAACAACTATTTGCTTAGTTAGGTTGTAAAAACCTTCTGCAGATGTAGCATGGTTATGTAGCCTGTGAGTTTGTATTCAAGGTATTAATATTGCCTCTTGTCCAAGGTCAGAGTACAGCTGTTCTACATGTACAAGAGAATTAGAGGGAACTAGGCAAGGCTGTAAATGTGAATTCGGTTTACGTTGAGATTATCTTATACCTTTATTAACTTTATACATGTGGAATCCAGCTGGTTTATTCTTCATTCAGACTGAATGTCAGCAGCAATACTAGCAGGAGGAGGCCCACCAGTACCTCAGCTCCAGAAGATCCAGGAAAGGAAAAGAAAGGCCTTTACCATCAGCTCAGCACTTGAAGAAGAGGCTGAAGTTCTAATTGTTTTTATATTCTACATATAAAATGTTTTATATTTGCTGTCTAACTTATGCTGTCAGTTTGTGTAGGACCTGTTTTTACATTGTACTGTTCATGGTAGAAAAGGTTAGTGTGATGAATAATGATGGAAGGATGTGAGTGATATACTCGCTCGTATACATATGAGCATTAATTTGTGTGCTTGAGACATGAACATAGGTGGCAATGCTAACTAATGCTATAGGTAGTCATGCTCACTAAAGTACTTGCTAGATGTGTACAGGCAAAAAAAAAGGTGTTTCGTGTTATGTTGTGTCATTTAGGGAGTCGATTTTTCATTGTTAATGTTTTCCCATTTTTTTTGTTTTTTACATTTCTGAAAGAATGCATGGTTTCCAAATAGTGTGTACTACTGGCCCGAGGTGAGAACTGGTACCGCCCACGGCGAGGAGCCCCATTGGGCCTCACCATCGGGAGGCGAGGTCTGTAGCAGCAGATGACACAGCCCAGAGAGTATGGAGAGAAGGAGGCTGGGATGTGGGTTCAATACCAGAGTAGGAACTCACTGTGGTGGAGCGCAGAGCAAGCCCCGAGGAGCAGGGAATGCGAGGCAGAGTACTGGGGGAATGCCGAGAGGATGACCCAGAGGGGCAGAGCCACGTAGTGAGTCAGCAAAGAACAAATGATGTAGGCTTACCCAAGGAGCGGGGAAGCCTGATGGAGTCTCTGGCAAAGCACATAGGCACTACCCCGAGGAGCGGGGAAGTGCGAGCACAGTCTCTGAAGTGAATCAGGGCGCTGCCCCAAGGAGCAGGGAAGCGTGGCACAGTCACTGAAGAACACAAGGCGCTGCCCCGAGGAGCGGGGAAGTGTGGCACAGTCATTGAAGTAGAATGGCAATGGCCCGCAGAGCGGGGTACACCAACGCTGAGTCTCCCAAGTAGCAGTGTAGTTCCAGGAGCAATCCCGAGGAGCGGGGAAGCTGGCAGGCAGGGCTTCAGAGGCGCAGAGCCTTCCTGAGGAGCGGGGTAGCCAGAGAAAGGAGCGAGCCCCCGAGGAGCGGGTACCCAAAAAGTCTCTTACACCAGGAAGTACAGGATACGGGAACGATGGGTCCAAGGAGACTGCAGCAGGAATCAGCAATGAGGGAACTCGTTGCCAAGTCAATTAGAGCCAGGCCTGGGTGGTGCTTAAGAGTCCAGGGCTAGTGATGTCATCAGGAGGAGACGCCCCTAAGGTTCCCGCCCTAGCATCCTTAAAGGTGGGCCGAGTAGTGTGCGCACGTGCCTAGGAAGGCCCGGAGGAGACATGGAGGTCGGCAGCATCCCTGCCGCCATAAGGAGTCCTGGGACAGAGCGACATGTGTCAGGAGCGGCTAGCCACAGCCGCGAGTTCACCCAAAGAAGAGAGGGCGGCAGCATAGGTTGTGAGTAAGAGCGGTTGCAGCCGTCTGTGACTGACGGTCATAACAGAGAGTTGGTATACATGTTATACAAGGGCTGCAATCCTTGCTGAAAAACATTGAAAAGAACAATAAATCCACTCCATGTGAAGAGCTGACCATATTGCAACACGATGTAGATGTCTAAGTGACCTTCAGACATGGAGCACAGATTGCACATAAGTTGTGTGACTGATAGCTTACAGATTACAGTCATTCATACAAAAGGAAAGAAGAAAACCCTAAACCCACTGGATTTTCTTTCAGTAAATAATATTGAAACTGCTTCCGGTGTCTCTTAAATTGCATTTGTCCCTGTGTCTTGTTACTGGTGGCATTTAAAACAGTCTGTATCTGAAATAGCTCTCTGTGATGTATAGCACTTGTGAGCAGGCACACTGATGAAAACTTGACTACAAAATTTTCTATATTTGGCCCCTCACTTGTGCATGTCGGTAGACTTTTGCATACATTTACCAAGTGGGAGGAAGACATTTAGAGTAGAAGTTATGAAATGTCTATTTGGTAACCTAGTCTTGTTTATTGAGACATAAAGCAGAAGCCTCAGACAGCTTTTCAGGAATTAGTTCATCTTGGACAAGCCTCAGTGAGCTGTAAGGAGCAAAATTATGACTGCCTGGCGGCTTGTTTAGAGGAGAATTAGTCAAAAAAATTCTTTAGATAGTGGAATATTTCTTCTTGCATCGTGAGACGGGAAATCGAAGTTGACTGGAATCCCAGCGCCAACCTGTACGGAGGGTGATGATTAATGTTTCTTATCATACCAGTGCTCTACTTTATGCGTCTGCATGCACGCTGCTTCCGTCTTCAACACCAAAGTATTATTCAGTATTCTCATTATTCTGGGAAAGTTCCTTTCCTATCTTGTAATTTTGTGCAGGAAGCTCTTACACATGCTGATTTTCTTGACGCAAAACCAAGCTACAAAAACAATGAAGTGATGGAGAAACATGTTGGTAATTATGACCAAAAATACTGCTAATACAAGTTGGTTTTTTTTAGAAAGGAAGATAGAAAGTTAGACTGGTTCAGTACCTCTGCTGTGATTTGACATCAGGGTTCACAGTCATTCCTGAATAGGCTCTGTAGTTCCTCGGGTATCCTCTTTTTCTTATTTAGAAAACACTGTAGATAATTTTCATACTTTTTCTGCAGCGAGATATGGGTGACTGGTCCTTATGAGTGTGCTATAATATGCTCCCATCTACCTAGATGGCACTGGGGATGCTGCAGTACATCTGCATATCTTTCCTAGCTACCTTGATAGTTATCTTCAGAGGTTAACATAACTAGGGATGTGATTCATTTGAAATAAAGGGGTAAAAAATGATGAATGAGTCCATATTCATTTCATTTGTGAGCCCCCAAAGCAAATGGGGGATCTCATGAATGAAACAAATAATCTTTTGACTCATTTGTCTGTTTCCTGTTCATTTCAATGGCCCATTAAAGTTTATGGCTGTGTACTGCTGAGAAAAAAAACTGGTAACTATAGCAACCAGCTTTTGCTTGTGTGACCTCACCGCCTTGTCAAAGCCATGTTAGAGTCAAGGTTCAACAAGTTAGCAAATTTCAGTAAAGCATCTTTCTAGACAAGTTTATAGCTACTCTCTGCCTTGAATGTTGCTGATGTCCTCCCACTGTAAACTCTCAGCATGTGCAAGAAGCTCTGTGTATTTCCTCTCTAGCCCCTATCTGAGAAGAATGTGTGCTTAGAAGCTCTTTTGGAGTTTAAAAAAACTTTGAAAGATTTGGATTTGGCACTGATTTTTGACTGCTTCTGATCTTCTCTGCTGCAGTGGTCTCACCTCATTGTGCAAGACGGAGAGGCACTGCTGATTTTACTCTGCACCGCTGGAGGGTCAGGGTAGGAGGCAATGTGGAGGCAGTTTCAGCAGTGCTAGTAATATTTTTGTCTCTGGATACCAAAGATTGAAGAGAAGAATCATACTAGGCTGCCAGTCTTTGAGCTGCTGTGAAAATTCAATAGGCATTTTTGTGTGTGGAGTTAGTCAGCACTAGTGTACACAGCAGAGCACACCTACACTGTGGGGGTACAGTAACATCATTAAATAAATTCATTTGTAATATCCAAATCCCCAGTAGGCAGTGCACTTGAGCAAATTTCATCATCTCAGGAAAATATGGAGGATAGAATGTTGCCAGGGATGGAAGAAGTGGTACAGAGGTAGCCCAGCATAGTAGCTCCCTGAAAATTAGAAAGATATTTTTGGCCACAGAGTGGTAGGACTGGAAGTAGCTGAAGGCTGAAGAAATTTAAATTTGGAGAGCATGTGCCACCACCACCTCCCTCTTGTTTTGGAGCAGAGGGAAAAGGCGGAATAGTCATCCAAGACAGACAGTATCAGAGCAGGGGCATGGTCAGAGACAGGAAAAGTGCAACAGTCAAAACCATCTGCATGCTCCTCTACATTGGTTATTGCTTCTAAGGCAATGAAGGCAGTATTTTCAACAACTGATGCTCAGGAAGAATCTTGTCTGGGGTTCCCTGAATCAGAATTTGAAGAGCTAGTTGCTGAAGAAAATTTGGGAGGATTATTCAGTAGCATCTTAGCCTTTAGTTCAGTGATGGGAGAGCTAGATGAAGATACTGATGGTGATGAAAGCAATACCCAGCAAGAGCAGGCAGCACAAATAGAGAGCGTGAGCAATGCCCCTGACATTTTTTCTCAGGGTCCACCTCTACCTCAACTTTGGTACCAGCATGAGCCCCCAAGGATGTAGAGAAAAGAATGCAAAGGAGACCCCTGATCTAGAGGCACTTTAAAGTGAGGGAAGACCCATGTTTTGCTCAGTGTATTCAGTACCATAGTAAAGATATCAAGGAAAGAAAGTGGGGTATCTAACAAATGCTGGTATACAGCATTACCTGGAGAAGCAGCATCCACTAGCATTGGCATCAGGGGAGTGTGACAGTATTAGCATGGGGACCCCTTTTTCCAGTCAAAGTCAGTGGAAAAGTGTTAAAAAGGGGAATACTTTTCCCCAAGTTGAACCCATGGTCCCCATGGGCCCACAGTCAAATGGTAGATCATTAGTCCCCAGTCATGTGGCCAAAGTGGCAACCCACCATAGAGGACATGGGGAGGAGTTTTGTAGCACTGTCCTGGGGCAAGAGGAAGTCAACATGAAAAAGTGTAACACGGATAATTGGGGAAATGATTGCCCTTGATGACCAGTCCCTGCAGGCAGTGGAGAACATGGGGCTTAAGCTTCTGCTGCATGTGTTAGCCCACAATTACAGAGTCCCTCCCAGGATGCAATTGGTGGAGTGGTTGGATGTAATGGGCATAACACTGGTAGTAAGTCATGTGAAAAACAGATAATACAGATACAGGAGATCAGTAGAAATGTTTACGTTATAAAACAGTAATATAATACCAAAGGGTTCTTGTAGAAATATGATAAGTGACACAGGCCATATATTATAGGCCATATATTATAGATTATATCATGTGTGTGTAAGAAAATAAAGAAAACAAAACAAAACTATTGCATGCAAAACACTTATGCACAGAACAGCAGAGAGAGAGAGAAGATCATATAAAAGGTAAATAAAAACTAGAATTTACAAATTAATTCAACATCTGCACATGTCCCTGAATATGCTCCCTGGATATCCAGTAATGGCAGTTGGGTTATTCATCTGGGGAGCTCGATGTCAGATATATCATTGAGCATTTGCTTCCCTCTGTCTCACCAATCAGACACTTTGTGGTAGTGACTCTACCCCTTCGGTGGCTATGGTGCAAATCGTAACTACTGGAGTGTCTTGATGTTAATAAGAGAGTCACAGTGGATGTTACCAAAGTATCAATTCTTCTTCCAGATGGTCTTCTCAACAAGAAATAAGAGCCTAAACCCACCCAGGCAATCTCCCAGGGATAGAGAGGGAAGACAGAGTCTTTAGACAGCAATAATTCAGATGGACTGCAGTTATATATAAACAAACTTTAAGCATTAATATTTATTGCTTACACTCTATCAAGTTTGCAAAAATAAATACGCAATAACATCCACACTGTCAGTATTAACAAGTAACAATTTTCTTTTCTTATAGTCCTACAGATATCTACAACTTTACCTATGAAAAGAACCGGTTCTTTAATTTAAAAGAGTATTTATCAGATAAGTTGGTCTCTTTAAAACAAACTACTTTACTCTCTTGTAAAGTGTGTTTCTTATTGCTTTTCCTTAAAGAAATTGAATTTTTGTATATACTTCTTGTTTTACAGTTATGAAATATAACCACGGTCTCTGATGAAGGTGAATTTAAGCTGTTACTCTCCCTTGTTATTTGATGTTGGTGTCTCTCTTGGTTACTTTCCTTATATATGTGTGATACTCTCTTTTTGTCTCTGTTGTAGACTGTAATTCTCTGTAAGTGTTCTCTTTCTCTCCTTTATAATATTTGAATCAGGGTCGGTAAATATGATAGTCTCATTTTTTTTCTAGCATTCCTTGTGTAAATATTGGGTTGCATGCACTTAGCTGTGTCTTTTGCTCTGCAGTCAATCTTCATCCCCTTCAGTGATCCTTGATCACATACCTGACTAAACTGCTATTAGGGATCGCAGCTTTTGCAATTGGAGGGACCCTTTCACCGGAACCAATTGGGGAAGGTAATCTCCTGGCTTGACTTTGTGCCTAACTAAGCTTTAAATAACAGAAATAGTGTATTCCTAATTACCCTGTTACCAACAGTATCTTCCGCAAGTGTTCTAGTTGAGTTTCCTCAAGCTGTGGTCTAGAAGCCTTATTGAACTCAGCTAGCTAAGGGGCCGATGCAATATTAAACACGGAAAGCGCCTGCTTTCTTAATGTGCTCATGGCGCCCGCAAGGGGGGGCGCCATGCTATAAACAAATTAGGGGATCGCGCAAGCAAGGAGGCACTAGGGTCGCTTGTGCGACCTTAGCACCTCCTTGCTAACGCGACCCTGCCGCGGCTGCCCGGTTACGAAAACCGACGTCAGTAAACTCTGCATCAGTTTCATCAGTTTATCGTCCTCTCGGGAGATAAACTCCTCACAGTGATATAACTGGATGTCTGTACAGAAATTCACTTCACAATCACATTTATCAGGTTCAGATAGCACGTGAATTTTCTAGCAACTGCTGCTAAAATTACAAATGCTGCAGCCATGGATTAACTGTCATCATACACAAAAAAATACCACTATCGACTACAGACAAAAAGACATGGTGTTTGCGTAATTGCCAGGTTCTTATGGCCTGGATTGGCCACTGTTGGAAACAGGATGCTGGGCTTGATGGACCCTTGGTTTGACCCAGATTGGCAATTTCTTATGTTCTTATGTTCTTACCTTAGAGGTCTTGCTGCTACCACTCTGCCTATCTGCCATGCCCCAGATATACCAGCTTAGGTGTCCTGCTGCCACATTCCTTTCTGCCATGCCTCAGATGTACCACCATAGGTGTCTTACTGCTACTATTCTACCTACCTGCCAGGCCCCAGATGTACAGATTTAGGGGTCTTACTGCTACTGCTCTACCTACCTGACCTTGGAGGTCATGCTATTAATATACCAATCTGCCATTCCTATTAGGAACCAGCATGGGAGTTTTGGTGCCTTCTTGTTGTTTGTTCTTCAGATATCAGTCTAGTTGTCCTACCATGTTTGTTTGGTTGTTATTTATTTATTTAAATTAATTTATATACCGGAGGTTCCTGTATAATATACATATCACCCCGGTTCACAAAGAACAGTAACTATCGCTACAAATAGCGGTTTACATAGAACAGAATAAAAGAAGTTTTACATTGAACAAAAACAAAGTAATAAGTTTTACATTGAAGTCAGCATGTGTAAATTTCTGATTAACAAAGGAAGAAAAAAATAGATCTGAATAACTCGTTGTGGGCTTGAAAAGACTTTTTCTTCGTGTTCTTGGCTCTAGGGGAAAGCTTGTTTGAAAAGCCAAGTCTTAAGTTTCCCTTTAAATGTAGAGTGGCATGGTTCCAAACGAAGGTCTGGAGGGAGCGAGTTCCAAAGTGAAGGGCCCGCTGTGGATAATGCACGTTTCCTCAGAACGGATTTCGCAGGTTGTGTGATTAGTCTGTTCTGATAGGCGCTTCTGGTTGGTTTCACAGATGTGTGTAATTGAATTTGGAATGTTAGGTTGAGAGGTGCGATGTTGTGTAAGGCCTTATGTATCATCATTAAAGACTTGAACTGGATCCTGTATTTAATTGGAAGCCAGTGGAGATGGTGGAGAATTGGGGTGATATGATCTCTCTTTTTGGCATTTGATAGAATTCTTGCAGAGGCGTTCAGGACCATCTGAAGTGGTTTGATGGTGCATGCTGGAAGGCCTAGGAGGAGAGAGTTACAATAATCCAGCTTTGGGAGTATGATGGCTTGTAAAACCATGCGGAAGTCTCTGTATAGGAGGAGAGGTTTGAGTTTCTTTAATGTTTGAAGTTTAAAGAAACATTCTTTTGTTGTGTTGTTGACGAATTTGTTGAGACTGAGTCTGTTGTCTATGATGACTCCCAGATCTCTAACTTGTTGTGTGGTGGAGAGCCCTGTGGTGACCGGATGTTGATTAGTGTTAGAATGTGAGGAAGGGGTATAGTTTTCCGGAGTTATAATGAGGATTTCAGTTTTGTTTTTATTTAGAACCAAGTTGAGGCTGGTGAGTAGATTGTTGATAGCTGACAGACATTTATTCCAGAATGATATGGCTTTGTATATGGAATCTTCTATAGGGATGAGGATTTGAATATCATCCGCGTATAGGTAATGTCTTAGCTTAAGGTTAGTGAGAAGTTGACAAAGTGGGAGTAGATAAATATTGAAAAGAGTCGGGGAGAGGGATGATCCTTGTGGTACCCCCCTTTTGGATTCGATGGTGTGGGACTCTTTGTTATTTATCTTGACCTTGTATGTTCTGTTCTCCAAAAATGATTTGAACCAGTTAAAAACTACTCCTGTAATGCCAATGTCTATTAGGCGTTGCAGGAGGCATGAGTGGTTGACGGTATCAAATGCTGATGAAAGATCAAGGAGAGCGAGGAGGCAAGGTTGGCCCTTTTCTAGGTTGAAAATGATAGTGTCTGATAATGATGTTAATAATGATTCGGTATTCATAGACTTACGAAAGCCAAATTGGTTTGAGGTGAGGATGTTGTTTTCGTCAAGATATTCTGTAAGTTGTTTGTTTACAACTTTCTCCATAACTCTGGCAATCAACGGGAGGTTTGCTATGGGTCTAAAGTTTGCTGGGTCTGAGGTGGGTAAGTTAGGTTTTTTGAGGAGCGGCTTGAGCATGGCTAACTTGAGTTGGTTCGGGACATGTCCTTGAGAGAAGGAGCAGTTAATAATGTCTGCTAAAGGTTTGGCTATGGTGTTGGAGATCAGACACAGTTTGTTGTATGGAATATGGTCTGATGGATGAGAGGATGGTTTTATCTTCTTGAGAATATTCTCTATTTCTAGAGTGGATGTGAGCTCAAAAGTGTTGAGTAGTGTTAGTGAAGTGTTAGGTTGTTTGACATTTGGGTGCGATGGTTGTTGATCTGTTGGGAGTGGTGGTTGAGCGGTTGAATGAGGTGTTTGTTGAGCGGGTGATTGCGAAGATTGGGGGTGAGGTTGATTACGTGTTTTGGATGTGTAGATGGTCCCTTGAGGGGAGCTAGAAGTGAAGTGATTTTGTTGTCGAAAAAGTCTGCTAGTTCGTTCGCTTTAGTGAGTTATACTTTAGTGTTAGTTATACTGGGGTGTTTTGTCCCCAAAGAAAAATGTGAAAAAAGAATTCAAATGGTTTTCTTCCCACTATAAGGTTTTTCCTTTTGTTCTCCCTCTACAATCCCAGCCTATTTCTACCACCCTGTTTGTTTATTTAGTTTTACTGGGATATTTAGTCCCCAGAAAAAGTTTATGAAAGAAGAAAAAAACGTTTCTATCCCACCCCACATCTTTTATGGTTTTCTGTCTTGCCTGTCTAGGCTTTTGTGCAATTTGCGATTCTAGACATTATATACCTTGGTGTTTTAGACACTTTTATTCTGTTTGCGATTTCCCGCACTGCACACTGTGGGGATTTTGATGCCTTTATGCTCTTTGTAATTCCCCACACTGCATGCCTTGGGGGCTTTGCCTTTATACTAATTTGTGATTCACCACACTGTCCAGTTAATTTTAAAAGGAGCGCGCATTTGCCAATAAACATGTTTGTGGGCACATGCACCAAAACAAAAGTATTTTGTATTGAGTGTGCATATTTGTTCACATGATGGGGAATACACATAAGGTCTTGCATATTGTATGCATACAGATCCACACACATTTGACACATTTGACACGCATGCAAACATTAGGGTGGTACTTCCTTTTCATAGGTGTGAAGCCTTAACATGCCAGGATGAGCCAGGCAACCAAATTTCACCACCAGGGACATCACCTATCTGGCATCACTGGTGATGGCAAATGAGGGAACGCTCTTCCCAGTGCCTTGCCAGAGGAGGAACCTGCACCTGATGGGAAGGTCCTGTAGGGACCTGTAGCTGATCTTCAACCAGTTGGCATCTTACCGACATGGAGTAAGTAGAATGTGTTTACTGTGATTAGCTAAGCTAGTGCATAAGGGGGGCACTCGGGGGTGTCAAGGTATGATTATGCATGGGGGGGGGGGCTTCCAAGTGACCACCATATAGAGTGATATTAAATAGGCATGTATGGAGACTGTAATGGTTTATCCTGACATTACTAGCATGGATATTCATTTGTTGACTATGTCATACTAGGTAACAAATGATTAGTAGGCCAGATTTAAATGGAATGATTGAAACTTTAAGGGTAATAATGCTGTAAGAAAGAGGTGCAACTTATTTTCTCAGGGATAAGAAAAATATTTTCATGCTGATATCTATAGCAATACCTCTCAAGCCAGTCTTCAGGGGACACATAAACAGTCAGGTTTTCAGGATACCCACAATGAATATGCATGAGATAGTCTGACATGCACTGCTGCCGTTTTCTTCAAATCTATATCATGCATATTCCTGGAGGATCTCCTGAAACACTGCCTGCCTTGGTGTGCCCCAATGACTGGCTTGAGAAGCACTGACTATAGGATAGCCAAGCATTTAGAAGGCATAGATTAGGATCAGTTGCAGGGTTCTTGTTACTCCACAAGGATATTCCCACTAGTTGCACTGCAGGACATTATGGCCCTTCATGGAGGCTTCGTGTTCAGGTATTCTTTAGATACAGGTGCCATCACACAACTTCTATGTGCATTAATGGATTGGCAAGAGCCACTACTCAAATCATATAGTAGTAGCATACATTGTCACATACTAGTATGGAGATCACATTATCAGCTACAGAGCACACTCAGTGTTCTCATCCTATTTATTACCTATAGATTGAGGACCTCCAGAAGAGGAGGTGGCTCAATCAGCTGCATGCTCAGTGGGATGGGGTTGCTGGTAAGTAAATCTTCAAGCCTACTGGGCACTGTCCCCATAAAAAGAAAATGTTTCTGTGTACCTATAACTGGATATCATTCTAACACATGCTTTTGTCTTAAAATGATGATGAAGAGGTAGAAAGGGAGAATGATGGCGAGGAGGAATTACCAGCCCCAGCCCCTGCACAAGCAGGAGCTGCTGCTGGGGGGGAGGGGGGAGAGAGTAGGATGCTCCTCCCCCACCTATGGAAGAATGGTGGTGATTGAGCAACACCTCCCAGAAAAGGTGCATCCTGGGTCACCATCTGGTCCTGACCCCTTTCCCATTCCCTTAGAGCCTCCTCCCCATTTTGCCCTGAGAGTTAGGGATGCAGAGACCTGGACTGGCCACCTGGCCAAGATGGTGAGTCAGACAGTGAAATGCTAAGAGAAATTAGGGAAGCTAACCAAATTGATTGTGCAGTAATAATGGGAGATTTCATTTACCCCAATATTGACTGGGTAAATGTATCATTGGACATGCTAGAAAGATAAAGTTCCTGGATGGAATAAATGACAGTTTTATGGAGCAATTGGTTCAGGAACTGATGAGAGAGGAAGCAATTTTAGATCTGATTCTCAGTGGAGCGCAGGATTTAGTGAGAGAGTTAATGATGGTGGAGCCGTGTGGCAATAGTGAGCATAATATGATCAAATTTGAATTAATGACTGGAAGGGGGACGTAAGTAAATCCATAACTTTCAAAAGGGAAACTGATAAAATGAGAAAAAAAAAAAACAAAAAACTGAAAGGTGCAGCTACAAAGGTTAAGAGAGTGCAACAGGCGTGGACATTGTTAAAAAAATGCCATCTTAGAAGTGCAGTCCACTAAGAAAGGTGGAAGGAAGGTCAAACGATTGCCAGCATAGCTAAAAAGTGAGGTGAGAAAGATATTTTAGCCAAACAATTTTCATTCAAAAATTGGAAGAAGGATCCATCAGAAGAAAATAAGCATTGGCAAGATAAATGTAAGACAATGATAAAACAGGCTAAGAGAGAATTTGAAAAGAAATTGGCCATAGAGGCAAAAACTCACAATAAAAACTTTAAAAAATATATCTGAAGCAGAAAGTCTGCAAGGGAATCGGTTGGACCATTAAATGATCGAGCGGTTAAAGGGGCACTTAGGGAAGATAAGGCTATCACAGAAAAATTAAACAACCATCCCTGGAACGGCGAGATATCCGTTCCAGGGATGGTTTTCAAGGGTGAGGATTCAGATGAATTGAACCAAATCACGGTGAAAATGGAAGAAGTGGTAGGCCAGATTGACAAACTGAAGAGTAGTAAATCACCTGGACTAGATGATATACTCCCCAGGGTTCTGAAAGAACTAAGCAATGAAATTTCAGACCAATTTCAATTAATTTGTAATCTATCATTAAAATCATCCGTTGTACCTGAGGAATGGAAGGTGGCCAATGTAACCCTGATATTTAAAAAGGGCTCCATTGGTGATCCAGGAAACTATAGACTGATGAGCCTGATTTAAGTGCTGGGAAAAATCATGGAAACTGTCATACAGAATAAAATCACAAAATATTTGGATAGACATGGTTTAATGGGACACAGCCAGCATAGATTTACCCAAGGGAAGTCTTGCTTCACAAATCTACATTTTTTTGAAGGGGGTGAATAGCATATGGAGAAAGGTGAACTGGTAGATATGGTGTATTTGGATTTTCAGGACGCATTCAACAAAGTCCCGCATGAGAGACTTCTAAGAAAATTAAAAAATCATGGGATAGGAGACGATGTCCTTTTGTGATTTGCAAGCTGGTTAAAAGACAGGAAACAGAGAGTAGGATTAAATGGTCTGTTTTTACAGTAGAAAAAGGTAAACAGTGGAGTGCCTCAGGGATCTGTACTTGGACCAGTGCTTTTTAATATATTTATAAATGATCTGGAAAGGGGTACGACAAGAGAGGTAATCAAATTTGCATGACACAAAATTATGCAGAGTAGTTATAACTCAAGTCAATTGTGATAAATTTCAGGAGGATCTTGCGAGACTGTAGCATTGGGCTTCCAAATGGCAAATGAAATTTAACATGGACAAGTGCAAAGTGATGCATATAGGGAAAAATAACCCATGCTGTTAGGTTCTAATTTATGAGTTGCCATCCAGGAGAGAGATCTAGGCGTCATAGTGGATAATCCATTGAAATCATCTGCCCAGTGAGCTGTGGCGATCAAAAAAGCAAACACAATGTTAGGAATTATTAAGAAGGGAATGGAACATAAAACAATGGATGTCATAACGCCTCTGTATCACTCCATGGTGAGACTTTACCTTGAATACTGTGTGACGTTCTGGTCAACACATCTCCATAAGGATATAGCTGCACTGGAGAAAGTGCAAAAAAGGGCAATCAAAATGATAAGGGGCTTGGAACGGCAGCCCTTTAAGGAAAGGCTGAGGAAGTTAGGGCTGTTCTGTTTGGAGAAGAGACAATTAAGGGGGGATATGTTAGAGGTCTACAAAATCATGAAAGGACTTGAACACATTAAGATAAATGATTATTTACTCTCTCATATAATAGAAGGCCTAGGGGTCATTCCATGAAGTTAGCAAGTAGCTCATTTGAAACAGATCGAAGAAAATTCTTTTTCACTCAGTGCATAGTTAAGCTCTGGAATTCATTGCCAGAGGATGTGGTTATAGCAGTTAGTGTAACTGGGTTTTAAAAAGGTTTGGATAAGTTCCTAGAGGAAAAATCCATAAACTGCTATTAATTAATAAGCAATAGAAGCTTGAGTTTATTTAATGCTTGGGTACTTGCCAGGTTCTTGTGATTTGGAATGGCCATTGTTGGAAACAGGATACTGGGCTTGATGGACCCTCGTTCTGACCCAGCATGTCATAGCTTATGTTCTTAGGTTCATCATCTGGAGCAAATGCCCCCGATGATGAGCCTCTTACTAGATGAGAATTTGAGGCTTTCCTGAGGGGGATGGTGGCAGAGCAGAAAGCTTAGAATGCCTACCAAAGGAGGATGCTTGGGACGTTGGATGCCTGTCTAGGGGCCTTACAACTCCTGGAAGTAGCTGTAAAAACCCTGGGCAACAGGATACCACAGCTCTGAGCACCATCCTACTGCCCTTCCTAACTCCCTGGGATTTTTTATTTTATAAAGTTTTCTACAACCTTTAATCTCTAGATGTCCCCTCCCCTATTTCTTTATTATTGTTTTATTTAACATGTACGTATAGTTGCAAAGTTTTAATAAAGAAATATTTGTTGAAAATCCATGTGACTGTGTTTATTGAGTACCTAGTAAGAGGAAGAAGGGGGGAGTGGGGGGGGGGGGAAGGTGGGTTGGAAGAGGGAGTAAGTGTTGAGAAAGAAATAAGTAGAAAATGAAGAACAGAGCATAAAAAAATAATTCCAGACATGTATTATTAATTTATATAGTTTATTTCACCTTATTAGAAACATGCTAATGGTCAAGAAGGGAGAAGTATTTGCAAAGAGATGAGGTGTGCAGTCATGAGATGCACCCGTGCTGAAAGAAAGTGCTGGAACGCAATCACTATCACCATATACACAGTGATGAGCCACAACATTGGCATTGATCTGAAAACAGAAAATAAAATTTTATACATTTGCACTGCAACCTTCAGAAAGGATCGCGCCACTTAAAATTAGGAATGCAGCTACTCACATATAGAGAAGAGATGAGTGAAGGTGCATTAGGGGACAGGCAATGGGAAAGTTCAGGAGGGAGGAAGAGGTATCTGCAAAGAGACAAGGTGTGCATGTGTTGGTATCCTTTCTTTAGAAGCAGCTAGGGCCTAATTTGTAGGCAACAGGCCAGTAATGCTGTTCCACAACTTTTTATCAGGCTTAAGAAGCCAACATGCAGGGCTATTCTTCTCTAGGCTCTCCAATCTTCATCCCCCTTCCCCCTTGCTCTCACCCTGTATTGCTGGGAGAAGAAGAGGAAGGGGGTCATAGTGTGGCTTACACAGCAGAGCACAGAACACACTCATACAAAGAGAGCGATTCAGCATTAATCAGAAACTGTTGAGCATGTGAATGCCGCTCTGGGCCACTGCTTTATAGGAATGTGCAGCAGGGACGGATTCGTCCCATTCGGTATTCGTATTCATTGGGACCCAAATACGTTGCATCTGTTCTCGGCAGACCCCGAGCCATTCATTAGTTACATATGTATTTGTTTCTCAAAAAAGCCCCCATCCCAACCCTTTAAATTTAATTAACTACAACCCCCCACCCTCCTGACCCCCCCCTCAAGACTTGCCAAAAGTCCCTGGTGGTCCTTCGGGGGTCCTGGAGTGATCTCCTGCACTCGGGCAGTCGGCTGCCGGCATTCAAAATGGCGCCGATAGCCTTTGCCCTTAATATGTCACAGGGGCTACCGGTGCCATTGGTCGGCCCCTGTTACATGGTAGGAGCACAAGATGGCGCCATGTCTTTCTATATGTTCTGTGATTTTGATGTTTAGAACACTTTCCACTATTTTTCCTGGCACTGAAGTCAGGCTAACCGGTCTGTAGTTTCCCGGATCACCCCTAGAGCCCTTTTTAAATATTGGGGTTACATTTGCTATCCTCCAGTCTTCAGGTACAATGGATAATTTTAATGATAGGTTACAAATTTTTACTAATAGGTCTAAAATTTCATTTTTTAGTTCCATCAGAACTCTGGGTGTATACCATCCGGTCCAGGTGATTTACTACTCTTCAGTTTGTCAATCAGGCCTACCACATCTTTTGAAAATTTAGCACGAGAGCCTTCGATTTGCACACTGTTCCTCTTCCAGTCATTAAATCAAATTTGATCATATTATGATCACTATTGCCAAGCGGCCCCAACACCGTTACCTCTCTCACCAAGTCCTGTGCTCCACTATCCCATTAAATTAGATCTAAAATTGCTCCCTCTCTCGTCGGTTCCTGAACCAATTGCTCCATAAAGTTATCATTTATTCCATCCAGGAACATTATCTCTCTAGCGTGTCCCGATGATACATTTACCCAGTCAATATTGGGGTAAATGAAGTCTCCCATTATTACCGCACTACCAGCTTCAGGACTTATTCCTCAAAATGCTGTGGATATTCATTCTAAACCAACAGTAGTCACTTTAGACTCAATATGGGAGTTAATGGCTCAGCTAAGGTCTGAAGTCCAGAAGTGTTCCCAGCAAATAGAAGCAAGTGCATTAAAATTGGATACTTTTTCCTTAGAAAGCAATACTTAGTTTGAAGATTATAAACTTCAGATACAGATGCTGGAAACTGAAACAAAAAAAGGGCTGGAAGTTCAGACTACTATCATATAAGATCAATTGTCTTTGAACAGAAAGATGGAGTACATGGAAAATCGCTTGAGGCGTTTAAATCTTATCTTTTGAACTTCCCCAAAATAATAGGTGAACAGCCCAGAATTACACTTAGGAGATATTTGATTGAGGTCTTGAAAATCACACCAGAGAATCATCCATTATTTAATAGGATGTATCTTCTGCCATATAGAAGTTTAGGAGGAAGAAGTGAACAACAGCAGTCCCAATTAAACTTGGGAAATTTAACAGAATTTCTAGAATCATCCGCGATAGAAATAATAGAAAGAGCTACCCTATTAATATCCTGTGTGTATGAGCAAGATCTCTCTTTAATTATGCGTAATTACTTTCAAAATTTAAGGGTAAATTTTCATGGGTATTTCATACAAATTTTTCCAGACCTGGCTAAGCCTACTCAGGAAAGGAGGAAAGGGTTTCTGGCTTTATGCCAAGAAGCCCTATCACTAGGAGCGTCTTTCCAACTGAAGTTTCCTTGCAAATGTATATTGAAACTAAATAATGAAGTGTATGTGTATTTTTTGCCTGAGCATTTAAAGTTGTTTATTGATTCCCGGAAAAGGGCTCTCCAGACCTCCTCTCCGTTATTAAGTCCCATAACTTAGGTATATGAAATAAAGGGTAGATAGCATGTTGTAATTCTAGAAAATGTTTTTCCTCCATTTATAGCTCCTAATTTCCTGTGTCTTTCTTTAATCAAATCTCAGCCTCTTAGTGGTCTAAGTTAAAAAGAATGATTATATCTGGATATGTATAAACTTATTTGTTAAAATTGTTTCTTTATTTCTGTACAAAGTATATTGCTTTGAAATTTATTTGAAAAATGAAAAAAAAAAAGTCCTAATGGAATACGATAGATATGGAATAGTGCAGGTAATAGAGCTGACCCTTGTAGGATCCTGGTGATAATGGGGTACCATGATGAAGATAATGCAGCTATTTTAACTTGTTGTGATCTATTAGTAAAGTAGGAATTGAACCATGAAAGTACTGTTCCTGAGATACCAATATCAGTAAGAGGAGCAAGGAGTTTTAAAGGTCATTTTTCAATGGGTTTGGAGACTAAATTTCGAGCTAGGTCACCTGATCAGCTCCTTTGAAAACTGACTGGGTAGAGAGAGTAAGGAAAAGACAGGCAAGTGAGACTAACCAACTTGTTACCTTCTGCTGAAGGAATCCGGGGCGAGCGGTTGCCTGCTAAACCCGATGGCGACCCGATAGCTGAGATTGGTGATGTCAAGGGGCGGGCCCGGAGAAAGGAAACAGGAAGCCCTACAAAATCGGGCTGTGAGCAATTCCAACCTCGAGAGAGTAAGGAAAAGACGGGCAAGTGAGACTAACCAACTTGTTACCCTCTGCTGAAGGAATCCGGGGCGAGCGGCTGCCTGCTAAATCCGACGGCGACCTGATAGCTGAGATTGGTGATGTCACGTGGCGGGCCCGGAGAAAGGAAACAGGAAGCCCTTCAAAATCGGGCTGTGAGTGATTCCAACCTCGAGAGAGTAAGGAAAAGATGGGCAAGTGAAACTAACCAACCTGTTACCCTCTGCTGAAGGAATCCGGGGCGAGCGGCTGCCTGCTAAACCCGACAGCGACCTGATAGCTGAGATTGGTGACGTCAAGGGGCGGGCCCGGAGAAAGGAAATAGGAAGCCCTACAAAATCGGGCTGTGAGTGGTGCGCAGCAGATGCTGGCACGCCACCCAAGCTGTGCGCACCTAAGGGGCGCGCAGCATGTCAGGCTTAGCCTGGCTTTGCCTGGATTCAACTGGGACAACTTTGAATTGATGCTCAGTTTAAGGTAAAGACTTTTCATCTCCTTCCTGACTTTCCTCACGGGCCAACTTTGGGGGATATTATTTTTGGCAATACAGTTAGAGGAAGGGGTCAATCTTCTGGATTAGTTGGATTATTTTGAACTATGCTTCCGAAGAGGAAAGGGAAGGTGAGGGTGTTTCCCTCTCTTCCATTACCTTCCCCCATACAATCAGAAATTAGCCGCTTCATGATCTTGCCTGCATTTAATAAGGCAGGTACCGAGGAGCCTGATGTGCCAGTCAGTCAGGGAGAACTGGCTGTGCCGGCAGAGGAGGCCTCCCTTAGTCCTAATACAGGACTGCCACCTGCGCAGAGGAACGGAAATGGGAATATTAGAGAAGCTTCTGTAGAGATCATTGCTTCCAGTTCTGGAGCGGGAATATATGATACCCGCTTCAAAGGTCTGGACACCCAGGTAGCTGAGGGTGTTGATGGAGCAGAAGGAGGAATGGAATTACTGTCTCCCCATAAAGGGTTAGAGACTCAGCTGACCAACCGGACACCCCCTATCCCATTAAATCGTCCTGCAGTGGTAACTTTTTAGAGATTCTACTGATAGGATTAAAGTACTTGAATTAAATGAGAAGAAATATCAAGATTTTCAAATTGCAGTGGTTAAAGATAGAGATTATATTGCAAGGAAAATTAAAACTCTCGAAAACAATTCCAAGCGTTTAAATTTAAGATTTCTAAACTTCCCCAGGATAATTGGAGAAGCTCCTTTAATTTCCTTAAAAAAGTTTCTCACTGAAAACCTTGGTATTGCTTTAGATGAGACTTTTGTAGTAACCAACTGCTATTTCCTACCCAAACCTAAAAATGTAATACCACAAGAATTAGATCAAATGTTTCAGGGAGATTTAACAAACTTTCTTGAAGATTCATCAGTCCAGGTGATAGATAGGGGTACCTTGCTGGTAATGTTCTCATCTATTAATGATGTTAACCTAGTTATGAAAAAGTACTTTGGTAAGCACCCCATCAACTACCTGGAGAAAGATATTAGAGTGTTCCCAGATCTGGCTGCATCCACACAGGTCAGACGGAAATCCTTTTTGGGTTTTCGTCAAGAAGTAATTGCTTTGGGATATTCTTTTGTTTTGAGATTTCCGTGTAAGTGTTTAATAGGGATGTGAATCGTTTTTTGACGATTTAAAATATCGTCCGATATATTTTAAATCGTCAAAAAATCGTTAGGGCCACGATACAATACCAATTCCCCCGATTTATCGTTAAAAAATCGTAAATCGGGGGAAGGGGGAGGGCAGGAAAACCGCACACTAAAACCCCCTAAAACCCACCCCCGACCCTTTAAATTAAATCCCCCACCCTCCCGAACCCCCCCCCCAATGCTTTAAATTACCTGGGGATCCGGCGGTGGTCCAGAACGGTGACGGTCCGGAACGGCCCCCTCAATAGAATCGTGTTGTCTTCAGCCGGTGCCATTTTTCAAAATGGCTGCCGCAAAATGGCGGCGGCCATAGACAAAAACGATTCGACGGAGGAGGTCGTTCCGGACCCCCGCTGGACTTTTGGCAAGTCTTGTGGGGGTCAGGAGGCCCCCCCAAGCTGGCCAAAAGTTTCCTGGGAGTCCAGCGGGGTTCCGGGAGCGATTTCTCGCCGCGAATCGTTTTCGTACGGAAAATGGCGCCGGCAGGAGATCGAGTGCAGGAGGTCGTTCAGCGGCGGTCCGGAACCCCCGCTGAACGACCTCCTGCAGTCGATCTCCTGCCGGCGCCATTTTCCGTACGAAAACGATTCGCGGCGAGAAATCGCTCCCGGAACCCCGCTGGACTCCCAGGAAACTTTTGGCCAGCTTGGGGGGGCCTCCTGACCCCCACAAGACTTGCCAAAAGTCCAGCGGGGGTCCGGAACGACCTCCTCCGTCGAATCGTTTTTGTCTATGGCCGCTGCCATTTTGCGGCGGCCATTTTGAAAAATGGCGCCGGCTGAAGACAACACGATTCTATTGAGGGGGCCGTTCCGGACCGCCGCCGTTCTGGACCACCGCCGGATCCCCAGGTAATTTAAAGCATTTGGGGGGGTTCGGGAGGGTGGGGGATGTAATTTAAAGGGTCGGGGTGGGTTTTAGGGGGGTTTAGTGTGCCGGCTCACGATTTTAACGATTTTTCACGATAGTTTACACACCCAAACGGCAACAATACGATTCCCTCCCCCTCCCAGCCGAAATCACATCACGATTCACATCTCTAGTGTTTAATTGCAAAGCAAGATGAAGTTTTTATTTTTTTCATACCCTAGCATTTGAAAAATTTCCTAGAACAACGGAAGTTAACACCTTCATTTTCCCTGTGTCTAAAAGTTAAACATAAATAAATGATTATGCAGGGTTCTGTATTAGCCCTATGTGTAGTGGGGTCGGTCGTGCTCCTCGCGACCGACCCTCTACCTGGCTCTGGTCCTGGGGCGCGGCAGGGCCCACGATGGCGCCGCTCCAGCTGCGGCCTAGTTCGCGGCGCACCCACGAGGGAGACGCCGCCGGAGAATCTCGGCCCCACCCTTAGGGCTCGCGCGTGCGCAGAGGAGGCCCTTTTAAAGGGCCTCCGGCGCGAAGGTCCGGCGCCGCCCCCAGGCAGACGTCAGACGCCGAGGGGGATTTAACTCGGTATCTGAGTCCCCTCAGGGCCTTGCAACGCGGTCGCTCCCTGAGTAGTGAGTTGCAGTTCCAGCCTGCCTGTTCCACTGTTCCTGCTCCCGCCTGCCTGTTCCAGTGTTCCTGATCCTGCTCGCCTGATCCGGTATTCTGATCCTGGTCCGTCTCATCGTCTCCAACTTCTGCTGCCTGCCCTGATCCTGGTCCGTCTCATCGTCTCCGACTTCTGCTGCCTGCCCTGATCCTGGTCTGGTCCTGGTCTTCGATTGCTTCTAGCCGCTCTCCTAAGTCCCAGCGGTCCGGGTCCCTACAGGCTCCTCCTGGGGGGACCATGGGCTTCCAGGGCGAAGCCACCTAAGTCCTAGCGGCCCGGGCCTCGACAGCTCCTCTGGGGGAGGTCACGGGCTTCCAGGTGAAGATTCGACCCCGGCTGCGTGTGTCTGCCTCCCGACCATCTCTCATCGCCGGTCGGCCCAAGGATCCACTTCTGGACCACAACACTATGGTTTAGGAATGTTTAATGTATTATATCTCCCTTAAATTTTCCGATATCCCGCATTTCTCTCAAGATTGTTTTGAAATGATAATGGTTTAGAATGACTGTTTAGAATGTATTGATGTAATTTTTGTGGAAATATTTCTAAGTTATCAACCATTTTTTTTTGGTGTTTCTGTAAATAAATCTTATGTGATTTATTAGAAAATTTATAAATAAAGAATTAAAAAAAAGAAAAACTGACTGGGTAGAGAACTTAGGTGCCTAAAATGTGGGCATTGCCCTGACTAGGGTAAGGTTAGGGGAGGAAGTTAGGAACTTATTGCTGATTTTCAGTGCTAGGCACCTAAACAGCCCTAAATATGGCAGGGAGATCCTCCCTCCCTCGTGTCGCCTTGAAAAGCTGTACTGGGAGGCCTCCAGCTTCTGCCTGCATCCTCCCCTTCCCCCCACTGGTTCAAAAATGTTGTGCCAGCCCTCTCAGCATCCATCCTCCCTCCTGAAACTTTAAAAATATGTACAAGCGGGAACCACCAGCCTCCTGCATCGTTCCCCATGGCAGCTGGCAGAAGCTCCCCCCACCCTCCTGAAAACAAGGCCCCCTGTTGCTCTAACAATGGCCCTGCCTTTGCTGTTGTCAGATAAACAAGGGGTACCAAGCCTGGAGACGATAAGACTGCATCCTCCTCCCAGCTTGGCTTCAGGAGGGGTGGGGAGGGAGGTTACTGTGGAGTTTCTCAGCTGCTCAGCTTTGCTTTGAAATGCCACCGGGAGCCAGGGAGGTTATCCCAGCTGAAAAAGGTGACAGTGTTAATTTAGGAGGTCATTTTCAGCCATGGCTGAGTGACCTAATTCTGGGCGGTGACGTTTTAGCCACTTAGGTTTAAGATGATGTTAGCCAAAAATCTAGCCAGCTACATGCTGCAAGGAAATCAGCTTAACTTTGGTCCCCAAGTTAGGTTCTCAGCTATTTTATAAGATAGATCTGTCATAGCTTTGAATTCAAAGACTGATGTAATCCAGCCTGCAGTTTACTTGCATGTTCAGGCGACATCATCCTTAGCTCCTTTGTTACTGGCCGGATGCAAATGCTTTTAGTTAGTCCACTAAATAGTTACCATCTACCACTTGTTTGTGTTATATGATGAAATCCAGACTCTCAACAATAGGGGATTAATAAACCGAGATGGATGACAAAAATAAAAAATGTGCTCTCAATAGCTCTCATCTGCAGAAAAGCAACGTCTCAGTTCACTAAAATCAGCTTGCTGTAATGTATTTGCTAAGTCAGGAATGGGCAGTTAAATGTGTGCAAATCCTTTCACCCTGGCAGGCTAATGCAAACATTCTAGCTAGATCATTTTCCCAGTACTTTATTGAATACTGTGTGACTACATCTGCAAAATGACTGCATGATCATGAAAATTTATGCATACAAAAATACCTTCAGAAGAAAATTCCCTGAAGTTTTCTTTTCTTTTTTTTTTTTTAAGGTTTCCATGATCGATGACATATGTGTCTTGAAAATATTTTCCATAGTCTCTTATTCCATGTAAATCATACCATAATATCAGGAAATTTGAGCTGTCTAGCAGACAGAGCATTTTGATGTGTTGGCAGAGTGAAGTCCAGGGTAATGAAAGTTCATTAGTAACAAGCTGCAGTGAATGAAATGTCCTCACTTAATACACTCTTTTATTCCTTTTGCAGCAGTCTTTATAGATGCAAGGAAACGTGATGACAGGAAAAAGACCATACAGCCCAGCAAGTCTGCCCATTCAATCGAGCATCATGTGTTCCGTTTTCTGGTGGGATTTTTGTACCCAGCCAGTAGTTTTTTCCCTGAAATCTTCTTACAGTGGCACAGGATTATTCATTTTAACATGTTTACTTTTGTGGTCAGATCCATAATTATGCAGTGAAGTATAAAAGAATACAGAAAGGAAACAACACAGTAATAATGTAAACAGAAATGATTTTGCAGCACATTTCAGTGTCTATAATCTTTAATTACAAAAGCATTTGGAAACCAAAAGCACTTTATTTTCACTCTCTCAAAATCACCTTGCGATCAATAAATATAGAAAGGTGAGTTTTATGATCTGGAAAAGGACATTAGCAGAATTTCATTATAAAATCAACTTATGGCTTAGAGATAAATTCCTAGGACTGTTTATTGTTGGGCCTTGAACTGAGGGACTTAATTGTCTGGGGTGGGTGCTATGCGTTAAAGAAGGGCATTGATGAAAGTAAGATGATAAAGGTGAAATTTAAGACCCGGGCGCGGGCGTATTTATGTGCAGCAATTTTATATTGGCATGCGCATGTCTGGGCAAATGCTGCCTCTACCATGAAAGTTGAAGGGATTTTAGTAGACACACACGCCAACGCAATTACATGTTTTCCCAGTTCGCTCCCAGTCTGCCCCAGTAAAGAAGAGGACTTCCTAAACCCCCTAGCTAACATACCTCACTTTTACCCTATTAGCCTTGACCCTTAAAACCCCACTGACTAAACTAGTTTTTTTTTATTTCACAACTTACACGCCATCCATAGCAGAAGCAAAGTTATGCGGTAGAGGACCCCAGCACACACTTGTGTGCATAAATACTTACACAAAGACTTCATGTTGCAGACTTGGCCCAACCCATGCCCCGCCCAAACCTCCTATGCCCCACCCCCTTTTCTGAACTTTATAATTTATGCACATACCAGAGATATGCACGTACTCGCATGCTTTTTAAAAATCTGTGCAGCGCGCAGGGCCGAGTCACTTGCGTATCTCCTGGCTTTGGCATCCGTAGTGCTTTTAAAATCGGCCAGGTACTGTGTAAATAAAGGGGCATTATGTTAAGTCTGCTGGCGGAGCCAGTAAGCCCACTTCTGAGGAACCAGATTGGTCCTCAAGAGTCAGGACTAGAACAAGGGTTGTTGGAAACAGAGAGTAGGGTAAATATAGAAATGGTAAATTTTCCCAATGGAGAATGGTGAATAGTGGAGTGCCTCAGGGATCTGTTCTGTGACCACTGCTTTTTAATATATTTATAAATGACCTGGAAATAGGAACAACAAGTGAAGTGTTCAAATTTGCCGATGACACAAAATTGTTCAAAGTTGTTAAATCACAAGAGGATTGTGAGAAATTGCAAAAGAAGATTGTAAAACTGAGAGACTGGGAATGCAAATGGAAAATGAAATTTAATGTGAACAAGTGCAAAGTGATGCACTTAGGGCAAAGTAACCCAACTGTTTTGTTTTAGACAATGAGTCGTGGGCCCTTGGTCTCAACAAGAGATGGCACCTCCCACAGGGCGGAGTCCTGTGGGGACTTGTAGCGATAGGCTGGCTCTAGTAGTAATGGACACAGAGGATTGAGAGTCTTTATTAAACACCAATGATGAAAGTAACCCAAGGAGTGGGCAGTGATCCTTAGCCAGAAGAGGAGGGTCGCTGATGGCATAGTCCAGTCTGTACACTGCAGCGTAGGAAATGCAGGGATAGAATCTCACCAGGTCCTGAGAAGCTGATGGGTCTGGTAGTGGTCCACAGAGCAGGATAGATCGAGAACCCAGTCACAGATGGTACGTCAGTGAGGGTAGATCCAGTAGTGGTCCGCGATACGGGGTAGGCCGAGAATCTACTTGAGAGAGGTGAGACAGAGGCAGAGATAGACCAAGAGCAGGAGTACTCACTCAGAGGCTGGAAGGCTGCTGTAGAGAGGAACCCCCGAAAAGTGGAGGTCGGGCTGGGACAAGGCCCCCGAGGAGCGGGTACCTTAGGCGTCCTTGCTGGAAGCTGGATAACCCCGAAGGGTAGATAGGAGCGAGACAAGGCCCCCGAGGAGCGTGTACCTTAGGCGTCCTTGCTGGAAGCTGGATAACCCCAAAGGGCAGATAGGAATGAGGCAAGGCACCCGAGGAGTGGGTACCTAAGTCGTCCTGGAGCGAGAACACAGAGCGGAGAGCATCTGGTAACAAGGTGAAATCAGCAGGAAGGGATTCCTTGTTAACTCGTAGCTGGTATAGCGAAGGGAGTTTAAATATCCAGAGTCTGTGATGTCATGCAGAGGGGACGCCCCTGAGGTTCCCACCATGACGCATGTAAAGGAAGGGGCAGCGCGTGTGCACGTGCCCTAGGTGATCCCAGGAGGAAAATGGCAAACGCAATCGCCCATGCCGGTACGGGGATGCCATAGAGTTCGGTGGGTGGAAGCAGAGGCAGCCATCTTGCCCATTGGAACTGAACTAGGCAGGAGAAAGGTGAGCAACAGAGGGTGCAGCCATCTGCGACCGACGGGTGTAACACCAAATTATGGCTACATAAAGCAAAGTTCCACATTAGGAGTCACCACTCAGGAAAAGGATCTAGGTACCATCGTTAAAAACATGATGAAATCTTCTGCTTAGTGTGAAGAAGCAGCCAAAAAAGCAAATAGAATGCTAGGTATTATTAGGAAGGAATGAAGAATAAAACAGAGAATATCATAATGCCTCTGTAACGTTCCATGGTGCAACCTCATCTTGATTATTGTCTGCAGTTCTGGTCACCACATCTCAAAAAAGATATAGCAGAATTAGAAAAGGTACAGAGAAGGATGACCAAAATGATAAAGGGGATGAATCAATTCACCTATGAGGAAAGGCTAAAGAGGCTTCAGCTTGGAGAAGAGACTGCTGAGGGGAGATATGATATGAGGGGAGAGTGGAATGGAATAAGATATGAGGGGAGAGTGGAATGGAATAAGTAAAAGTTAATTAGTTGTTTACTCTTTCGAAAAGTACAAAGACCAGGAGACACACAATGAAGTTACTAGGTAATATATTTAAATCTAATAAGAGAAAATATTTTTTTACTCAACACATAATTAAGCTCTGGAATTTTATGCCAGAGGATGTGGTGAAAGCTATTAGTTGAGTTGCATTTAAGACAGGTTTGAACAAGTTCCTGGAGGAAAAGTCCATTAACCATTAAGGTAGAGTTGCAGAAATCCACTGCTTATTCTTGGGATAAGCAGCATGGAGTCTATCTAGTATCTATCCCTTGGGATCCTGCCAGGTACTTGTGACCTGGCTTGGACACTGTTGTAAACAGGATACTGGGCTTGATGGACCTTTAATCTGACCTAGTATAGCAAGTCATATGTTCTTATGTTCTTATTGGTGCAAACACTGTGGATAAACACACTTATGTTATTTACACCAGCATGGCAGTTTTGGTTAATACCCACAAAGTTGAATCCCTCTGGTGAAGAGAACCTGCTGTTGTTATTCCTGTGTTTAAATAAAGTCAAACTTGAAACCCAAAAAGGATTGTATTCCAGAATCTTCAGGCTCAAAACCTGACAGTTTTGCTGGAAACCTAATACTCCACTTTCAGATTTTACAGCTGGTTAAACCTGGGAAACTAAAGCAAGAACATTGGCTGCAGAAAGCTGCAATAGAAACAAAAAAAGCATATATAACATATAAATAGGAACCTTTGTTTTCAGTTTTTATTTTATTTTATTTTACCTGGGAATTTTAATCATTTTCCACTGATTTTTCTCCTGTGTTTTATATCAAAGTTGTTTTTTCAAAAATTGGTTCTGTTCTATAATTGAAATGCTCAACAAAATAAAACAAAAACTGAAAACAGAGGTCCCTACATATAAAGCAGTAATCAAAAGGGTTTGTCTAGCTAAGTTTGGCATTTAGCCAGCCAAACCCTGAGTTTTAAATAGGCCACCTCACTACGCAGCTAAAACGTAGCCAGCCAAAAAAGAGGCAAGGTTGGGGAATTCTGGGAAGCATGGTTTAAATTTCCCTGACTAGTGCTGATAAGGCCAAATTTTCATAGACCTATGTGCATACAGCGCGCATTTTATGACAGGCCTGGCCACGCACATAAACCCCGGTACACGCACAAGTGCCAGACCCTGAAAAAGGGGCAGGCCGGGGGGAGGGGGGGTATGGTCTGGGTGGGGAGGAGAGGGGCAGGATGGAATCCGGCCGGGACAGTGGCCATTAGCCGCTGTTCTGGGGAAGCGCATGCCGTAACTTGCTTCTGCTTCAGAGGAGCAGTAAGTAATAAATTAAAAAATGTAAGGAACGGTAGGTTAGGTTTAGGGGGTGGGGAGGAGAGGGGAAGAGGGTGGAAGTGTAGGTAGGTGGATAGGGAAGTTCCTTCCCAGTCCGCTCCTTAATTGGAGCAGACTGGGAGGGAACAGGGGAAGGCCTGATTATGTCACCGTGCATATTTTACAAAAATTTCCCCCCCTGCGTGCACCACCCACACATGCACACTCAGAGTTTAAAAATCTGGGTGCACATGTGCGCACGGCCATCTGATTTTATAGCATATGCGCTGGAGCGTGCATGTTATAAAATCGGTGCATCCATGTGCACACACCGGGAACCGCACACACATGGACACGTGTGCACTGCTTTGAAAATCTACCCCATATTGAGGATAACTTGAGTCATTAAATTGCAAGCCTAAAGTTAGCCAGAGAACATAAAATAAATGCAGCAGCCAATCTCATACTCCAGTCCCACAAATCTCTTTTAAAGTGTGTGGGGTTAAGTGGGGATGACCCCATCCTCATCCTCTACTTTCAAAATGATCTCCACTCCCCACTCAGAACCCACAAAAGGCTCCAAAATGCAGAGTGGGAGGAGTAAAATCACTTACCTCCTTCCTCTCACTTAATACATAAATGCTGGTTGCTGTGACAGTTCCTGGCACTTGATTTATATTCATTGTGCTTACTCACTGATTAGCCCTTCTCTAACAGCTGGAAGGCTAATCCTTATACAAAACTGCCTTTGGGTGCCTTTGGGGGGGTAGTAAGTGGGGATGGGGTGGGGGTGAAGGGAGGTAGGGATTAACACAAATATTTTGTAGGTAGATGAAGGAGGGGAATTGGTTTACATAAACCAATATTTTCTTAAAAAAAAAAAAAGATTTTTAAGCCAATGCTTTTCTAAATTAGGGGCCAGGGGGCGTGTGAGGGCTCCACTTAACTGGATACTTTTAAAAAACAGAGTGGGGGGGGGGGAGAAGGGAAAAGGGAAAAGGGAACAGGGAAAAGGGAGGAGGAATCAGCCACGGGTTGGCTGCTCATTTTTTTAAATATATATTCAGTAAAAGCCAGTGAGTGTTAAAGCTACCTGGGTAACTTTAGTTAAGTATATTTACCAGGAGACTTATTTCCCTGCATGTATTGGGTAAATTTGCTCGATTAACTTTAACCAGGTAACTTGCCACAAACCAGCCTACTTAAATATGGCTCTTATTTATTTATTTATTTATTTATTTATGTATGTATGTATGTATGTATGTATGTATGTATGTATGTATGTATGTATGTTAAAGCTTTTATATACCGTAAATCAATGAAGGTAAGTCTAAGCGGTTTACAAATTAAATATACAAAGTAAAAACTTAAATTAACATAAAACAAATAAAAAACATATACAATGCTTTAAAGGAGAGGAGAAAGGTGTAAGGATGGAAGATTATTTATAGGCAAGTGTAGATGTTTCTTAAAGTACTTATTGTTAGAAAGTAATCTGAGGTTATCAGGGAGGGAATTCCATAGTAGAGGGTCTGGAACAGACGTATGGTAAGGTCTAATCTAGCCAGGCGTACAGTTGGTATCCCGAGCAGACATTTATTGGTGGAGCATAATTGTCATGCTGGTTGATGAAGTCGGAGAAGAGTGCATTGCCAGGATTGTGGATTAAGTTGTGAATAAGACAGAGAATTTTATATTGAATCCATAGGGATACTGGAAGCCAATTTAGAGAGAATAAAATGGGTGAAATATGGTCTCTGATTTTTGATCCAGAGAGGATTCTGGCAGCAGCATTTCGTGTAAATTGTAAGGGTGCAGAGAAGAATCAGGTAGGCCTAAGAGTAGGCCATTACAGTAGTCAAGACCAGAAAATATTAATGCTTGAAGAACTAAGTAGAACTCATTATAGAATAGCAAAGGTCTGATAGTTTCTGCCATGCATAAAGTGTTTTAAAAGTATAACAGGGTTATCCTGACTCTGGCTAGAGAGGTAAATATTACTCTAAGTTTAGTTAGTGCTCTGAAAGAACTAGGAATTTTGCTTATAAACTTATTTTCTGGTGTGTGCTGAGTCTAGTCCTTCTGGCCACTAGAGGGGGTTTCAGGATCCTCTAGGCAGCCTCAAGAGCATAGACACACTTGTTATTACTATTTTTGGTTGCTGTTAGAATATTCTCAATAAAAAAAGCATTATGCTGCTTCTAGAGTCTGGTGTTTGACAATATGAAACATGGTTTCAGAAGTAAACCAGTAACCACAGAAAACTGTTCAGGAACTTCAATAAGGCATTAGTTTGTTATGAATGTCAATGAGAAAGATACAACAAGAAAATAATACTGACAGAGGGCTGCATCAAGACAGTAAGCCAGAAGCATGAAACTGCTGAAACAACCACCAGAACTGAAACTGCAAAGTAATTTAGAATAGACATTTTAAAAAGTTTAAACAAAGGTTCTTCCTTTATCAGAGTAATAAAGGCACATGAGAAGGATGATGTGCAAATAATTGCCCTGTTTCTAACAGTGACTAGCCAAAAAGACATAGATGTATGTAACACATTCCACATTTACATTTATTGAGATTTATAGACCACCTAACACTAAAAGTCCTAGGTGGTGAACAAAATAACATATACAATTTGAATCAGAAACAAGAAATAAAACAACATACAATTACAATTAAAATAAAAACTTAAGATATTTCAGAAACAGAGAAAGATAATTTCAATGCAGGGCTGAAAATGTTTGAGAGCTACTACATTCCAAGAAAAAATGTCTCATATGAGAGGCATGTTTTCTTCCCAGATGCAGCAAGAACATGAAACTGTTGAAAAATACATGACAGAGCTGAAGATCTGGAGTCAATCTTGTGATTTTGGAGCCACAACTAATTCACTGATAAAATGCCAGGTAGTAATTGGCACACAAATAATGCCAGAGTGAAAGTGAAGTTGCTGAGTGAGACAGACCTTACATTAGAATGTGCAATATGGATATGCAAGCCTTCTGAAGTTGCACAGGCTCAGATGAAGCAACTTGATCATGCAGTGCAGCAGATAGTGGCAGCAGGACAGCCATTTAAAGGCTGGAGCAGAGGTGAGCATAGGAGAGAGTCCTCAATGCAAGAGAACAAAAAATCAATAAACTGCATGTAAAACTGCATAGCATAAAAAGAAAAATGATGACAGAACTGTGGACAGTCACATGCCTACAAACAATGCTCTGCTTATGGACAAAAATGTAGAAACTGTGAAACCAAATCACTTCTAGAAAGATTTGCATTTGGTTAAAATGAATGGACATTCTGAAATGAATGGAATCCCATTTGATTCTTTTATGGGTTCCTGAATTTAGGGAGTCCCATGAATTTAATGAATCCTATTTGTCAAATTTGTTTAGTTTCCCATTCATTTTTATGGGCCATTGAAGACCAGGGGCCATAGAAATAAATGGAGAACAGGTGTAAGTTAGAAATTGTAATGATATAAAAATTAGCAGCGAATCCTTCCCAGTGAGCTATATGTGAGCCTGTGAACTGTTGTCAAGGAGACCATAGGGCAGAAACAACACATCAAAGTGATCCAGCCTATCACTGCTCTCTGGATCTAGTGACACTGATCTTGATGACTGATCATGAGATGTACTGTGCATTTTCTCTGTAGATATTGTCTTGGGAGGACACTCTTACCTGCCATATACCTGATATCACCAGATTTGCCACATACCTACATGCCATGCCCCATATTCCAGCACAAGGGACCTGTTGCCATGCCTACCTGCCATACCCCTAATACGAGTATAGGAAAATTGTTGCCACATTCCTAGCTGTCATACTCCTAATACCATCATAGGGGAGTTGCTGCAATATGCCTACCTTATTCCATTGTAGGGGATTTGCAGCCTTATGTCTACCTACCATACTCCTAATATTGCCATAGGGGACTCACTGCCACATGCTTACCTGCCATGCCCCTAATACTACCATAGGAGACTTAGTTCTACATGCCTACCTGCCATGCCCCTTATTCTACCATAGGGAACATGCAGCCTTATGTCTATTTGCCATACTCCTAATACCACTATAGGGAACTTGCTGCCACATTCTTCCCTGCCATACCCCTAATACCACCAGGGATTTGCTGCCATACGCTTACCTGCCATGCCCCTTTATCCACCATAGGGGACTTGCAGCCTTATGTCTAAATGCCATACTCCTAATACCACCATAGAGGACTTGCTTCCACATACCTCTCTGCCATACCCCTACTACCACCAAAGGGGTGTTGCTGCCACATGCATACCTGCCATATCACTAATACTACCATAGAAGACTTGCTGCCATATGCCTACCTGCCATACTCCTTATTCCATCATAAGGGACTTGCAGCCTTATGTCTACTTGCCTTACTCCTAATACTGCCATAGGGGACTTGCTGCTACATGCCTACCTGCCATGTCCCTAATATTGCCATAAGAGACTTTGTACCACTTGCCTACCTGCCATGCCCATTATTCCACCATAGGGGACTTGCTGCCACAGGTATACAGGTTTCTACTACTGTGGCATCTGTTCTATTTCTTCTATCCTTCCACAATCCAAGCCTGGTTCTCCTACCTGTTTGATGGTTAATTAAACTGGGATGATTTGTCCAAAATCACAAGCACAAAAGCATAAGCACAAGAGAAAAGATACTTAAAGGAAACCATTTTGATCTCCTGAATGTGATAACAGTTACAGTAGTCAAAGAAAACTCATGCAAAATCAGATAATTAAGAAATGGAACAGCCAGAGTTCAGCTACAGAAGATGAGAAAAGCTTTGTAAATAAAGCAACCCTCACCACTTTCCAGGAAAACTAAATCATGCTCATTACAGAAACGATTCACATGTTCTGAATGTGATAACAGTTTCTGTCATATTTACAGTCTAAAAGACCCCAGCAGTTTAATAGCTGCTGTCAGAGGACCCTGGATTTATGTCTATCTCATTGAGCAACTTTAAGTTTATCTAACTTATCCTGCAAATAAAAGCAATTCTACTTAAAATAAAACAATATTTCATCTTAATGGATTTTATTTAAAGAAAAATAAAACAAATAAAACAAGCTACATGGCAATGGCAAGTTGCGCTCTCTCTCTCTCTGTCCCCATCTGCATTATACTGGGGCTAATATCTTTCTAATTTCTCATTAAAGATTATATAACCAATCAATGTATTATTCTCTGATGACACGCTTCCTTTAATTACATCCTTAATTTTTGTTATCCTACAATTTGTCCAATCACAGACCTAATAAAAAATCTGCACCCCAATCAATTATTCTCCTATGTACCTAAGTCCAAATACTGAAGCAACACCCCTTTTCTTCCATCCTAGATTTCATCAGCCATTTCAGGCTGGGTGTCTGTTGCAATACTGATGCAAAACTTTGTAATACTTTATCATGTTTTTTTACAATAAAAAAAACTGCTTGTACTGTGTTATGACCATGTGTCTAGGAGTAGATCTAACAGTATAATAACAGTAACTTAGTAAACAGCAGACTTGTAAGCCTTGCAAAAAAAATATAAAATGGAGACCTCAAGACCCAGAAAGCCCATTTCAAGAGAAAATCAAATTTCCAGCCAGCAGCTAGATCAAGTTCAATCAGGAAATGTAATTAAAGCTTATTTCAAGAAAATGATACTTAGCCCAGTTCATTTTTTTTGTACTGAATCTGACAACTGAATTGGCAAGGGTGCTTCAACAGAATGACTGGCATCTCCCATGCCACTCTGCCTTGCTGTTATACCCCTCATGCTACACCTTGGTGGTCTATGTGACACTCAGCCTTGCTACCATGCAAGACTTTGAACCTTGGAGTTCTTTCTACCATTGTGCCTTGCTGCCAAACCTCAGACCTAACATATTGAGGTATTCTTGACACTTTGGGGGGCTGCTTTGTGCTTTGCACCTCTCATGTTACTTTGGTGTCTTGATGCTATTCTTTGTACTGCTTTGTCCATTTATTGATGTCTTGGTGTTTTTCCTGCCACCATATCTTCTTTATTCACCTTTCTTGGTGCCTTAGGATTCTGATGCCACTTTGGTATTACTTTGCCTCTCATGCTGCCATTAAGGATTCAGGCCACTGTTGCTGGTGCCCTATTTTAGAGCCTTCCCATGTGAGCTTTCTTCTTTGCTCCTATTATGTTGTCTTGGAGAACCCCTGCCAATGCTTGTACCCCTTTGTCCTTTTACAAAGCCTTAGGCTATTTATGCCACTTTTGATGCTGCTTTGCCACAGCCTAGGAACCTTGGAGTTCTCTCCCCCTTCTGATGATTTCTTCCCACAAGTTCCAAGAGAATTGATTAGAAAACCTCAATTCTGGAGCCCAAAATAAGCTGCATTGCTTCCCCCATTCACTTTAATGGCAAATGTAAAAACATACTAAAAAAAATGCCAGTAAGGGAAGAAAAACACTAATGTAGTAAGAACTTAGGCAAAATTACAAGATTAAAAGATTACTTTATTAACACATTCCAATCAACAGAATAACATAAGTGAACATATATAGAAAAGTTCAATTCTGAATCAAAATGAGTTTTGCATTATTGTGAAACAATTTCTGGCTTAGTAACTATAGCATCCAACAAGTGATGTGTTGAAGTCAAAGGTATCTATAATGTGTTACAATGCAAAAGTTCAACAATATATATATATATATATATAACACCAACAAACACTCCCTTTGGAGTGGAGTAAAAGCACAATCGTTGTTATTTATGTTATTTGTCAAATACCTCTTTTATTCAATCTTTATGAAAAATACAACATACAAGAAGTTGCATAAATTTTCAAACTCTTGTAAAATCCAAAAATTACATCAATACATCATTAAAATCTACACTCATTCATACTCATCCACACCACTCTTTCCATACATACTCACACTCTGTGCAAACATTGCTTCTAAATCCTTCAAGCAGAATTAATATGGTGTTATCCACATCTTCCTTAGTTTTTACACAGTTGTACAAATTTACCAATTCATATAGTAACACTCCCAGTACAAATTACATGGTACCGACGAATCTGTACAACTGTGTAAAAACTAAGGAAGGTGTGGATAACTCCATATTAATTCAGCTTGAAGGATTTAGAAGCAATGTTTGCACAGAGTGTGAGTATGTATGGAAAAAGTGGTGTGGATGAGTATGAATGAGTGTAGATTTTAATGATGTAATGATGTAATTTTTGGATTTTACAAGAGTTTGAAAATTTATGCAACTTCTTGTATGTTGTATTTTTCATAAAGATTGAATAAAAGAGGTATTTGACAAATAACATAAATAACAACGATTGTGCTTTTACTCCACCCCAAAGGGAGTGTTTGTTGGTGTTAGGATTTAATAGGCACAATAAGAAGTATAATATTGCCTAATAATTGCGTTACTATTTAGTAGAAACTAAATAAATTGGGGTTCCCAACAAAATGAATGGACAGAACTAAACAATTTTTTTCTTCTATACAGCCCTACTAGAAAATGTGTAGGTTAAACTGAAATCGTCAGTGACAGTGATGAAGACTTTTTTGTGGCTAGCATAACTGCAAACAACTATAACATAACAGACTGGCATAACATACTATCCCACTAATGGAAAAGGCATATGACATAAAATAGGTACAAGTACTTAAGTGGACATTTTTTCAGAATCTGCATATAATATGCTCAGTCCCAAGCTATGTTTAATAGAAATGGATAAACTTAATGAGCATTTGGAGAAAATGTGATTCAAACATTGGGACAGTGCCGTGTACTGACCCATTTGAGAGGACAGCTATTTCCACTGGACATAGTAATTATTCCAGATCTTCATTGCTCAATAATTGGTTTACAAACATGTGAGAAGCTAGAAATAGTGAAGGAGTACAAACTAATGCAGAATCCGGTAAATCAGATGCTATTGCTTTCAGTGCTTGCTTTTTGGACTATGTTCAATACCAAAGGAGTTTCATCGCTCTATTCAGCAAATGATGGATAGCGTGCAAGGTACTGAAGTTCAGAAGGATGACATCCTTGTCTGGGAAAAATATATGCAGGAACATGATTCCAGGCTGCAGAAGGTACTGGAAGTAGCCCGAGAGTAAAATCTAAAACAAAAGAGAAAAAAATGTCACTTTTGACAAGCTTCCATAAAATACCTGTGAGAATATTTAACTGGCAGCAGTTTACACTCAGAAAAAGAAAAATAGCAGCAATAAAAGGAATGCTTACCTCACAATTCAAGAAGGATGTAAGAGAATAAATGGCTTGCTTAATTTTGTTGGCAAATTCATACCAGGTTTGTCTCCAAAAAAAGAAGTTTGAAAGACCTGCTCAAATTAGACATTGTTTGGGAATGGAATGAACAATATGAGATAGATACAGCACATAAAAGAAGCATTAACTACAAATCCAATATTACAGTTATTTGACCTTCCTCTACCCAGTAAACTTTCTACAGTTGCCTCACAAAGTGGGCTGAGAGCTGTTTATTAGAAGACTGGTGATGCCTGGTTGCCAGTGATCCTAGGCACTGTGCAAGACATAATAATTATATGAATGAATAGAAATAGACACTTGGTCTGGTGTTTGGTTGTGAAAGGTTTCATGAATATCTTTTTATGGCCCCAAGTATCAAGCCAAGACAGATGATAAACCACTCATCACCATCATGCAGTGGGGTATGGGAATTACACCACCCAGAATAGAGAGGTTACTGTTACATCTCCAGCATTATAACTTCATTCTGGAATACAGGCCTGGAAAGAATCTAGAAGTCGTAAGCACCTTTCCTCAATCATATCTATTAGGGAAAACAGAAGACAGTGTGGTATGACAGAAGATGTCTCTGTTCATGCAAACTTGGGGCAGAATGAATAATGCTCTCTAGGCACAAATAACAGAGGTTATACAAAGTGATGCTACATTAGAAAAGGTTAAAAGGGCCATGAAGGATAATACTGCAATCTCTGATGTACTGACCGCATATTTGCAATGCCTATATGAACTGTCAGAAATGGATGGGGTCTTGTTGAGAGGATCCTATATCAACATTCCCACTGCAATGATTAAGATGATTCCATCAAGGTAATATGAAGGACATAACAGAATAGAAAAAGCCAAGTAAAGTGCAAGGGGCTGTATTCACTGGCCCAAAATGAATGAGAATATAGATAATTATATTACTTGTTTACAAATATGTCAGAAGTTTGAGAATAAGCCTTGTCCATCAGGAAACATTGCAGAAAAAAATCACAAGTAAATTCATAAAAATAAAAAATCACATGGAAAGGAATACAACAGAAAACAAAAAAAAAGACATTTTACAGTAAAGATTAGCTTGTATGTTTTTGGATGCAAAACCCTCTAGGCTTTCACCATTGCATTTAATGTGCAATTTTCTAGCAGGGAATATAATAGCAGGAGTATTACCTTGGCCTATCCCCACAGGGAACATCCTTTCCATCTAAATCAGGGGTGGCCAACTCCGGTCATCAAGAGCCAAAAGCAGGCCTAGTTTTCAGGATATCCACAATAAATATGTATGACATAGATTTGCGTTTGCTGCTTCCATTGTATGCATATTTATAGTGGATATCCTGAAAACCAGGCATCTTTGTGGCTCTTGAGGACTGGAGTTGGCCACACTTGTTCTAAATTATAAAAGTGACGTATGCGTTACAGGAGGCAGTTGTTGTACTTCCGAGTGTGAACCCTTGGTCCAGCGAAGAACGGGTGTTCAGACGCTGGAAGGCAAGGCCCCGTCAAGGTCTTATGCTGAAACAGAAGAAGAAGATCTGGATGCAGGCGCCTCCTGCAGGTCGTGTAGTCCAGATAGCTGGCGCCTCCAGCAGGTCGTGAGAAGTAGAAGAATACGAGCAGTCCAAAACAAGTGGAATTTCGGAAACGCCGCAGCCGGTCCAGGAGTCGGAGCCAGAGAACACACCTCCGCCGGTCCAGGGGTCAAGAGCCAGAATACACCTCAGCCGGTCCAGGGGTCGAGAGCCAGAATACACCTCAGCCGGTCCAGGAGTCGAGAGCCAGAGAGATATGCCAAAGCCAGTCCAGGAGTCAAGAGCCAGATACCACACCAAAACCAGTCCAAGAGTCGATCACAGGAGAACAGGAAACAAATACAGGAACCACTGGGAGCCAAGAAGCCAAGGCAAGGTCTGAGGTGCAGACCTTGCCTTAAATACCCTTAGCCAGCAGGAGCTTACAGGAAGGAGCCACTCAATTTCCTGTAGTGGCTCCTTTAAGAATTCTTCAGCCGCGCGCGCGTGGCTCTAGAGGAACCAGCAGGGGGCGGAGTCAGGCGCGCGTTGGAGAGCCGCTGACGCCGCGGCCATGCTGGGGCAGGAGCAAGAACGCCGCGGGACCACAAGGCAAGCGACGGTGGTTACCGTGAGTGGCGCGGTCCACCGCCCCAGTGAGTGGCCGGCCCCGGCTGCGGCTCGCCGCCGTCGGGAAGCATAACAGCAGTCATGGGAAAAGCAGCACATTTTCTGGTTCTCTCTCAGAGGCATAAGAGAGTGTTTCTCTCTCCAGTGCTGGAAAACTGGTTGGAGTTTTTAGTGGTGGGGTTGAAGAACCGGTGAAGCAGGGGGCTCAAGAAGTAGCAAACTACAAGGATCCAAGGGAGGATTTATCCCCATTCAAGAGTTAGAAGAGTGCCCCAAGGAGCTGTGTTATCATCCATAGGATAGAAGTGTCCTTCATATCCAAAGTCCTGACTCGGAATCCAGAAGAGAAAGAAGGAAGGGAGAGATTCCACATCCAGTGAAAGGAGAGATTCAGCTTTTGGGGAGAACAGATATAGCAAGGGGCCTTGTGGGAGCAGGGAGTCCAAATCCCAGGAAGCCTAAAGTTCCAATACTGGGAAGAGAGGATGCCCAAGAGAGCCCGAAAGGATTCTGTTCTGTGTCTGTACTTGAGCATCTGCTACCAAACTCTGCAACTGTTGCATCTGACAAAAAGAGGCAATAACTTTTTGCAGAACTATTTCACACTAGGAGAAGTCCTTTGCAATACAAACTTTCTTTTTGTAACTCTATCTTCGTGTGGGTGCTCGGTTTCCTTAGACTGGTTCTATTCAAATGCCTTGGGCTCCTGAGGATAAATTCCCTTCCCTGCTATGAAAGGATCCTGGGGTGACATAAGGTGCAAGGTGGGCCCTCACACCCTTGAAGAGCCCTGGTAATCCTTCCAGAAAGGGAAACAAGAACGCCATAGAGAAAAATAAAATCCCCGTCTTATACAATAAGGGGTAGATTTTAAAAGAAGCGCGATCAGCCTACTTTTGCTTGCGCATCAGACTCAAGCAAAAGTACGCTGGATTTTAGTGGATACGCGCGGAGCCGCGCGTATCCACTAAAATCCTGGATCGGCGCGCGCAAGGCTATCGATTTTGTATAGCCTGCGCGCGCCGAGCCGCGCTGCCTCCCCCCGTTCCCTCCAAGGCCGCTCCGAAATCGGAGCGGCCTCGGAGGGAACTTTCCTTTGCCCTCCCCTCACCTTCCCCTCCCTTCCCCTACCTAACCCACCCACCCGGCCCTGTCTACAACCCCCCCCCTTACCTTTGTCGGGGGATTTACGCCTCCCGGAGGGAGACGTAAATCCCTGCGCGCCAGCGGGCCTGCTGCGCGCTGGGCCGCGACCTGGGGGCGGGTACGGAGGGCGCGGCCACGCCCCCGGGCCGTAGCCACGCCCCCGTACCCGCCCCCAAAACGCTGCCGACACGCCCCCGGAACGCCGCGACGACCGGGCCCGCTCCCCGACACGCCCCCCTCCGAGAACCCCGGGACTTACGCGAGTCCCGGGGCTCTGCGCGCGCCGGGAGGCCTATGTAAAATAGGCTTCCCGGCGCGCAGGGCCCTGCTCGCGTAAATCCGCCCGGTTTTGGGCGGATTTACGCGAGCAGGGCTCTGAAAATCCGCCCCTAAGGTAGCACCATTCATTTTTTTTTGCTATCAAGTTACTCTAATTTGCTGTTAAGCCTTTAGCAAAACATTGAATGCTTTCTCATTTCTTTCCAGGCTGTAATCCCTTTAATTGAGCCAACTCAAGGAAAGTTCATATACTAGGACACAGTTATAGAAGACAGAACTAAAACCAAATAGGTACTTTCCTCAGATGTGCACTTCTTTAGATGACTTTTTCCAAATATATTTGTGATTTTCTTAGCATGTTTTTAGGGAAAGTGCATTTTGAAGAGCTTTGAACAATGAAAACATTTTAACCTAACTTTTCTATATTTACTCAATGTGGTGTAGGCATCACACATTTTAAAACAGCTGGACTGTATGCATTCTAGCTCATAAATATATATTTTTTTAAATGAGACTTGTAAACTCAGAGCAGTTAATTTATTGAATGACCAGAGGTGGCAGAAGAGACTCAGTATTGATAAATAGAACATGTCAAGAGATTTGAACTACTTCCTCTAAAGTAACACTTTGAGTAAAGTTGACCTTCAGTGAGAAATAGCCAGTGAAAAAGATAATTTATTGCTCTCTTTGAATCCGCATGCTTTTGCAGAAGCTACTATTTTTCAGGAACTTCAGTAACCATCTCCGGCTGATATCACTAAAGCCTTAATGCTTTACCAAATGTATGCTTTCAGTGCACTAAGGTCTCATGCACATTAAAATTAAGAAGTACGCTGATCATTATTAGCATGTGCTTTAATTAACATGCTATGTGCTAGGCTCTAAATGCATCCCAAAATGTATGGTGTATAGTGCATATGACAGAACTATCAATTTCAGCATACCCACACATGCTAAATAGGTACATATCGTGCTAATGATCTTATTAATCATTAGCATGCAATCTGTTATGGCTCCCTCAATAAAAGTAAAATTTAACATGGATTTTTAGTGCATTCAGTTTGTTTTTTGTCAAGAAACAATGGTAAACTGCAACCGAGCTGATTCAGCATACTCACAATTTGCTACGGAGAAGAGGGTGTATCTTTGGACTTCCCCAAAGAATGTCAGATCTTTGCCAGAATCCCTCAAAAAGATATCCATGCCCCCCCCCAAAAAAAAAGTGAAGTCCCCCAGTCCCTCCCCTGAAATCCTCCAGTCTCTTCCTATGAGACAGTTAGCTCAGGTGAAGGGCCTATGAGCTTATACTTGCACTATGCTTAGCAGATTTATATTATGTTTAATGCACTTTTCCTAGCACATACTGTATGTGTTAGGAATATCGTTACTTTACTACACTGTCGGATATAATAGTACTGGCATTTACAACTGCCTACAATAGAGTTTGACATCAGTCTATTTCTAAGTCAACAGCACTTCCAAGCTGGGTTGTTACAGCTGTTGAACAGCTGAATCATCTCTGTAACAGATGATTCAGCGTCTCAGTTGGGTAGAGAATAAGCACGTAGAGGAGACAGATTAATGGACTGCCACAGGGTCAGTGCTGGCCCAAACTTTGTTCTACCTATATACCAGTGATCTACCAACAACTTCATATTTATTTATTTATTTATTTGTTTGTTTGTTTGTTTATTTAACATACCGATAGCCGTTTACACATCGTACCAGTTTACATGGAACAATATGGAAGGCCACAAAAAGGGGTGTATCTTTTACATAGAACACAGAACTGTTGGGCCGATGGGAGGATGGTATACCGTAGGAGGAATCCGTAGGTTCTCCCGTCGGGTGGCGAGGCAGAGCAGAAGAAGTGGCCAGCTGACCCTCGCTACTGGAGACTGAGAAAACTGTGGAGGCAGACGAAGAGTCGTGAATTCAAGGAGAGAACTGTGTCTTCACCACTGGAAGCCTGTGGTCCCCCCAGGAGGAACCTGTAGGGATCCAGACCGCTGGGACTTAGGTGGACCTTTGAGAGGTCAAGGAGTCGAGAGATCGGTGCAAGGGCTAACTGGAGCTTCACCCCTGGAAGCCCGCAGTCCCCCCGGGAGGAGCCTGTAGGGACCCGGGCCACTGGGACTTAGGTGGGCCCTTGGAGACGGTGGTCCAGAAGAAGTCCAAGGTCAAGTGCCAGAGGGTCATCGCTTACCAGTCCGAGGGTCACACTTCAAGGGATCGCCGCTTGCCAGTCTGAAGTCACACACCAGGAATCACCACTAGCCAATCCAAAGTCAGGAACCAGGGACACCAAGACGAGACAGGAACAAGGATCAAAGCACTAGAGACTCACCAATGCAAGCAGACTCGACTTCATGGAATGTTGCCAAGTCAAGAAATGCTGCTGATAGATGATTCACTGCTAGACGCTAGACTGTTCATCAGCATCGCGCAAAGTCATGCTGAGACGTTTCATCATACCCAGACAAGTTTGACTCACAACACTTTCTGTACCGGCAAGAATTATATCCGACTCCCTGAAGAAGGAGTTTTTCTCCGAAACACTGTGTGTAGGACAGCGTCGGATTTTCCTCACCCAGCCAGATCACATTTTGGTTTCTTGCACTTGTGCTCTAACTTGTAAAATTTGGACTGTAAAGCCTTAGAAGATAAGTGCATATCTATTCAGCTTCATACATGGAAGTTTTCTAAAAAATGCCTCATTGTGACCATGATTAAAAAAAGGCCCTTGCTGCTGAAAGCTTTTTCAAGCCGTTAGCCCCTCAGGTACCTTATATGAGGTCACTTTGAGTCTTCTCTTAAATCCCTGTCTCACCTTATAATATACAGGATTTGTACTATTATAGTATTATCACTGATTTCCTGATTATCATGGATTCTATACTTGTGGTATTGATAAGTCAAAGAATGAGCAGAAAGTCTCCTTTTATACTTCCGGGCAGCGGGCACTGGCTTGGGGGTTACTTTAGAAGCTGCAAGGTAGGGGGCAGGAGTCGTGGTCGTCCATGACAGTGGAACACAACATTCATTGGCCTCAAAGGCCCGAGAGAGGTCATCAGCCTGGATGATCTTCTCATTGGGCTGAAACATCAATTTGAAATCAAACCTACTGAAAAACAATTACCATCTGGCCTGGTAGGGGTTAAGTTGTTGAGCTTCTTGCAGGTACAATAAATTCTTATGGTTCATGGTAATAGTGAATATGTGGACGCCCCCTCCAGGATGTGTTTCCATTCCTGCAGGGCCAGTTTAATAGCTAAGAGTTTGCATTCTCTGATTGAATAGTGTTGCTCAGTAGGCGATAACTTATTTGAGAAGAGTGAGCATGGTAGCAATTTGTCATCAGGTGCCACCTGGGACTGTACAGCTCTGGGCTCAATGGATGAAGTATCCACTTTTCCCAAGAATGGTCGGGAGGTGTCTGGATGTTTAACTATGGGAGCAGTCATGAAGAAGGTTTTGGTGTGACAAAAGCTTGAGATGCTTTGGGTGGCTAATTTTGCATGTTGGTCCATTTCTAGGTAAGGGCAGTCAATGGTGCTGTTATTGTGGAATACTTTTGGATATACTGCCAGTATTAATTAGCAAAACCCAGAAATCTGCCAGGTTCTGGCAGGTGGCAGTGAGTGGGGGCAAGGCAAAGGCAGAGTCCAGGGTTTGTCTGAGGTCAGGCAGGCAACAGGCAGAGAAGTCAAGAACTGGTCCATGGTCAAGGTAGCATGTATCCAAGCAGAATCTGAAAAACAAGCAAAGGGCAAGGTGGCAATCAGGCAAGGTCAAAGTCCGTTCCTAATTAGCACCAAGAAGACTATCCAAAGAGGTTGATGGGAAGCAGGAACAGGCAGGGCATGAATGCAAGCAGAGGCAATGATGCGGTGAAGTAGGAACTGGAGGCGAAGGCAGTTGCTGGAGACAAGCGCTGGAACTGAAGGCAAGGCAACACACACTGCAGGCAAGTGCATGGCAGGAAATCTATTTCTGAGGTGCTGGCTGGTAGAAAATTACTTCCTTATATACTAGGACAGGATGTGATGTTATCAGTCAGTGCCCCCAGGAAGTTCCAGGATTAGGGCCTATAAAGGATGTCCTGGTGACAGGAAGTGCTAATCACAGTCCTGGGAGCTGCACAGGGTAGGGTAGGGTACTATGCTGGAGCATTTGAAGGTAAGGGATGTTACTTATATATTTATTTATTTGTAGGGTTTTATATACCGTTATTCGGTAGAGCCATCATAACGGTTTACAAATCTGCAATTATCATCCAACATATGCAATTATCTTACATGGGAAAGGATGTGGGAGAAATACAGAAAAATAAGAGATCTTGCACAAAATGCATTTTTGAATGGCAGGTGGTAGAGAAAATGGGTTTGTAGAAAATAATAATTTGTATTATCTTCCACCTCAGAGGAGAAGGAGAAGGATTTATGTAACATGGTATACCATCATTCTTATGGGTTTTTTTAATTTTCTTCAGCTAACTTCACTTTTTTATCATAGCAAGGAAAACACTAGAATTCTAGGTCTATTTTAAAAAACACATTTTATACACAAGCATGAACATACAAGACAGTAAGAAAATGCTGATAGAGCGGCACAATAACCTTATAATGCACCAAAGTTCAAACGGAGTCATTACTATTCCTGGTAATCTGCCAAATGATTAATTAATTATGTAGCCACCCACTTGGCTACTAAAACCACACTTTGCCCTTAAAGACCCTGTGGTATTGTAAACTGTCACTTGGTAGTGTAAAAGTCAGTATGTGTGGTTTCCACTCAAACCAAGAAAATATTATGAGATCATTGGCATATGTTCTTATGAAAAATACATAGAGGGGTAGATTTTAAAAAGGTGCGCGCGAGCGTACGTGTGCGCACGCTACCTGGCGCGCGCACACATGTACACCCGATTTTATAACTTCCGCAGTCCGTCAGTTATGAAAACCGACGCCGAGGATATCTGCGTCGGTCTTCAATGCGGCCAGCGCATGTTATAAAATCCCATGGCCGCGTGCACATGTGCGCGAGATTTTATAATCCATGTGCGCATGTGCGGGCGGCGCGCACAATGTGTGTGTGGGGGGGGGGGGCCTATTTTATAAGATTACGAGAGGTGACGCAATCGACCTTTCCAAGTTCCTTCCCAGTCAGCTCCAATTAAGGACTGACTAGGAGGGAACTTCCCTACCCCCCCTACCCATACTCCCTCCCTCTTCCCCTCTCCTCTCCTAAACCCTGTCTCCTACCTTTTCTTTTTTTTTTTGTTTTGTTGCTTACTGCTCCGTTGGAGCAGAAGCAACTTGTGGGCGCTGGCCAACTGCCGGCGCACGCTTCCCTGGCACAGTGGCAAATGGCCGCTGTACCGGCCGCCTCCAGTCCCACCCCCTCCCCGTCCCCCAGACCACCCTATTCTTTGGGCCTGGCTCTTTGGTGCATAGCACGTGGCTAGGCCTCTTTGAAAATGCGCGCAGTGGGCCAGATTTTCAAGGGGTTACGCGCCGGGCCTATTTTAAAATGGCCCGGCGATGCACGTACAGCCCCCGGATGAGTGTAAGTCCCGGGGGCTTTACTAAAGGGGCGGTCCAGGGGCGGGGCAGGGCAGTCTGGGAGTGGGGCAGGGTGGGGGTGGTCTGGGGGCGGGGTGGGGTTGGGGCCAGAGGCTTCCGACAGAGTGACCATTGCTGCTGTGTCGGAGGATCGCACGCCGTCAAGCTGCCGGCACACACAACTTGCGCCTGCCCAGAGGCAGGCGCAAAAGGTAAGATAGACATTTTGGGGGGGGGGGGGTTAGAGTAGGGCTAGGGGGGAAAGGTTAGGGGAAGGGGTGGGAAGGTTAGGTTAGGGGGGAGGGAATGGAGGAAGGCAGCGCAGCTCGGCGCGCACAAGGTGCACAATTGTGCACCCCCTTGCGGGTGCCGACGCCGGATGTTATAACATGCGCGCATGTTATAAAATCGGCATACATGTTGCGTGCCTGGTAGCGCGCGCACATGTACACCCGCATGCAACCTTTTAAAATCTACCCCAGTGCGCGCAAGGCCCAACTACATGCGTAACCCCTGGGATTATGCACGTCAGGCATTTAAATTCTACCCGGAAGTGCTTAGCACTGATTTTCACCATTTGCCACCTAGTTTAGGACCTAAATCTAGGAAAATAAATTGCAGCCCTAAATTTAAGCTCCTACCTTTTAGCATCCCTAAATGTATGAGAATTTTCAGCTGAATATATTTCCTAACTTTAGGCACCTAATTTAGGAGCGTAAATGTTCAGGGCCAGCTTCTTTTTTTTTTATTCCATAACACACACAAAAACCAGCATATACATAGAAATAATCAATCTAGAGGTCAGACACCACAGCCCTCTTGTTAAAGTACACAAACAAGAGAGAAAACCCCATGTAGAGCTGAATATCAGCCTCTACTGGACCACATACTACTTTAAAATGTCAAAAAAGCAGACTTGTTTCCTTTCATTGGAAATGTACAGGGGCAAAATGATGCTGTACAGTTTATCACTTTCATTGAAGAGGTATGAAGTCAATTTCATTTAAGTTTGTTTACTCTTATGTGTTTCAATCTGAAATGCAAAGTGTTTCACACACATTGGAGACAAAATGAAATGTGGTGGGTTCTTTAGTCTTCAAGGTGACCTTTCATACCAACATAACAGAACAAACAAATGTACAGCTGGTTGTTTTTTCTTCATTGGTTTCATGTACTCAATGTGCAATTATTTAATCTTTTTTTTTTTGAGGAATTTGGTAGTGCAGGTTTATATTCAAAATTAAAATATGACTTTATAAGAATCAAGACAAGCAGGCTAAAGTATATTTAGAGTAAAAATAGCTTTAGCATTTTCTTTTCAAGAATATTATAATCAAGGCACACTAATTTGCCACTCTGTCCTTTTGCTCTCATAGCACTATCAACTGCCTGTCCCTCAACTGCTAGTAGCTCAAAAGCATCTGCATGAAAATTGCCCTTGTCTTTCTATGGCTATCCTCTTCTCCAATCTGTCTTTATCTCTTATCTCAATTTCTGTAATAGAGATCTGGTCTACCTTCCCTATCTCCCTAATTTCTTCTCCAACTTTTACCATCAAACTCTGCTGCTCATCTTCTTGATCAGCTGTACATTTGCCTTTCTTACCCATTCTTCATTGGTTTCCCATTAAATATCATGCTCAGTTTACACTTCCAGTTAAGAACCTTGTAAATGCATGCATAGCTTAGTTCATTCATATACGTCTGCTCTCACCTGCTGTCGCTCTGCTCCTCACAGTCAGACATCCCACTCACTGTCCCATGCTATCATGCTCCATCCCATTTCCTTGTTAATATCCTATTCATACCCTAACTGGAATAATTGTCCCCTGACTTCTAGAACACTGTTGCTAGCCTTCCTGTCCAGGCCCCTAACCCACTAACTGGCTTTTTTCTGACTCTAAAGATTTGTACTTTTCACATCCTTAGCCCTTTAATTAAGTAGAATTTAGTATACTCCCTCCTGACTTTACTCTCCATTTTTGTAAGGTATCCCACATAAATTGCAAAATAATTATCCTAATAATAATAATAATGATAGTCAGGCTTTTTCTCATAGGAACAGTACATGTTAGTGCATTAAAACACAAATTATTTACCACAGACTCCATTATTATTGCTCCATTTACTAATAATGTGCATTTGACAAGTTAATGATCAGGGCATGTCCATGAATATGCCTGAAAGAGTCAAAGTTTATTGCATAGAAGTTAATATTCAAAGAGTTTGTCCAGCTAACTTTTGCTGTTAACTGAGCAAATCCCAATGTTTTCAATTCCTTTCACCACTTCGTCTCTGCTTACTGGCTAAATTTTGTCTGGGCAAATTGTTGCCCAGATAAAATTTACTCAGACAAAAAAAGTCAATGCCAGAAAGCAGTCTGCATGTTTTACTTTGAACAGGCAGTGCTGATATTTGGCGCTTTCCAGAGAAAATTACCTGGGTAATAGCAGGCCTATAGCTACCTAGACAACTGTGTTTGGATAACTTTAGACCAGATATTCAGTTGGCCCAGCTTGGGCTAAATATCAGGATAGGTAAACCTAACAGAGTTGGCTAATTAACCTTTTCCATACAGAGCTGCTGAATATAGGCTTCTACTGGGTGTAATTTTCAAAAGGATTTACATGTGCAAATGTAACTACTTTTGTAGCAAGTTTCAAAGGCTATTTACCCGCATAAAGTGCACTTATATGGGTAAAACCAATTGACAATTCAATGGCATATATTGTAGCCATTTTCACAAAGCCCATTTACATGAGTAAATTGCATTTTCATGTGTAAAACCCATTTTTTAAGTGTGTAAATGCTTTTGAAAATCAGGCCCACTGTGCATAACGCATTATGGTTATCATGTTGGTGCACTTGCATATATAGAAAAAAAGAAAATCATAAAGACCATGCAGGAGTAAACAACTTGTTTGACATTTAAGGCAGAGTGAGTTGACTTTCCTCATGCTACCATTTTTCATTCTCTAACCTGTGTTCTCATGATGCAACAGCCAATGCAAGGTTTTAGGGGACTATGCATTGCTAAAATTTAAACATGCATGCTAAAATACTTCTTACTGGGTGATGGACATGAGTTTAGTATATATGCACAAAATATTAGCCTCCATAGGGTTGCGATCCTGCTCACGGCAAAGCCACGAGCAGGCTCTTACCTTCGCAGCTCTGGCCGCCATCATGCTGGCGCAGCTCAGAAGGAGCTGCCCCCAGATCCTCCATGGCCGAATGCCACCATCTTGCCGGCATGACAGGAGCCATGCCAGGGTTCTTCACCGCGGCAGGGAGCTGTGGACTTCGGCCTGTCTTGCAAGCTGGAGGCCACTGACGTCACACTCCTCGACTTGGGCCGGAGGCCGCAGGCCCTGGGGTCTTCTTGAGGTGGTTGCCGCTCCCGGGGGCCTGCTCTTCAGCGGCAGGACGCCGCCTCCAACGTCGGGGCCTGCATGGCTCTGCTCCGGCTCCTCCTCTTAGCAGGGCCGCTGACCAGGGGTCCTCTATTGCTTCTTCTTCCTCTTTCTTAGGTGCGGGGCCGCACTTCCCTTCTTTATTTAAAGGGCCAGCGAGGGAGTGGCCCCCTGGTCCACCCTGATGATGTCACTTCCTGGATCTGCCTCTTCTGCCTACAAAAGGCTCTTCAGGTCAATCCTTCCATGCCTTCACAAGGAGCAAGTTCCTTCCTGGAACTGTCCTCCAGGAGCTGGTCTTCTCTAGGACTTCCTTGCACTCCTCGCTCCTGCATGGCATTCCTATGTTCTTCGTTAGATCCTTCGTCATCGTCTGTTCTGGTCCTTGCTGATGTCTGTCTGTTCCTGATGTCTCCTTCATCCCGACTCCTGATGTTCCTTTGTCCAGTCTTGATGTCCGTCCTGTCCAGATGTCCCAGGCTTGCTTGATCCATCCTAGTGTGGTCCATGACCACTACCGTTGGGGTGTGTAGGGCGCTGGTGGGTCTTCTCCATCATCGGAGCCGAGGATTTCCATGTTCCTGTCTGTCACCTCATGGGTCTGGAGTCTTCTGGACGTCTGCTTAGTCCGTCTTGGCTGCTCTTTCACCGAGTGTCCAGAGAGTCCGTCCCGGATGTCCTGGATCCTCGCCTTGGAGGCTCGTCTAATCTCTCCTCCGATGCTCTCGACTCTGTCTACGCCTAGCCCCCGGTGGGCAGTGCTCCAGTGGATAGCCTGAGGGCCATTCTGGTCACTGCAGCCTCCTCCCTGGCTGTGGGTGTTAGCGCCTTATCCAGAGTCTTCTTTTATCCTGATTTTAACTCGTCTGATCTTCGTCTGGGTCTGATCTTCGTCTGAGTCCGTCTTCATCAGCATTTGAGTCTTCAACTTCGGTTTCCAGTCCACCCTTGCCTTCCTGTCCGGCCTGCCGCCTTTGCTGCTCCCTGTGGCAGGTCCAAAGGCTTGGAGTGGTCGGAGGCCAACCTTGCGTGGTTGGGTCTCACTGAGGCTACGCAGGTTGGCAGGGGCTTGGTCTCCACTCCTTCCCAGATGAGGGACCATCTCGCCGCAAGGGCACAGACTCCTCGTCCCGCACTGGTGAGCGGCCCCTAGCGCTCCCTTCCATCACAGTGCAACACATAGAGCATGAACACTATTAATGTGCATGCAAACCCACAAAACTGTAGTTTCTAGGCACTAATAGCATCTGTGCACTATATAGGATTGTAATGCAAAACTGAATATGCCCAGTCCTCTTTCCCTCATGGCTCAACCCCCATGTCAGAAACCTATATAAAAATAAGCCTGACATATGGGTCAGCTTGTCAGAGTGAAGGGCAGAAATGGGAGAGATATCTAGATCCCAGGAGAGAGATGAAGGAAAAGTAAGAGACCTCTAGGAGAAGAAAAATCAGACCAAGAGGCACACATGTCAGAGGTCTGCCAGGAATGAGCATGTCTGACATCAGAAGGTGCTCTATTCAGTCCTAGCACATTCATTCCCATTAATGCCTGGGAGGGAAATCTGCCAGCCCTGAGTCAGAGAGACACTGGCATCCAATGTGCAGATATGGTCCATTGACAGCTGTTTCTGCAGAAGCCTTAGAATGCCTGCAGGTATCTTGGAACAGATTAGCTGCAGCATCATTAAAATGGCCATCTCCTTATGCCAGCAAAGCAAATTCAGGCAACTTGCATCACTATATATCCAATCCCCTGAAAACTACTCCCCCCTTACCCCCCACCTTACATAGCATCCCACTCCATCCACACCCATGCAAGAAGTGGCCATCTCAGAGGCACCACAGACAAGAGGTGGAAAGACTGGAATTCAACATCTAACTTTGGATGGGTGGATGCTGTCTCATGACCATCACTATTAGTTCCCATTCACTGTATATCTGAGGGGCTTATGACTCAACTACTGCAGCTTGTCTCTGCTACAACATTCGTTCTGCAGACTGCTTCATACTCCCTGAGACCACGCAGAGCATAAAACACATGCAGGTGCAAGAATTTAGCACATGCATGACATTCAATTGGAAACTGAATAGGCCTTTATTTGCACTAATTACAAGCATTGTACCTTATGCACTGGCAGGGCATGACAGTCTTTGAAAATAGTTGTTAACAGTGAATGATGTGGGGTTTGTTAACTACATTTTTATTGTCTAAAATAATGCAGAATTATGTTTGGAAATGCTAAAGTGTATGTTTGTTGGTGTCATTCTCTCTAGCCTCCCATCTTTTACTCCTGTTCTCCGACTCTCCCCACTATTTAGTTCATACCTTACACATTTCCTGCTCTAAAGCATCTCCTCTATCACCCTCAAACAATGCAGTTAGCTGAACATGTTAAAAAAATTAATATCTGATCCAAGTCAGTGTTAAATTGTAAGCCTAGTTTGAGCTCATGGAAGCAAGCATACAACAGTATTGAGCACACATCTACTAAAGTTTCATTTGCTTTCTTCAATTACATGCATGTGTACCACAAGCTTTAGCATGTACAAGCTAATATCTTTTACACCCATGTTAGTGTGCTCACTAGGACCTTTGTGCATAATAATGGGTTGGGGTTTTTTTTGCACACTAAACAGCCTTAGTGTGCATGCTTAGTTTTACTACATAGGCTCCCCTAATCTTCAAATGCTAATTATAGGAAATCAGTTTAATTCCTCATACATATACTTAGTAGGGCAGAAGAATACTAGTCATGTTCTTTAAAATTAATTACTATAAACACTGACAGAGGACCGATCATTAGTGTGTATGCTTATGGCTTGTGTTGCTTCTCTTCCCACAATAAATAGATGATGCTCAGTTGTGTCACTGCCTCTGCTTCCTCTTTGTACCCTTTCCTCATAATTACGGATCAACCTCATAAGTCTTGAACAAGTAAATCTTAACTTCTCTAGCAGGAAATCAGTGCATGAAGACTGGCAGGAAGGAGAATACTACGGGGGGGGGGAGCTAGCAGCTCAGGATTTAGACTTTGGCTAATCTGATCTCTGATGTGTTTCTGAGGCATCTCCAAAGAAAAACAGGGTAAAACTGCCATGTGCTGTCGTAGAATTCTGATCATTAGCCAAGGTTAGATTATTAAGGTCCATACAGTTATGATAGGTATTAAGACCCTTGATTTGACGAGAACAGTTAACTGAAGACTTCCTCATTCATTTAGTGAAATAAACTATTTGGGCAAATGAGACCCTGATTGTGTTCATGTGATTTTCTTCAGCTACTTTGCCTCTGCTATATTTCAGATATGCATGTGTGCCACATATGTGTAGAGAGAACCCCAAACATGTGTGCTATCTTTAAAGTTTGGGTAACCGTGCAAGAGGCTTTGAGGGGGGGAGAGACCGTTGTTTATTATGATGACATGGTTTGGAGAAATGTTTTTCCACTTGTTGCAGTGATAATGTGATGGTTTGGGGAAGAATGATGTGTAAAGATGCGGAGTTTTCTGATTGGGTGATCTAAGTGTAGTGGAAAGATATAAGAATGGAACATGTGACAGGGTTTTGCCCTTTCCTCCCTGACCATTCCGAAATTAGGATGGGTGATAATGATCTGATGGAGGTAGCCCGACCAATGGCTGGCAGGCTCAGGATGCTCCCATTTCCTTCTTCTCCTCCTGAGGAGCTTACCATGGGAAAGGAAGAAAACATTGGTGCGGATTTTAAAGGAGTGCGAATAGCCTACTTTTGTTTGCGCTCCAGGCGCAAACAAAAGTACGCTGGATTTTAGTAGATACGCGCGGAGCCGTGCGTATCTGCTAAAAAACACTGATCGGCGCGCGCAAGGCTATGGATTTTGTATAGCCGGCGCACGCCGAGCCGCGCAGCCTACCCCGTTCCCTCCAAGGCCGCTCCGAATCGGAGCGGCCTCGGAGAGAACTTTCCTTTGCCCTCCCATCACCTTCCCCTCCCTTCCCCCTACCTACACCCACCCGCCCGGCCCTGTCTAAACCCCCCCCTTACCTTTGTCAGGGGATTTACGCCTCCCTCCGGGAGGCGTAAATCCGCCGCGCGTCAGCGGGCCTCCTGCGCGCAGGACGCGACCTGGGGGCGGGTCCGGAGGGCGCGGCCACGCCCCCGGGCCGCCCTGGGACCGTAGCCCACGCCCCGGGCCCGCCCCCGGAACGCTCCCGACACGCCCCGAAAACGCCGCGCGGTTCGGGCCCGCCCCCGACACGCCCCCGACACGCCCCCCTCTGAAAACCCCGGGACTTACGCGAGTCCCGTGGCTCTGCGCTTGCCGGTAGGCCTATGTAAAATAGGCTTACCGGCGCGCAGGGCCCTGCTCGCGTAAATCCGCCCGGTTTTTGGGCGGATTTACGCGAGCAGGGCTCTGAAAATCCACCCCATTTTGTTCCACCTTCTGAGGAAGTGAAACAGCAGTAAGGAGCAGGAATGAGTCCCAGATGAGGAATGCCTCAGGGTGTCCTCTAAAGTGCAGAAGTCCAGGGAAACCTGCACTGAGAGAGAGGTGGTGTAGTATCCCCGAGAGAAGGTCCATGACTCGAAGTGTTGTGAATAAATCATGTTAATGTGAGTTGCATTAGGTCCCTTTGGACCTATCAAACAAACCAAAGAAGGTTACCACAGACTCCTAACCCTAAGACATTTAAACCATTTCTCAACACTGATGATTTCAGAACAGTACTTCAAATACTTATCTTCTCCACCTTCGACTATTGTAACTCCCTTCTAATAGGTATACCCTTCTCATCCCTCAAACCACTGCAAATACTTCAAAACTCTGCCGCTAGAGTCCTAACTGGAACAAAAAGAAATGACCATATTACGCCCATCTTATCGTCTCTACACTGGCTCCCCTATCACTGCACGAATCATCTACAAATCCATGTCTATCATCCATAAAGTCCTTAACAATGATCATCAAGGACTTAAATCCCTTAACATACTCTCTACAGAACCCCTCAAGAAACCTACGTTCCAGCAATTCAAAAACTCTTATCAGTCCCCTACTGTCAAAGATGCTCACCTAACATCAACAAGAGAGAGAGCCTTCTCCATCGCCTCCCTAATCTTTGGAACAATCTACCTGAAGACCTAAGATCTCAACACAATATAAAAACCTTCAAAAAAGACTTAAAAACTTTACTGTTTCGTAGATTCTTCTTGGATCCACACATCATCTACACAGACCAACTCTCAAATAAACTCATAACCTTAATCCTCAACTTCTCTAACCTCACTCCACATTCAACCTTATATCTGCTGAGACTTACTTGGTTATGTTTATCATTATTGTTACTACAACATGTTTGTTGATATCTAATAACCTCTTTGTTAAAATTTATTCTTGTAAACCGTTATGATGGCTTTCCGAATAACGGTATATAAAACCTCTTCAAATAAATGTTAGTTTTTGATATGGGTATGACAAAAGGTGAACCCTATTCTTTAAAACAGATTTGGGAATTGAAGTACTATGTAAGAGGAATTTGAGCCTTCTGACTAATCCTGATGCTGGCCCAGAGTAAAAAATGGTGTTTTGAGAAAAGAGCTGTATAACCCTTTTTCCATGGATGGCCTATTTCCTAAAGGAAGCAAATCTCAAAGTGACCACCACTAGGGACACGTTGATGTGGAGCAGAGACACAGGCAGGTATCCGCGGTGAAAGGAAGGTAACTACGGCTATCTGATGCAAAGTAACATTCTCTAGCGAAGCAAGAATCCTGTAAGGTTGGTAATTTCCAACGTAAGACTCCCCTGAAGAAAGACACACGTCTGAAAACATGAACGTGTTGTGTCGGGATTCATTTTATCATCCAAGAAACCAACAGATTAGGAAGTCGCAAGGACCAGCTTTAAATTGAACATTACTTTTGAAGATCATATTGTCCTTTTCTGCAAATAAGTTAACATCTATTATACCACAGATGTCATTGAAATCATTGCGACCTTTAATGCTAATATATTGCAACAAAAAATTTAAAAAAAAAAAAAATTGGTTCCGGAGGGTGGTAGGAGGTTGATGATCATAACCAACAATACATTGGTACGGGGACACCTACACTGTATATGAAAACCTTTTACTCTTCCTAAAAAAAATTTTTCTTCAGGTTTTTTCAACAATTTGAAAATCAAACAGATCCACAGGGTGTAGGTATATCAAGTAACAATTGAAGCTATACAAAGAAAATATTTTGAGTAATTTATTTTTAAAAATATTCTTCATACAGCAATAGAGCAGTTCTTCTGCTTTTGATTTCAATTTCTATTTCCTAAAAGGGCCATATGATAAAATGACCCTGTTTCCCCTCTTTAACCTTTGCTGAGCGGACAGTATTGCATTGGCCCCAAAGTGTCCAATTACATTCAGGGTCCTTAGATTTACATGAACCAGGATTTAATTGATCTCTAACTTTGGATGTGTCCCTCCAGGCAGGGGTTTGAAATTGGCTTAATCCTCCATGGCAGGATAGAAGTGTCCCAAGGTGGCTGAGATATGCTAACAGTGACCTGATCCCTTTCTATAATACCTGAGGTCCACGACGAATCCCGAATTTCACCTGGCAGAGTCCTGTGTTCCAGGGTGAGAAACTCCAGTTGGGGGTCTCCAGATGTTCTCTCTTGATGATGCCTCTTCAAAATATAGAAAATGGCCTCCCAGGAGGAAAGGCCTATACTGGAAACAGTTACCAAAAGTCTCCAGTTCAGGGGAAAAGAAGGTCACAGAAAAAATTCTTCCTATCCCCAAAGATGGCAAAATACAAAACTTGTAAAAACTTTAATCAGGATTTCTTCTCACACTGGGTAGTGCTGCAACCTCCTCTTTTGCTGGTTGAAAAGGTGCACAATCCTTCCTGACCTTTCTGAGCAGGGCATTCTGCTCACAGGGAATGGAACAGTCAAAATTGTAGAAACCAGAAAAAACACCAAAAGCTTCTAGTTAATATCCCTCTTCCAGCCCTATTAAAGGAATTGGCAAGGTATGTGTCTCCAGGGCCGCCATCAGGAATTTTGAGGCCCCATACAGCCAAAATGTCTGGGCCAACCAACAGGGCCAACCATTGGCGGCTGCGGGCCCCCCTATGTGGCAGAAGATCCTGGGGCCCCATACTGCAGGCCCAAGAATACTGCCCTGATGGCGGCCCTGTGTGTCTCTCTTCTCCTGTGCCAGACCGAAAGCCTTACTCAGAGAGCACACATGATACACCTCCTTCCCTTCTGAGAGCAAAACTACATTTGCCCTAATCTTACCTAAACTAGCCCCTCCCCTCCCCTTGTGCCCAGGGGGTCTCTACAGATGGATGTAGAGGAATGTAACTATTATGTTGCTGGAAGCTGGTCTGTTTTATGTTAGTTTTGTAAGCCCATGAAATTCTGAGATATTCAGTGATTAACAATGTAATATTTTTTCACATCCACGTACATAGTTGCTGGCTGGTTCATCCAGAAATAAAGTTAGCTGTCAGGCAACTGCCCGAGGCGTCTACCAGTAGAGGAAATGTGAGAGAGAGGATATGTATGTGTGTATGTTTGTATGTGAAAGAGCACGTGTGTGTAAAAGCATGTGCATGTGTGAATGTGAAAGAACAGAAAGTTTTCTGCGCAACAACCCCGTTCCTCTCTGCCTGCTAATCCATGACATCTGGAAATCAAAAGTTCCAAAGTATGGAAAGTGGGAGGGGTTTAAAAATCCTTAATAGTTTTAATTATTGGCTATTATTTGATGTGTCTGTTTTGAAATATTTTATTGGTGTTTGAAAAATGTTTATACGAGTTTTTTTTTTTTATTCTATTCATTAGGGGGTAGATTTTTTTAAAAAGCGCGATCGCGTACTTTTGTTTGCGCAGCAGGCACAAACAAAAGTACGCTGGATTTTATAAGATACGCGCATAGCCGCGTGTATCCTCTAAAATCCTGGATTGGCGCGCGCAAGGCTGCCGATTTTGGGCAGCCTGCGTGCGCCGAGCCGCGCAGCCTGCCTCCGTTCCCTCCCAGGCCGCTCCGAAATCGTAGCGGCCTGGGAGGGAACTTTCTTTCGCCCTCCCCTCACCTTCCCCTCCCTTCCCCTACCTAACCCACCCCCCCCCCGGCCCTATCTAAACTCCCCCCCCTTACCTTTGTCCCTAGATTTACGCCTGCGAGAAGCAGACGTAAATCTACGCGCGCCAGCGGACTGCTGGCGTGCCGTCTTCCGACCCGGGGGCTGGTCTGGAAGCCTGGACCACGCCCCAAGGCCGGCACCACGCCCCCGGTTCCGCCCCCGAAACGCCGCGTCATCCGGTCATGCCCCCTTCAAATAACCCCGGGACCTACGCGCGTCCCGGGGCTTTGCGCACGCCGGCGGCCTATGCAAAATAGGCGCGCCGGCGCGCAAGGCCCTACTTGCGTAAATCCGGGCAGATTTACGCGAGCAGGGCTTTTAAAATCCGCCCGAGTATATATAGGAGTAGATTTTAAAACGCCTTCGTGCGTAAGTGGGGTTACGCGAGTCAGGCCTATTTAAAAAGGCCTGGCGACGCTCGTAATGCCCCGGAACGCGCGTATGTCCCAGGGCTTCGAAAAAGGGGTGGGGTGGGGTGGAGTTAGAGGTCCCTGGCACAGCGGCCATTTGCCGCGGGATCGCGTGCCAGCAGGGGTGCCAGCATGCGCAACCTGCACCTGCCCCAAGGCAGGCACAAACGGTAAGTTAAAGGAATGGGGGGGGGGGGGGTAGAATAGGGCTAGGGGGTGGGAAGGTTAGGGAAGGGGTAGGAAGGATAGAGTAGGGGAAAGGGAAGTTCCCTCACAGGCTGCTCCTAAATTGAAGCGGCCTGGGAGGGAATGGGTGAAGGCTGCGGGTGTCGGCGCGCACAAGATACATTAGTGTGCACCCCTTTGCATGCGCTGACCTCCGATTTTATAACATGCATGCACCTGCACGCGCATGTTATAAATCGGGGTGTCCATGTGTGCGTGACGGGCAGTGCACGCACATGGATGCCAGCGCTCAAGTACTTAAAATCTACCCCATATTGTAAGTGATATTTTATTTAATATTTATATATTTAAAACATTTTGTAGGCCACATTATTTACCTCAGGAGAATGTACTTTGTCCTTTTTCATGTAAAATCTGTTATTGTAACTACATAACTGTGTATAAGGAAGGATGAGTAAGGTAGCTGCAGATGGGCTTAGGGACTGGGGGAGGGAGATGAGTGAAGTATCTCCTGATGTTTTCCTTCTCCTCCACACTGCTTTACTCTGTAAAAAAAAACCATTCACAATCTCTGGTCTGTTGTTGGTCTCTCACTAAAGAAGGAGTGCTTTTAAGTTTTTTTGGGGTGAGGAGAGTTCTAAGAATTTAGATTGCACTATTTTTGTTTGGAGTGGTTTTTTTTGGGGGGGACACCAAATTACTAGAGGGACGCTAAACAATAAGAAAAAAACAATACTGAAACATAAAACATAAATCCAGAAACATTTGCCAATCTTCTTCTCCCTTGACTTACTTCTAACCCTTCTGCAGACATCGATGCTCTGGTTCACCAATGGAACCAATGGACACCAATGGATACCAATGAATGTTGTCTCGACAGCTTAGCTCCTATAACAGTTCACAGTACCTCAGATAGACCAAAAGCTGCTTGGTACAACGCTGCACTACAATAAATGAAACAAAAATTAAGAAGTTTGGAATGATGGCTGGCAAAAAAAAACCCTCTACCAGAACGCAAACAGGCCTACTACACCTATCTACATAAATAAAAAAGAAACTGACCACACCAAGAAATCTTTTTATGCCCTCCAGATGCAAGCCTATCTAAGTCAAAACCTATCTAATCATTTCACTACTGAATTCTGTAACAACTTCCTTCAGCAGCAAAAATAATCGAATCTGTAATTCTTCATCAGTTCACAGAATACATTGACAACAATAACCTCCTTCATCCACACCAACATGGCTTCAGAAAGGGACATAGCACTGAACCCCTCCTCATATCCTCTTTTGATACCATCATTAGAGGATTTGACTCCAACACTGACTATATTGTATTATTCCTTGATATCTTTCGACACTCTAAATCATGATATTTTCTTTTCAAATCTTCAACACATAGGTATTACAGGTAGTGTTCTTCAATGGTTTAAATCATTTCTTGCCACCTGTCCACAAAAAGACATTCTCAGTGATCTCAGTTCTATCTGGTATTACATTAACTCGGGTGTGCCTCAGGGGTCTTCTTTATCCTCTATTCTCTTTAACATTTACTTGCTTCCTATCTGTCACCTCTTCGCTGGTCTTGACTTAAACTTTAAGATATACGCAGATGACATCCAATTTATCATTCCCTATTCAGATCCTGGCCTAAGACCTATCTTTAATACAGTTATATTTAAAAACAATAAATACTTGCTTATCATACAACCACCTAAAATTAAACACAGTAAAAACAGAGTTGATTTTCCTATCACACCATTCCTGAATCGTCACGCTGTCCGTTCCCCCGCAAACTTCACTTTTGAAAACTACACTATCCCAATAGCAACTGCACCCTTAACCTAGGCGTTTTTGAATTGACTCTAGTCTATTAATGACTACTAATGTTTCTGCCTTAGTAAAAAAAAAATCCTTTTTTAAACTACAATTACTCAGAAAACTAAAACCACTTCTACACCTATCTACTTATTAGGCTTATTCAATATTTGTTGATAGATAATGTGGCTTTCAATGCATACTTCACGTTCAATACATATCCAACATAGGTCTCTGCTTCAACAGCAGGGGAGAAGAAAAACTAATACTTCACGCATATCCAGCATAGCTCTCTGCTTCAACAGCAGGGGAGAAGTAAAACTAATACTTCACGCATATCCAGCATTGCTCTCTGCTTCAACGGCAGGGGAGAATTAAAACTAATAGTTCACGCTTATCCAGCATAGCTCTCTGCTACAATGGCAGGGGAGAAGAAAAACAACCAATAAGGGCTGAATAACATAGTCTGGGTAAAACAAATAAGCATGGGTGTAGCTTGCTTATTGCGGCGGTTACTACCCCTAACTAATCAAGCTTGATATTTCACTTGGATGCAGCTCCATCACTGCTCTCTGCATTAATGGTGGGTGGTGAAAGGGAAATAGAACCAAAGGTTACTAGGCGCCAAGAGAAACAGATAAGTATGAGAAAAAAAGAAGTGTGAGGCTTGCCGGGCAGACTGGATGGGCCGATTGGTCTTCTTCTGCCGTCATTTCTATGTTTCTATGTTTCTATATTCCCCTCTGACTTTTGCTCAGTCATACAAGCTTTGGTGTTGTCAGGTCTAGACTACTGCAATTCTTTATATCTTGGTCTCCCAGCATCCATCATCCATCCTCTTCAGCATATCCAAAACTCAGCAGCTCGCTTAATCTCTAACACTCCTTGTAGAGAACACATTACACCAATTCTTCAATCACTTCACTGGCTCCCTCTTCATTACTACATGCAATATAAGGTTGTTTCCATCCTTCTCAACCTAATTTACAATCTTTTGACTGGCTCTGTTTTACTCTAAGACTCTACCGGCCTTCTTGTCAGTTAAGATCATTGGACAAATGCTTACTTGAAGTTCCAAACAGTAAAAACAGCTAAGCTAGACTTGACCCGTAGGCGTGCATTTTCCATCGCAAGTCCAACTTTATGGAACTCACTTCCAGATTATATCCATCTCATCTCAAACTCAAAAGAATTTAAGAAAGTTCTCAAAACACATTTATACACTCTCACCTTCAGTAAGCCTAAAGCACCCTAAAACTTATTTTCTCTTTTAATCTCTACCTTTTTAACTATATGTCTAATTCTTATAACTCTCCATGTCTATTTACTCTAGTATAATTATTTTATCTCCTTTTATTTTTCAATTTTTAATTTGCTTGTAATGATTTAATTTATGTATATACATTTTTGTAAACTGCTTAGATCTATAATTTATTTGTATAGGTGGTATATAAGAATTAGGAAATAAATAAATAAATAAATAAATAAATAAATAAATAGATTACTAGCGTGCCCTGGGCACCAACATGTCGCTGGTCCAGCCATGTCTTCTACACTTATTTGGCCAGCATGACTGTGATGCATAGGATCAGAGTTCATGGAATGGAGTTGAAGGGTATCTCCCTGTTTATTCAGAGAAGAACATGGCTATTGGATACCCATTCTGTCATTATACAGGTCCACTTAACCATCTGCATAACCAAACTAAAAACCCACCAAATTAATTTGGAAGGGATGACCCTTAATCAACAGGGGAACCCCCTATCATTTTATGTGCCACTTCAGGGGTTCTTTGTTAGGGATGTGCAATTGTTTAAAATGAATGTGAAAATGCTCTGAATAAGGCCAATTCATTTCATTCGAGGGGCCCTGAAATTAATCGTGTCCCCCAAATGAAACAAACCTTATTCATTGCATTCATTTTAAATGACTGCATCAAGGCCTTGCCTAGGGCATAGACCGGAGCCCAAAGCAGAGGCCTCAGCCTAGGACCAAGTGTGATTCTGGGGTCTTGGCCTAGATCCAGGCCAATGCTGGGGTCTCAGTCAAGCCCCCCCCCCCCTCGAACAAACTTATCTGATTCATCAGGTATCTGTGAAATCAGTCAACCTAGGCCAGAGCACAGACCCAGGCCTGATCTCACAGAAGCCGGGTCCCAATGCTGGGGCCCCAAGCCCAAAGCTGGGGCCCAGACCGGAGGCTGAGTCCCAATGCCTGGGCCTGGGCTTAGGCCGGAGCCCAGGTCCAGGCCTGATGCCATGGCCCATTTCAGAGACTGGGTCCTAATGCCAGTGCCTCAGCCCTGGACCCAGGCCTGACACCGTAGCCTGGCCCTGAACACTGGGTCCTGATGGCTGGGCCTCAGAGCAGCTCCGACACATCCAACATCCCTCTTCTTTTCTTTTTCAACTGACACCATCCACTGGGGTCATCCTGGAGTTATTTAATCCCAGTACATTCACCCCAGTGGATGTATGACAATGTTGTCATTTTTTTACTTTTTTTTTAATGTTTGATTCATTTTTTCACAAAAATGAAATGAATCAAACATTCCACAAACCAAAATTTGTGGGAAGGAATCATCCCGAAAACAAATCAAAAACAAAAACAAAAAATGTTGCCCTGTACACCCCTATTACATGTGTGCATGTAATATGACTAAGTGAACAAAAATGCTAAGGAAATATGGGACCAGGTACAAACAGAGGACTTTGCCTATTTGGGGTCTGATAAATCAAGTGCTTTCTGTGTAGTATGTTTGATCCATAGAGCAAGCATATTTATGCAATATTGTGTTACTCATTTTGGATACTTTGGGGTTGATATTAAAAACCTCACTGAATGGGTAAGATAACCAAGTAAATAAACCTAATTATCTTTCCATGGATAATCAGCTGCACTTAACTGGCTAAATGTCCATGGAAGCCATAAAACAGTTCTGGAAAAGATTGATAAAAATTCTCATTTCTGTGCCTTTTCTGGTCACTTTTAGATAGACAGTAACATGATTGGGAAAGCATCTGCCACAATATTGGTCTGAGGACCAACTGGAGGAAGAGGTGATGGTTATTTGACACATGTGAAAAACATCCTGTGCTCATTTCTGACTATTAACAGCAGCCTGGGTAAAAGGAATACATACAAGTTGGCACTTCCTTACACATAGGTCACCCTCATAGTTTTTTTCTGAGGTGAGAGCGAGATTGCTCTGAGTTGCTTGGTTACTTGCTCCTATCAGAAAGTGGTAGGATACATGAGTGACAGCAGTTGGTCCTCAGTTTCCAGATGTATAAGCTATTTGAGGCCATACTTACCTAATGCCTGACTACATCCAGATTCCTGTGGGGGAGCAGGTGGGGAGATACTTATAAAGGGACATCCATGGCATTGATATGTGAAGCATAAGCATTAACACAGTCTTAACATTTAAGTCTGCTGTAACTCTTACTTCCTGGAGACTGCCTTGGGTTAATCATATCTAAGCTGCCAGGTCACCTTAGTACTGGAAAAGCAGACTTGTGCTTCTTCAAATTTATCAAAGGGTATATTTACCTATTGGAGTATGGGGTGTTACGCCTTTTATGATTTTGCCAGCTTTTAATCAAATACACCAGTAAAAATGTGCATATCATTCCACCTGAATGGGTAAAATGTGACAAATAAATCAATTTTTGGTTCTTACAAAGAGAATGAATCAAAAATAGACTTATTCAGAAAAATCCAAATGTTATTCATATTTTTCATTTCAGCAATAATGTACTCTAGCAAATAGCGTGCACTAATAGTTCATCTGCCTATGCCTCCCCCCTGCACGCGTCCATAATTATCCCATCAGAGGATTTGAGGGAAGAAAGGGGAAGGAGCAAGCCCCAGGTGCTCCTACTCCACCAGTTGTTGCTTTAAAAATTGTGAGGTCTCACAGCAGGCAAGGGCCATAAAGCTATACTGCTATAGAATTGTTTTACAGTCATAATGCATTACAGCCATATTGCTTTATGGCTGTAAAACAACTTGGCCCCTACTGGCCCTGAGACCTGCACTATTTTTAAAGCATCACCTGGTTCTCACTCCTGCCCCTTTCTCCTTTCAAAACTAGGCGAGGACTAGGGGCTGCAGGGAAGTAAGGGGGTTTTAACATTTTCTTTTAAATTAATGTTTATTTTGGTAGAGCAAATTAACCACACCAAACTAAACATAATGGGGTAGATTTTCAGACCGCGCGAATAGGCGTACTTTTGCTGGCGCATCAGGCGCAAGCAAAAGTACGCGGGATTTTAGTAGATACGTGCGGAGCCGCGCGTATCCGCTAAAATCTGGGATCGGCACGCGCAAGGCTATGGATTCATTCATTCATTTTTTTTCATTTAGTAAATTTATTAAACGCCTAACACAAAAAGGTCTAGGCGATATACATAAAAACATACATAATAATAAAACAAACATTGCACATATAAATGTAAATATAAATATAAAATTCCATAGGAACTATGCATATTATACCAAACAAGTATAATTCGCTAAATCAAATTTTACAGTTAAAACTAGCAGAGTGGATCAAACAACTCACGTGTCCATGAAAATTACAATGAGTATTGTAAAACAGACACATCGTCTTTATTACAGTATTAAACACACGAGACAACAAATAACTCTTAAAAGCCAGCTTGAATTTTTTAACATCTTCCAGCTCCCGAATTTCAAAAGGGATAAGATTCCATTGAAACTGGAGCCGCGATGGAAAAAGTAAGTTCTCTAGTGTGTTAACAAGGCGGGTCTGTCTAATGTGGGAATATCTAATAAATTCAGTTGCGAGGATCTTAGCGATCTAACAGGTTTATGGATACGAAGAAGAGCATTTGAACCAACCTAGAAGACTCGGAATCGCGACGTTTAAACACTATCATGCCTAATTTAAACAGAATACGCTCATGAACAGGGAGCCAATTCAATTTGGCTAGGACAGGAGATATCCTATCAAAAGCGTTTGGAGGCTGAAACAACTCTAGCAGCTGAATTCAGAATTAATTGAATAGACTGAATAACAGTCTTAGGCAGACCTATGTAAAGACTGTACAATAATCAATGTGTGGAAATATGATAGCTCGCACTACCATCAAGAAGTCGGAATCATACAATAGGTGTCGTAAACCTTTTAAAAAGACGAAGCTTAAAGAAGCCTGATCTAATCAAGGATCTAATTTGAGGTTTAAATGAAAGAGTGGAATCAAGCAAGAAACCCAGACGCCTAATTGGGTTGAGCAGAGAAAATGACAAACCATCTAACATGATTGTATCTTGTAAAGGAGTAACCGAAGATCTATGAATTAGGAGCATGGTGGTCTTACTGGGTGGTTTAGTAACAACTTGTTTTGTTTAAGCCAACGATTGACAGTATTCATACATAACGTCAAAAGATACAACGTCGAAGACCAAGAATTTTGAACTTTTACGTAAAACTGAATATCGTCAGCATAGATCTTGAATCCCTCAGTGATAATAGATAACAACTGGCAATGGGGGCAAGGTAAACATTAAATAACATTGCTGACAAAGCAGAACCCTGAGGCACACCCGATCTCATATGTTGTGGAGCAGAACGTGAGTTATTAAAATTGAAGGTTTGAGAGCGATCTGAAAGATAGCTCTCAAACCAAGCCAGCACAGTACCTGTTAACCCACATTCCCGTAAACGGAATAATAAAATCTGATGGTCAATTGAATCAAATGCAGCACTAATATCTAATGAAACTAGAATAAACTGCTGTCCACTATCTAAGTTTCGTTTGATAGAATCAACTAATGAAATCAAAGCAATTCTGTGCTAAGTCCTCTACGAAAACCAAATTGGATGCGGACTTAGAATTTCATTTCTCTCTAAGAAATTAGTTAGTTGGACTAACACAATACCTTCAATTACCTTGGCTACAAGAGGAAGTGAAGAGATTGGTCAATAATTTGAAAGAATACCAGGATCTAAAGAAGATTTTTTAACAAAGGTTTAACTATAGCGGATTTAACGTTATAGGAAGAATCCCGGTACTCAAAGAACTATTTATCACCTTCACAACAGGGGCTTTAATAAGCTGAAAGATATCTTTAAAAGTTGACACAGAGATTTTTGAGAAAAGGACACATGGTATTGTTAAGTTTTCTGAGGATATTAGAAACTTCAAGTGAGGAAGTTAATTCAAAATCAGACCAGGAAGAAAAATTGCTTATGGGCACATCAAGATACCAACGACTCACATCCTTAAAATAAGAAAGCAAGTTTGTCTAGTTTAGCTGAAAAAAAGGCAGCAAACAAGTCAGCTGTAAAAGAAGACAGAGCATTGGTGTCTGAAATATTCTGAGAAGTTACCTATGAACCAAGGAAAAACAACAATTTCGGATTAAAACCTATTTCATTTATTTCTTTGAATAATAAACCTTCTTTGCTTCTAAGGTGTCCTGCTGATAATTTTTCAAAGATAGCCGATAAACTGAGGCTGTTTCACAGAAGGATATTTAATCCATTTACGTTCATTTTTCTAAGTTGTTGCCGGGCTGATACTACTGCGGGAGTGATCCAAGGATTCTGTATAGCCGGTGCGCGCCGAGCCGCGCAGCCTACCCCCGTTCCCTCCGAGGCCGCTCCGAAATCGAAGCGGCCTCGGAGGGAACTTTCTTTTGCCCTCCCCTCACCTTCCCCTCCCTTCCCCTACCTAACCCACCCGCCCGGCCCTGTCTACACCCCATCCTTACCTTTGTCGGGGATTTACGCCTCCCTCTGGGAGGCGTAAATCCCCGCGCGCCAGCGGGCCACTAGCGTGCCGGGACGTGACCTGGGGGTGGGTCTGGAGGGCGCGGCCACGCCCCCGGACCGCCCTGGGCCGTAACCACGCCCCCAGACCCGCCCCCGAAATGCTCCCGACACGCCCCCAAAATGGCGCTGCGCTCGGTCCCGCCCCCGACATGCCCCCCTCCGAAAACCCCGGGACTTACGCAAGTCCCGGGGCTCTGCGCTCGCCGGTAGGCCTATGTAAAATAGGCTCACCCGGCGCGCAGGGCCCTGCTCGCCTAAATCCGCCCGGATTTGGGCGGATTTAGGCGAGCAGGGCTCTTAAAATCCGCCCCAATGTATTTATTTAGTTGCAAAATTTTGTGTATCGCCTATCACATTACTAAGCGATTTACAATAAAGCATTCACAATTCGAGCAAAAAATGAAGTCATTAGACAAATAAAAATAAATCATGATTGCAACAATAAAACACACTAATCCCAAAAAGGCCCCACCAAATTGAAAAAAAAAAAGAAAAGAAAAGAAAATGAAAACTTTCTGCCTGTATTATACAGTTACATTAATGGTAGAAGGAAGGTTGTATACTTACAGAACATGATCCTTGCTACCATCCCAAGCCATTGATGGTAATTTTGTTCTGTAATAATTTTTACATTGTGTGTGAGTCATTGACTGATTTAGGATTGTGCTGCCCTAGGCACTGTTGGTGCAGCCGCTTACCGCTCCCACCCCAGATAGTGACAAAAGAGGTCAGAAAGTCTAAAAATTTCTTTCCTTCCAGCCCACCTTCTCTCCTCAAATCCTGACAGAATGATTGGGCTGGATTAGGGAGCAGAGTGGTTTTCTTTCTTTGCTCCCTATCAGGCCGATTTAGTAAGTCCGCGGGGAGAGAGGGTGAACGCCTGCCTCTCCCAGCGCGTACACCGGCCACTCGCCAGTGCGTGCGCATTCAGTATTTAAATTAGGCCCGGCGGTAAAAATGGGCAAAAGGAGGCGCGAGGGACACTAGCGCGTCCCTAGCGCCTCCTTTTTCACAGGAACGGCGGCTGTCAGCGAGTTTGAAAACCGACGCTCAATTTTGCTGGCGTCGGTTCTCGAGCATGCTGACAGCCACGGGCTCGGAAACCGGACGCCGGCAAAATTGAGCATACCGGTTTTCGACCTGACAGCCGCCGGCCACTTCCAAATTTTTTTTTTTTTTAAACTTTTTTTACTCTTCGGGACCTCTGACTTAATATCGCCATGATATTAAGTCGGAGGGTGCAACATAAAAGCAGTTTTTATTGCTTTCTGTGCACTTTCCCGTGCCGGAAAGGTAGGCGCTAATTTCTACCCAAAGGTAGGCGCTAATTTCTTGAAAGTAAAATGTGCGGCATTTTCCGCCCCCTTACTGAATAAGGGGTAAGGGAAAACGCGCGTCCAAGGACAGGTTAACAGTGCGCTCCGTCGGAGCACACTGTACTGTATCGGTCTGTATGTGTTCTGGTGTCACCCCCTCTCCTCCAATTCTATGCATGGGACAGGAGGGGAGGGATAAGACTTGAATAGTGTAGAGTAGTTTTTCTTTGCTCTGTCCTTTCCAGCCTCACCCTTCCTCTCCTGTTCTCTGCACTGGGAGAGGAGGGGTTGGCGCAGGAAGCGGAAGGCTGCTCTCTGTTGAGTGAGATTAATCACAGATGTTAAGAGAGCAAATCTTCAGCCAGCCTGCTGCCCCCCACATTTTTGCCACCCTAAGGCACAGGCCTAGGGTGCTTATTGGCAGATCCATGCCTGGTGTGAGTGCTGGGGTTTTCCTCATTGATTCCTATGGCATCAGAGTAAATAAGTGTTTCAGAGAGTATGGAAATGGTGTGGAGACTTCAGTGTAGACAGGTATTTTTTGGCTTCTTGCTCTTAGATTCTGCTCTTTTACAAACCATGCATGCTCAGGGTAGTATCTCTACCTTTTTCTATAGGGACCTATTTTGCAAAGCAACATTATATGTCAGAAAAAGGATAATGTTGCTTATTCATAGAGAAATGGGGCAGCTAGTGTATTCCATAGCTCAGAATAGGGCAAGCCTCAAATGTTTCATTGTATACTCAATTTAATCCAATTTGCATTTATTTGGCCTCCAGTAAACCCCTATTCTAGCTTTGAGTAGTGTTTTGTAAGTATGCTGGCCTACCTAAATATCTATTCACCCTGTAACTCCTTTTCAGCCTCTAAATATGTGAAACTGATGCCATTGTACATAATTCTGATGTACAGTGATTACAATTCCTTCCCCACAGCAAAATAGTATGTCACATATGTAAGTGAAAGGACATATGAAGCTTTTGAGATGACACAGGGGGCACTTGAGCAGGACTGAAGAATTCAGCCTCATAAGAGGATTCCTTTCTAGCCTTTGTGAAACCAATCAGCTGAGAAATAATCCCGGGAAGGTGAAAGAAATAGGGAAAGAAATAATATAGCACTCTAAAATTGTTAGTTCTTGGGTAACGAGGTGTAGAGTCATGAAAGTGGAATGCCTTAAATGTTATTGGAGAGCACTTTTACCCTCGTTTTATTAAACTCTGTCTGGTTTTTGCCTTGGCAGTCTAGTTGCATCACTTCTCTTAAGTATCCCCTGGGGGGTAATTTTGTGGACCCAAAAGATAACATGGTTACATAGGAAATCTAAACAAATGTTTGTTTGTTCCTAATGTAAATGCAACTTCAGGCTCTTCTTGAGAGCTTGGAAATATTGTTTGAAGTGGGAAAAGAGAAAAGTGACTCAGTGTGATGCCTGCCAGCATTACATCCCAGAGCACAGCTTGCTACAGATGTTGACATTTCTTTTACCATTGCTCCCACTGATTACTAAGAGCAAGACAGGGAAATATGGTAGAAGTGTAGTTTGGAAGATTTCTCAATTTGTAAATGAAAAATTTCGGTTTCAATTAAATTTTCAAAAGGGAAACTTTGACAAAATGAGGAAAATACTTCGAAAAACTGAAAGGTGCAGCTGCAAAGGTTATGAATGTATAACAGGCATGCACATTGCTTAAAAATACCATCTTAGAGGAACAGTCCAGATGTATTCTATGCATTATGAAAGGTAGAAAGAAGGCCAAACGATTACCTGCATGGTTAAAAGGTAAGATGAAAGAGGCTATTTTAGCCAAAAAAAATCCTTCAAAAATTGGAAGAAGGATCCATCTGAAGAAAAAAGCAAAAAGCATAAGCATTGTCAAGTATAAAACATTGATAAGATAAGCTAAAGAGAATTTGAAATGAAGTAGGCCGCAGAGGCAAAAACCCATAATAAAAACTTTTAAAAATATATCCAAAGCAGGAAAACTGTGAGGGAGTTGGTTGGACCATTAGATGACTGAGGGGTTAAAGGGGCTCTTAGGGACGATAAGGCCATTGCGGAAAGACTAAATGAATTCTTGCTTCTGTGTTTATTAATGAGGTTGTTGTGGAGATACCAATTCCAGAGATTGATTTCAAGGGTGATGAGTCAGATAAACTGAACCAAATCATGGTGAACCTGGAAGATGTAGTAGGCCAGATTGACAAATTTAAGAGTAGTAAATCATCTGGACCAGATGGTATGCACTCCAGGGTTCTGGAGGAACTCAGAGATGAAATTTCAGATCTATTAGTTAAAATTTGTATCCTATTATTAAAATCATCCATTGAGCCTGTAAACTGGAGGGTGGCCAATGTAACCCCAACATTTAAAAAGGGCTCTAGGGGTGATTTAGGAAACTATTGACTGGTAAGCCTGACTTCAGTGCCGTGAAAAATAGTGGAAACTATTCTAAAGATCAAAATCACAGTGCATATAGAAAGACATGGTTTAATGGAACACAGCCAGCATGGATTTACCCAAGGGAAGTCTTGCCTCACAAATCTGTTTCTTTTTTTTTTTTTGAAGGGGTTAATAAACATGTGGATAAAGGTAAACTGATAGATAACGTTTATTTGGATTTTCAGAAGGCGTTTGGCAAAGTACTTCAGGAGAGGCTTCTAAGAAACTAAAAAGTCATGGGATAGGAGGCGATGTCCTTTCATGGATTATAAACTGGTTAAAAGACAGGAAACAGAGAGTAGGATTAAATGGTCAATTTTCTCTGTGGAAAAAGGTAAACAGTGGAGTGTCTCAGGGATCTGAACATGGATCAGTGCCTTTCAATATATTTTTAAATGATCTGGAAAGGGATATGATAAGTGAGGTAATTAGATTTGCAGATGATACAAAATTATTCAGAGTAGTTAAATCACATGCAGACAGTGATAAATTGCAGGAGGTTCTTGCGAGAGTGGAAGATTGGGCATCAAAATAGCAAATGAAATTTAATATGGACAAGTGCAAAGTGATGCATATACGGAAAAATAACTCATATTGTAGATACATGAAGTTAGTGTTGCACTGCGATGGACTAGAGCACCAGGGGGCGCTCTCCAGCGTGGGACAAAATGGGTGCCCTTGTGGTGAAATGTCCTTACCCTGAGCCTCGACCGAACCTGCAAGCTTTCTTGAGACCACCAACGCAATGGTGGTTTCTGAATGGTCCTCTGACCATTCCAAGCCCTTTCGGACTACTGCTAGTGGGTGGGGAAGCAGCAGGTCGGACAGAGGACAAGGCAGACAAGGACAAGACTCAGGACAAGGATTCAGACGAAGACTCAAGGCAGGCATTGAGGAAACTTGAAAGGAGTGCTGCGATGCCACACGCCCTACACATCCCAGCCGGGATGGTCACAGACCACGTTGGAGGCAAAGCAGCAAGGCTGGCATTGACTCAATTACATTAGAGTTCAAGATGGCCATAGGTACTGAAGAGAAGAAAATCAGGACAAACAATGAAGTTAACCGGCCAAAACTCCAGATGGCCCCGTCCTGAACATGAGCCCCAGGAACCCGGGGTGATCGATGTATCAAGAAAGTCAACAGCAGGAGGACAACCCCTCTGACCCGGCTTGGAAGACGCATCATGAAGGTATCCTGAAGTTAGACTTGAAGACGGACCACAGGAGGGAAGCTCTGGAACCCTGAACATGAAGAAGATCAGATGAGAGTGAAGATCTAATACGATGCACTGATGGTCAAGGAAGATCTTCGATCCAAGATGAAGGAGACTTCATATAGAGCACTAACACCCACAGCCAAGGAGGAGGCTGCAGTGACCAGACCAGCCCTCAGGCTATCCACCGGAGCACTGCCCACCGGGAGCTAGGCGTAGCTGGAGTCCAGAGCATCAAAGGAGGAAGATGAGTCTCCAAGGCAAGGATCCAGGACATCCGGAACAGACTCCCCAGACACTCGATGAGAAGCAGTTGGGACTGATAAAGCGGACATCCAGAAGACTCCAAACCTAGGAGGGACAGACAGGAACATGGGTACCCTCAGCTCCGGAGATGTAGGAATCCCACCAGCGCCCTACACACCCCAGCCGGGGTGGTCGCGGACCACTGGGCCACTACGCACCCTACCAGCTCAGCTGAACTGGTCACGGACCACAAGGTACAGGAAGACAGAACCTCAGGAACCTCTGGACTGGAACGGAACATCAGGATACAGCTGGAACGTAGACATCAGGATAAGGCTGGAACAGAGACATCAGGATACTGAAGACATCACAGAGACAAGAGACCAGGAATGTAGAACATCATAGTAGTCAGGAACAAGGAATGGGATCCCAAGACATGGATGCCCGGCAGGAGCAGAGACAAGGGATCCTCAGGAGACCAGCTCCAAGAGGACAAGTTCCAGGGAGGAACTTGCTCCTTGCGAAGGCGAGGAAGGACTGAACTGAGGAGCCTTTTGTAGGCTGAAGCAGGAAACATCCTGGGAGGAGTTCGCAGGAGGAGCCAGAAGGACCACTCCCTGCTGGCCCATTAAATCCAGGAAGGAGGCGCAGCCTTGCGCCTAAGGAGAGCAGGCAGAGGACTGCAGGACCACAGACAGCGGCCCTGCAGGACGTCGGCACACTGAAACAGGAATTGGACTGTGCAGGCCCCGACGTAGGAGGCAGCATCAGGTAGCATCCAAGCCGCGAAAAGGAGGGCAGAGGGGCTGCCCCATGCCGCAGGGGAGCTCGAAGGCGCAGCAGCCTCTGTGCCACAGAAAGAGTCCCAGCATGGCTCCTGTCGTCGGCGGCTCCTGCCACATGAGGGCAGGCATCCAGGCCTGTAGAAGATGGATGCCGGGTCGCAAAGGCCCTGGTGTCAGCGGCTCCTGCCGCTATGGCAGAAATGGCAGTGTGGCCTCCGTGCTGCGGGAACGAGGCGAAGGAAAGGTCCGGGCTTCAGCGCGGCCTCCGGGCCACGAGGTAAGAGCCTGCTTGCGGCGCTGCCGCAGGCAGGATCACATCAGTTAGGTTCCATATTAGGAGCTACCACCCAGGAAAAAGATCTAGGCGTCATAGTGGATAATACATATAGACATCGTCGGCTCAGTGTGCTGTGGCAGACAAAAAAGTAAACAGAATGTTAGGAATTATTAGGAAGGGAATGGTGAATAAATGGAAAATGTCCTAAGAACCTAAGATATGCCATACTGGGTCAGACCACGGGTTCAAGTCACAAGTACCTGGCAAGTATCCAAACGTTAAATAAATCACAAGCTACTATTGCTTATTAATTAATAGCAGTGTATGGATTTTTCCTCTAGGAACTTATAGAAAAAACATAGAAACATAGAAATGACTGCAGAAGAAGACCAAACGGTCTATCCAGTCTGCCCAGCAAGCTTTCACACTTTTATTTTTTTTCATACTTTTGTTACTCTTGTCCCTTTAAATAATTTTTTGGGTTCTAGTTCCCTTCCACCCCCACCATCGTAGATAGCAGTGCAGGAGCTGCATCTAAGTGAAGTATCCAGCTAATTGGTTTGGGGTTGTAACCGCCGTAATATGCAAGCTACTCCCACGATTGTTTACCCAGCCTGTGCAATTCAGTCCTTGTTCGTTGTTTGAATATAAATTCTCTTTTCTTCATTTCCCCTGCCGTTGAAGCAGTGAGCTGTGCTGGATTTGTATTCTAAGTGAAGTATCAGGCTTGATTTGGGGTAGTAACCACCATAACAAGCAAGCTACACCCATACTTATTTGTTTTACCCAGACTATGTAATTCAGTCCTTGTTGATACATGTCTGAATATAAAATATCTTTTCTTCATTCCCCCTGCCGTTGAAGAATAGAGCTATGCTGGATATGCATTGAAAGTGAAGTATCAGGCATTTTTGGTTTGGGGTAGTAACCGCCGTAACAAGCAAGCTCCTCCCCTGCTTTTATGTGGATGCAAATCCTTTTTTCCACATTTCCTCTTGCCATTGAAGAATAGAGCAATGTTGGAGTCGCATTAACTGTGTATATGTTTATTGAATAAGGAGCTGTCATTCCTGCAAGCCACCCCCATGCCTCTTCTCTTCATTCACTTCCTCTAGACTTTATGGATACACAGTGTTTATCCCACACCCCTTTGAAATCCTTCACAGTTTTGGTCTTTACCACTTCCTCCAGAAGGGCGTTCCAGGCATCCACCACCCTCTCCATGAAGAAATACTTCCTGACATTGGTTCTGAGTCTTCCTCCCTGGAGTTTTAAATCGTGACCTCTGGTTCTGCTGATTTTTTTGCAACGGAAAAAGTTTGTCGTTGTCTTTGGATCATTAAAACCTTTCAAGTATCTGAAAGTTGTATCATATCACCTCTGCTCCTCCTTTCCTCCAGGGTGTACATATTTAGATTCTTCAATCTCTCCTTATCCAAACCTTTTTTAAATCCTGTTGCACTAACTACTATAACCACATCCTCTGGCAATGAATTCCAGAGCTTAACTATGCAGTGTGCACCGAGTGAAAAAAATTTTCTTTGATTTGTTTTAAATGAGCTACTTGCTATCTTCATGGAGTGCCCCCTGGTCCTTCAATTATCTGAGAGAGTAAATAACTGATTTACATTAACTTGTTCAAGTCCTTTCATGATTTTGTAGACCTCTATCATATTCCCCCTCAGTCGTCTCTTCTCCAAACTGAACAGCCCTAACATCTTTAGCCTTTCCTCGTAGGAGAGTCATTCCATGCCCTTTATCATTTTGGTTGCCCTTCTCTGCACTTTGTCCAGTGCAACTATATCTTTTTGAGATGTGGTGACCAGAATTGCACACAGATACTGTTATGATAGTATCCCTTGAGCTGGCTAGGGGATGGAGAGAGACCACTGAAAGAAGACCTGCAGCGGAGTCCATAGCCGGGAGGCGGATCAGAGCAAGGGGACCAGCAGGACTAAGCTGGTCCCCTGGAGACGGAAAGTAGATAAACTGTCCGGGTCAAGGCCAGTGGAGGAGGAACGGAGTCAGAGGAAGTCCAGAGTTTGTGGCAGGCAGCGGAGGTGCAAGTTGAGGAAGCGGACCAGTAGTCGGGGCAGGCAGCAGACTAGCGGGATATCAGGAGCCAAGCCGAAGTCAGGAACCAAGAAGACAAGCCAAGGGAGAAGCAGGAACTGCAGCGCGAGCAGGAACTGGATCAGGAACACGAAGGCAGGAGCAGGCAGGAACTGGAGCAGGAACACGGAGGCAGAAGCAAACAGGAACTGGAGCAGGAACACGGAGGTAGGAGCAAGCAGGAACTGGATCAGGAACACAGGAACTGAAGAACAGCTACTAGGAACTCTGGAGAGTGAACCGTGTTGCAAGGCAAGGAACAGAAGGCTGGTGTTGGTTTAAATACTTGCCGGCGTCTGACATCACTCAAGGGGCTGGGCCGAAGTTTCCCACTGCGGCCCCTTTAAATTTCAGTCTTCTGTGCACGCGCATGCCTAAGGGGCGGAGTCTTGTCAGCTTCTGCCTCGTGAGGACGCCGCCATATAGAGGCCCAGCCGTGGCCCAGAGAGGAGTGGGGAATGCCTTGAGCAGCCCTGGAGCCGGCAGAAAAGGAGGTGAGAATCCGGCCGTGAAGTCTCGCGGCCGGGATTCGTAACAGATACATTCTTGGAGAGAAATCCATTAACTATTATTAATCAAGTTGAATTAGGCAATAGATACTGCTATTTCTGGCATCAGTAGCATGGGATCTACTTACTGTTTGGGTATTTGCTAGGTACTTGTAACCTGGATTGGCCACTGTTGGAAACAGGATGCTGGGCTTGATGGACCCTCAGTCTGACCCAGTATCCCAACTTCTTATGTTTTTTTGTTCTTATGTTCTTACATCAAACTTTTGTAGTCATCAAGCACACTTATTCAGACCACCCACTAACTTAATGAAAAAAAGTTATAGCTGGGATCTAAACTACTTACCTGTATATAACCACATCGCAAGTAATATTTTTTTCAACCAAAAACTTGGCAGATCACAATGGATTGTGCAAAAGTATGCATGGCAAATAGCCATGTATTGGTGGCTGGTTTGAATTTTGGTGCAAATGAGGTTGATGATAAATATAAAAATTTGCCTTTGTGAAATTTTTATAATCATGATGAGGGTTTATTATTGATAATATAATTGGTTATTTGATTCTGAATCACAACATCATTTAATTTGCTATGATTGGTGAGTTCAGTTTCGTCAAAATTTCTCAGTTTCCCCAATGCAAGCCAATAAAGCATATAAGCAGAATTTTATAACTTAATTGTGAGATTCACTTTTTCTGTCAATCTCTGTCATCCTCCCCATTGATCAGAGTTCCAGTTTGTAATTCCAAGAGTCTCCCAGCACCGCTCTCCCTCTGTCCAGTCCTCCGGCTCCAGCACCTTGTATTTCTTTGTTGTCTGGTTGGCACAGTCAACTGTGGTTTTATGCACCAAACACTTCATAACATGGACTGCCAATATCTCTCCACTTCATCAACTTTTCCATTGCTGTGCTTGTATGTGAATGTGTATGTGCACGCAATAATAGGACGGAGAGTAGCTATAGATAATAAAGCAAACTCATACCTGGGAGATTGTGGAAATCAGAGAGATAATGCACACAGTCTTAATTGGAAATAATATTTCAGTCATAACTGGAAATGGACAAAAAGAAATTACCAAAGAAATCATGTGTAGCATTTCAGAAAGTTTAGAAAATTGGAAAGACGTAATAATTCCCTTTTAGATGACACTTTTATTGCATTATTTGGCTATTTGTGCAAACAGAATTGAAAAATAAAATACTCAAGAAAACAAAAAATGGAGCTGTTGCAATCTGAAGGTGAAACTTTTATTTGCTTATCCATTTTTTTCTGTTCTTTCAACTACATGATAGCCAAATGTCCTTGTTCTTGAGCTATTGTAACTCTTATATTTTAAGGTGATGGCAAAAAGAGGGTGTTTTTTTTTCTATTAATATTTGTGCTCCCTTTCTTACACATTCCCTCAATTCCCCAACATGTATATCTACCACCGCTACATTCAGGATTACTTATTCTTTAGATATTGTAAAATTGTGCATACGGGCATGGCTAACATCAGCCATGAAGGGTCACAAACAGAAGAGATGGGTAAATAAATCATAATTAGGGATGTGATATAAAAACCCTCCAGCTATCTGGGTATTGCTGAATGGATTTGGGAATTATTTTTTAAATCACAAACCTGAGTCACTAAAATCTGATCTAGCAATTACTATTCTTACAGCTTTACTGGATTGTATTTGTGATCAACAAAATTCCACCTGTCATCTGGGAATACCCAGATAATCAAGGTGCTTTTGATCATGGTCCCCAATCAGAATTTATTTACTCATCATTAGGGCACAGGTTTGGTTTTCAAGCTCATTAAAAACATGCAAAGAATTGATATTCCTTAAATTAGTCGCTACAACCAGATATTTCTGCTGAATATTTATTGACGATGCCCCGAACAGCACATCTGCTTTCAACTCCTGGGGATCTCAGATGGCTCTCACCGTGCTACACCTTTTGCTCCATTTTAACTCATCCTATTTGTTGACGTGTTCCCTCATTCTGGGAGAAGGAATTACCAAAGAAAAAGCATGTGATTCATTTGACACCTTGCCAATAAACACAGGAAGCCAGGGTTACCCATTAATCTTAGCAACACGTGCTCTCTCCACAGGGATACATCACACTGAAATGCTTCTTCTAAGCTTGTCTGGGTATGATTACCGACCTGTTCAGTACAGCGGTTTTCATTCTGTTTCAACAGCTGGTGCAATGTTTTTTTTCCAGTCTGTACAGTCTTGTGTCAACATTCTTCTCTGTGCATAGCTATTGTGAAATGAGCAACCTCCTCAGATTTATTTTTGTTGTGAAGTTCATAAGGATGAAACCTTAAAACTAGGATTTAAATTTGAATGGCTTCCCAAACCTGTCCTGATGACCCCACAGCCTGTCAGGTTTTCTGGAGACCCACAATGACTTATGCATGAGATATTTTGTATGAATTGGAAGCCAAGTATATGAACATTTATCTCATGCATAGTCATTGTGGGTCTCATGAAAACATGACTGGCTGTGGATTCACAGGAACAGGTTTGGAAAGGCCTGATGTAGGAACCAGGCTAATTTGCATGGTTTGGTTACCCTGAAACAGACATGTTTGCAGTGCTCAAAAACTGGCATTGAGAACCTGAATTCTAGCTCTTACAGAGGCCAATGCAATATAGTGTACGCAGCCTGGTGCACAGCTTGCCGCAAGGCTGGATGCACATTTTGGACGCACTAGAATAACTCCTGCTGCAATAATGGGATTAGCATGTCCAAAACGCTGCCCAAACCTGCACATAGCTACTAGCGCTTATTACATGTAAATGCCATGTATATGAGGCTATTAGCTAATACCATCCATGTTTTAATATGCAAAATTAACAGCAGTCCCAGAGCTGGCGTTTAAGTCTTGACACAGACCAAGCCTCAAGAAAAAAGCAAAAGATACTGCTTTTCTGTGGTTCCTCTGACTTAATATCATCACAATACTAAGTAGGAGGAACCACAGAAAGCAGCATTATCAAAAAAAAAAGTCTTAACGGGGTCAGGTTAGGAAAACGGATGCTCAATATACCAGCATCCATTTTCCTAACCCATGGCTGTGCACAGATTAGAAAAACAGAAGCTCATAAATTGAACATCCGTTTTCCTAACCTGCAAAGCCATGTCTCCTGGGTGCCTGATGCCAAGGAGATACTAGGAACGCACACTTTATCCCTAACACATCCTTTTTCGTATGGCATCTCATTAAAACAAGAATTTAAGAACATATGAACATGCCATACTGGGTCAGACCAAGTGTCCATTAAGCCCAGCATCCTGTTCCCAACAGTGGCCAATCCAAGTCACAAGTACCTGGCAAGTGCCCAAACATTAAATAGATGTCAAGCTACTATTGTTTATTAATTAATAGCAGTGTATGGATTTTTCCTCTAGGAAGATATTGAAACTTTTTTAAACCCAGTTATACTAACTGCCGTAACCAGATCCTCTGGCAATGAATTCCAGAGCTTAATTATGCACTGAGGGGTAGATTTTCAAAGGGTTGTGCGCGTAAGATATGAGCACAACCCCGGAAAACCTACCCCTGCCTCCCCTTGCATGCACTGAGCCTATCTTGCATAGGCTCGGCGGCGTGCGCAAGCACCAGGACGCGCTTAAGTCCCCGGGGCTTGAAAAAATGGGCGTTCCAGTGGCGGGGCCATGGGCGGGGCCATGGGCGGGGCACCGGCCCTGGGGCATTCCGGGGCGAGGCCAAGGGCGGGGTGCCGGCCCAGGGGTGTTCCGGGGGCGGGACCGAGGCCTCTGGAACAGCCACCGGGCCGAGGAATGGAGAGCCGGCGTGCGCTAGTTACGCCTGCCCAGAGGCAGGCATAGCTTCTCCAACAAAGGTCAGGGGAGGTTTAGTTAGGGCTGGGGGGCGGGTTAGATAGGGGAAGGGAGGGGAAGGTGCAGGGGGGGGCAGAAGGAAAGTTCCCTCCGAGGCCGCTCCGATTTCGCAGCGGCCTGGGAGGGAACGGAGGAAGGGTGCTCGGCTTGGCACGCACAAGTTGCACAGTTGTGCACCCCCTTGCGCACGCCGACCCTGGATTTTATAACATGCGCGCGGCTGCATGCACATGTTATAAAATCGGGCATAGATTTGTTCGTGCCGGGTTGCACGAACAAATGTATGCCCGCGCACATGTTATAAAATGTGGCCCTGAGTGAAAAAGAATTTTCTTCAATTTGTTTTAAATGAGCTAATTGCTAACTTCATGGAGTGCTCCTTAGTCCTTCTATTATCTGAGAGAGTAAATAACTGATTTGCATTAACCTGTTCAAGTCCTTTTATGATTCTGTAGACCTCTATCATATCCACCCCCTCAGTCATCTCTTTTATAAATTGAATAGTGTGGGAAATATGCGCTTGCCAGCAAGCCATTTCATCAGGGGTTAAACACTAACTTCCCTTCTCCCTGACATTTGCCTGAATAAAAGCATCACTTGTTAGGGATGTGAATCGTTTTAGGACGATTAAAATTATCGTCCGATAATTTTAATATCGTCTTAAACCGTTATGGAACACAATACAATAGAGATTCTAACGATTTATCGTTATAAATCGTTAGAATCGTGAGCCGGCACACTAAAACCCCCTAAAACCCACCCCCGACCCTTTAAATTAAATCCCCCACCCTCCCGAACCCCCCCCCAATGACTTAAATAACCTGCGGGTCCAGCGGCGGTCCGGAACGGCAGCGGTCCGGAACGGGCTCCTGCTACTGAATCTTGTTGTCTTCAGCCGGCGCCATTTTCCAAAATGGCGCCGAAAAATGGCGGCGGCCATAGACGAACACGATTGGACGGCAGGAGGTCCTTCCGGAACCCCGCTGGACTTTGGCAAGTGTTGTGGGGGTCAGGAGGCCCCCCCAAGCTGGCCAAAAGTTCCTGGAGGTCCAGCGGGGGTCAGGGAGCGATTTCCCGCCGCGAATCGTTTTCGTACGGAAAATGGCGCCGGCAGGAGATCGACTGCAGGAGGTCGTTCAGCGAGGGTTCCGGCAACAAGATTCAGTAGCAGGAGCCCGTTCCGGACCGCTGCCGTTCCGGAACGCCGCTGGACCCGCAGGTTATTTAAGTCATTTGGGGGGGGGGGTTGGGGGGGGTGGGGGTTTTAATTTAAAGGGTCGGGGGTGGTTTTTAGGGGGTTTTAATGTGCCGGTTTTGCGATTTTACGTTTTTTCGATTTTTCACGATTTTTCACGATATTTTACCCCCCAAAACGGCAACAATACAATTCCCTCCCCTCCCCCTCCCAGCCGAAATCGATCGTTAAGACGATCGAGGACACGATTCACATCCCTATCACTTGTGCTTAAGTCTCTGCCAAGGAGAGTATACCTGACTTCATGTTTTCTCTGGCTTATAATTAATCCTGATAGCCTGAAAGAGGGGCTGGGTGTTCCCTAGTCAGAGGCAGGACAAAGTCAGGAGGTATAGATTTCAGCAGCCAATGATATGATCCGTGCACACCCCCTGAGCCAAAGCCAATGGTGTAATGACTCTTCTGTTGCTATGGGAAAGTAGCCAATCATGTAATGACACATCATCTGCCTTTGTATGAATGTACAATAAAAGGAAGAGGCTCTGAGGACAAACCCTCTTTTTCTCTCTTCCTGCCTGCCATGAAAGCTGTCTGATGCCTATTCATTACTCTACTCCTACATCTGGTGACCGCCCGGACGTGATGATAAACTCCATGCTTATTTCGGCTGGTCATAGCTTAAAGGTACGTACCGTTCAACAGATTTGCAATCGTAATATTTTTTTTTAAAAGTACTTCTTAGTAATTTTTGAAAGTATTTCTCAGCAAGTTTGTTCCCCACACTCGTAAGCATGGGCAGTGATTTATCTATGCAGCAGAGGCTACATGCCAAGGAGCTGCAGAAAATCATCAATAATCATTATTTCATCACCAGAAGAAAAATAGCGCAAGTCAGCCTGGGGGACTTAGAAAAATTAATAAGTGAAATAGCTTGCCGTTGCCCTTGGTATTCGATGGAGGCTGTATGCCAGTTTTTAATATTTTCCAGATTGACGCTGCCATGAAGAGATGTGAAGATGAACACTTTGCAGTTTATTTTAACATTTTTCTAACACCTTTTGACTTTTGACTTTTGATCCTTGATCTAATTTTGTTTTTGATAACTTTTGATAAGATTTTTATCTCACATTATGTGTTATCTGTTGTCTGTCTTGATGCCAAGAAGACTAGTATGAATGAACATTTTGCAGGATGGATGAATATGTGTCAGTTTTGTGTAAATTAATATTTGCAAGATGAATGAATATATGTCAGTCTTGTGTAACATATGTTTAATGTAATGTCTAATATACTTGTCATTTGATTCAGCTTACTGCAAATGACTTTTCTTTAAAGGATTAATTTACATTTATTGCTAATTTACTGAATGAAAATTGATCACTGCATAAACTTTCTTGATAATGGGGTTACCCTCTTTTCTGAAAAAGGTGGCTCTGCTTATTGCAGCCATTCCTTTGCATGAATTTTGTCAATAATTGAACATTAAATACTTATTTGGCATCCCCTACATCACCACAGGGCAAGCCATTGTGGAGAGAGCAAACCATACGCTTAAGAGCTCTGGACCAAACAAAAGAAAAAGGGGAGATTGCCCCTGGATTTTCCCCCTGAACAAAGTATTGTTTACTTTAAATCATCTAAACATATCAGGTTCACATAAGAACACAGCCATGAGTAATCATTATGGGACTAGGGTTAGTCACCCACAGCCATCAGTTTTGTATAGAATATTTAATGTCTGGTACGGTCCCGTTCCCTTAAAATGGGGAACGAGGATATGTTTCTCTGCTTGCTTCCACAGGTATCAAGCCGTGGAAAGATGGAAAGGTGTCCAGGTCTACAGGACCCGATCCCCAACTTCTCCCTGAGCCTCCACAGCCCTCAGAAGGACAGAGACCGGACTCCTTGCAAAAAACAGCACCACATGACCTGGGGACAGATCAAGGCCCTATCCAACCAATCTGCACAACTCTTAGAACAGCAAGGCCTTGAGAAAACTCCAGAGAACTTATTAGCCGCTTTTTCTTGCCTGAATGCCAACTCATTAACAATTGTGTTCTGCATCCTCATCCTTTGCCTTATTTCTCCAGCTATGGTGATTTCAGAACAAGGACTCTGACAGGACAACATGTACATCCTCTGCACAGAACTTTTCACACCTGTTGTATCGAACAGACTGTTAGATCTGCACACATATGCCAACCCAAGCCTGCGGAGAACTACTGATGCATGCTGTACCATTTAACCTTACAGTATGGACTAATTATCCTTTACAGAGAGGTTTTCATTAACTCTCCAGTTAATAATACCATACTACACATTGGTAGCTGTATTCAAGAGACTGCCGCTCTTTGTTGGGACTATGATACAGGGGATGGGAAAGGGAATTCAGGTGGGAAATATCCATATTGAAACCTTGCTCTCAGCCCAGATACAAAGATGTCTTGTAAGATGCCTAATAGGGAATCCGGAGCCCTGCAGAGTTGGCACACCACCTGCACCAGCTCTGGGTGATATGGAGATTCAGAAGCTCATCGGCAGCTGGCACACCACGTCGAATTATAGCTTTCTTCTCTCCATAACCCTCTTCCCCTATTTCCAGCCCATACCATAAGACATAACAGATTTCAGTAAGGGTCTAAAGCTTTACTGAGCTGCCCTAAACAAAACAAAAAGGGTGAGATGTGGGAAATATGCACTTGCCAGCAAGCCATTTCATCAGGGGTTAAACACTAACTTCCCTTCTCCCTGACATTTGCCTGAATAAAAGCATCACTTGTGCTTAAGTCTCTGCCCAAGGAGAGTATACCTGACTTCATGTATTTCTCTGGCTTATAATTAATCCTGATAGCCTGAAAGAGGGCTGGGTGTTCCCTAGTCAGAGGCAGGACAAAGTCAGGAGGTATAGATTTCAGCAGCCAATGATATGATCCATGCACACCCCCTGAGCCAAAGCCAATGGTGTAATGACTCTTCTGTTGCTATGGGAAAGTAGCCAATCATGTAATGACACATCATCTGCCTTTGTATGAATGTACAATAAAAGGAAGAGGCTCTGAGGACAAACCCTCTTTGCCTTCTCTCTTCCTGCCTGCCATGAAAGCTGTCTGATGCCTATTCATTACTCCTACAAATAGCCTTAACTTCTTTAGCTTTTCCTCATAGAGGAGCTGCCCCATGCTCCTTATTTTGGTCACCATTCTCTGCACTTTCTTGAGTGCAACTATATCTTTTTTGAGATGTGATGATCAGAATTGCACACAGTATTCAAGGTGCAGTCTCACTATGGAGCGATACATCAGCATTATGACATCCACCATTTTATTTGCCATTCCTTTCCTAATAATTCCTAACATTCTGTTTGCTTTTTTGACCACCACAGTACATGAGCTGGCGATCTGCAGGGAGAGTAGGGAGAGTATTGGGAGATTGTTTGTTCCTGAATTGTTTAGCACCAGCTTTTTCAGTCAGCACAAAAGAGCAAGACCACTATTTAGGAGCTAAGTTGATTTATAGGTTTATCTTTGAAAAATGTATTAGACGGTTTCTATGAGATATGACGTTACAAGGTAATTAAATACAATAACATAGATAGAGGTTAGATAGAGGTTAGTGGTGTACAGTTTTAGAATGGGAAAAGATACATTAAGTAAATCAAGTGCTCAATTATATGATATTGGTTGTAGCCCATTGTGGGCAAGAGCCTGTGGATTACATTGGTAAGAGCATGATATAATAAATCTGATACCTTTTTTCCCATTAGATATTTTTGTGAGTCCTTGTTTTTCTTTTGTTCATAAGTTTACAGGACTTGCTTGCTCAGTTTTTTTTGGTTACTAAAAAATAAGTGAAATACTAGATTCTAGGATTGCACTAACTACAGTATTTGTGATTTTATTTTGTATGACTATTAAATAAAGCAATTGCGCAACATTTTCACTGCCAAATTTTTGTTAACAAACAATTTTATATATCCAGATAAACTGAGGAGGCATCATTGATGTCTAAACAGCAGCAGAATGGAAGGAGGTAACACACAATGAGGATTGGGAAATATACAGACGTGCCTAAATTTGTTCTGAATATGTTGGATTAGCTATGCCTAGACATAACCTTTTGAAAATATACCAAGGATTGCCACAATGATCAATGGTAACACCAGTTGGCGCCACCACCAATGTCACTGGTGCTGCAGCAGGTTGTCATAGCAACCCACAGCCTACGTATGGCAGCCTCGTAGATTGCCAGAGTGTTATGGCAGCTGGGCACTGTATAGCTCTCTATCCACACAGAAAACTAGAACTATTCCATCATTTGCATGATGAAGCTCTAACACGCTTCTGTAATAATTTCAAGAAAATGCTTTTACCAGGAGTTATAGATTTACATGAAACAAAGCTTGTACAAAATGGACACCCCTGCAGTTATAAAAGTGAGAATAGCAAACCCCTGTTGCAGCAACTCGAGGAGTGATTGCATGGGACACGGCAAGAAAATGCTTTCCTGCAACAATAGGAAATGTCTTTCAGTTCTGGCAAGAACACCAAACGTGTCTTTAGAATCTGACACATCTTTTTGCCAAATGCATGGATTAATTCACCTGGAAAAAAAAAAAATCCAAGCCTTACAATTCCAGAGGCATGGTAAATCTAGGATCCAATAATCTAAAGGGTAGATTTTCAAAACCTACCCAGCACGCACACACGGACACGTGATTTTATAACATGCATGCGATGGCACACGCATGTTATAAATGCCAGGTCGACGCGTGCAAGGGGGGGAAGATTTTTGCATTTACGCGTGGCATCGCATCGGGGCCTTCCCCAGTTCCCTCCCAGTCTGCTCCAAATAAGGAGCGGACTGGGAGGGAACTTCCCAACCCCCTAGCCTAACTTCCCTTCCTCTTCCCCTATCCTGCCCCCTCCCCCTATCCCTATCCTAACTAGCCCGAATTTTTATATTTCACCTTTTGCTCTTGCCTCGGAGTAGGAGCAAGTTGTGCACGCTGGCACCCTGCCCTGCCCCCCCCCCCCCCCCCGACCCGCCTCGCCCTGCCCCCAGACCACCCCTTTTTCATGCCTCGGGACTTATACAAATTGGACCGGTGTGCATGAGGCTCGGCCTCGCACATAAACCGCAGGATTTATATGCGCTGGGGTTTGAAAATCTACCCCTAAGATTTCATAATGCATGTGTACTCATTTCATCTTTTTTTGTTCCAAACTAAGATCATAGATGTCAGCACCTTATATACAGAAGAAACATCTTCACTAATACGAGGTCATCATTCAGTAGGACCCACTGAGACTATGTTTCAAATTTAATCGGTCTGAGTTAGGGGAAGAAATATTTTATAAATTAGATGTATATATTTGAATGGTGCAGATGTGTATATATATATCATGCATACAGGGATCACTATTTTGTTTTATTGCCAGCCAAATGCTGTTTTTGTATTTTCAGATTCTATTCAGCAGCTTATGGAAAAATGCTCCTTTTTCTCTGATTTATATTAGTTCTGTAGCCCAGTGTTTTTGCTATTTTGTTCTGCAATATGCTATAATAGTATGCACGTATAACCCCTGATTAGAAACATAGAAACATGGCAGCAGAAAAAGACCATACGACCTATCTAGTCTGCCCATCCGTCTAATCTATCTAGCCCTTAACAATTAACATCACTCCCTCAGAGATCATCTGTATTTAATTATCCCATGCTTTTTTTTGCTTCTCTTTCTCTCTCAGAAAAGAGATACAGAAGAATTCTCTAGATTCCCCCCATATATGCCCATTTATTCCCTGGACTCAATCACAAGGGGCCTCTCCACAGGGGCACCTGACAGCAATGCTGGTAACATTGTAAAAGAACACACAGGAAAAACCTGTTGTGGAATAATACAGACAAAAGGGAATTTCTGACAATACAATTTTATTAGTATAATGCCAACACTCAATTGTATTAAGTATAAGGAGAAAACAAGAGATTATGTAAAACAAAAAGAGAAGAAAGTGGGAGTAATATACTATAGTAGTTGTTGAATGTTATGTTTTCCAAACATAACATCTTCCTTCCACCAGGTTATCCTTCTTTCCACCAAGTCTCTGAAATGCCAGTTGTATCTATCTCTTCTTTCTAACTCTCCTTATTTTTTAGACTTCTGGTATTTGAATACGGACATTTCAGAGTATGCTTTCGGTTCGTATTTGCAACCTTCCTAGCAGTTGACAGGGATAATTTGAAATCTTTTAATTCAGTCTGCTCTTTACTTAACGGCTCCAGGGTTACTTTTGCTTTATTTGAAATTCCCCTTTCCCAAAATGTTGCCCAGTTCCTAACAAAAAAAAAAAAAGGAGGCCTTATACTTACTGGATTTATAAATGTGCTATAAAAAGTTACATATAATAATAATACATAACAGTGACATAGCATTAAACTGATTTGAATTGATTTGTACTATCAATCCTACTATTTGTATACTAACAACATATGCTACCAGCATTGCTAACAGATCAACATTGGATACTACTGGGAGCAGTTGGCTTGAACTGCACTCCCAGTGACTTTAGCAGTTTCAAGGGTTCAAATGATATACAAAAGTGTGGGAATGAGGTTCTGGAGGCCAAATTTAGGATTTTAGGAAGAAAGTTGAAATACAGAACCTCCAGGGTGATCCAGATTCCACGTGCAGGACCCTAGAGGCAGACAGAACGCCAGAGTCTCAATGTGTGGAAGAGATGATGGTGCAGGGGAGAAGTTTTTAGATTTGTTAGGAACTGGGCAACATTTTGGAAAATGGGAGCCTACTCTGAAAGTAGGGCTCCACCTAAACCAGGATGGAAGCAAGCTGCTGGCACTAACATTTAAAAAGGAGATAGAACAGCTTTTGAACTAGAACATGGGGAAAGCCGAAAGGTGAACAGCTGTGCATGGTTCAGAGGGAGGCATCTTTGATGGAAATAATAAACAGGTAAGTTAGAGTATCCCGATAGAGAGTTTCAAATAAAGCAAAAGTAACCCTGGTTCCTTTAAGTAAAGAGCAGACTGAATTAAAAGATTTCAAATTATCCCTGTCAACTGCTAGGAAGGTTGTACATACGAACAGAAAGCATACTCTGAAATGTCTGTATTCAAGTACCAGAAATCTAAAAAATAAGGAGAGTTAGAATGAAGAGATAGATACAACTGGCATTTCAGAGACTTGGTGGAAAGAAGGATAACCTGGTGGAAGGAAGATGTTATGTTTGGAAAACATAACATTCAACAATTACTATGGTATATTACTCCCACTTTCTTCCCTTTTTGTTTTACAGAATCTCTTGTTTTCTCTTTATACACAAAATGTGTCAAAATTCTCTTAAATTTAGTTTATGTTGCGGTCCCGGGCCGTGCCCCGATCCCTCCATCTACCTCGGGGACGGCCTGGGCCGTTTCGAGGCCTCCACGGGCCTGCAGGCCTTCCAGCGCGTCTCTCCCTACTTGGGAGAGACGCCGACGATCTGGCGCGGCTGGCCCCACCCCCTAGACGCACGCGCGAGGAGGAGTCCCATTTAAAGGGGCCAGCACAGGAAATCATCATTCCTGCCCTGGATGACGTCAGACGTCTTCAGGGTATTTAAACCCTGCATCTGGACTCCCTCAGTGCCTTGCAACGAGGTTCCCTCTGTTTACAGAGTGTCTATTGCTGTGTGGGATCCTGGTTCATCTCTACTGTCTTCTGGTTTGACTCGGCTTGCTTCCTGACTCATCTTCAGCTTCTGCCCCTTGGTTTTGGTTTCGACGTCTGACTTCTAGCTTCTGACCCGACTCCATCCCACGACTTCGTCTCCAGCTTCTGTTCCTGCTTTGGTATCGACTTCTGACTTCTGACCTGGCTTCCGACCCAGCTCCGTCTACACTCCGTCTTCTGCTTCGTCCCTGGCTTTGGTTTGGACCTCTGACTCCTGGCTTCTGACCCGGCTTCACTCCTGGACTCTGACTTCGGCTTCTTCCTCACCTCAGGTATCCGGTATTTGCTGGCCCAGAAGATTCTCCTAAGCCCCAGCGGCTCGGGCTCTCATGGGCTCCTCCCGGGGGAGCCACAGGCTTCCGAGGGTGAAGACTCTTCAGCTACCTGGGCCCAGCCTTCGTCCATCTCTTCGGCCGCTGCCTGGATCCTTGGTCGCATAGGGTCCCACCTAAGTCCAAGAGGTCCGGGTCCCTACAGGCTCCTCCTGGGGGGACCTCAGACTTCCAGTGGTGAAGCCTCTTCTGAGTCTCTTCCTTGCCGCCTCCCAGCTGGGACGCTTGCTGTGGTCTTCCATAGCATACCATCCACTGTCCCAACCGACCCAAGGGTCCACAACCATAACAGTTTAGTGAACCAAACGTCTGATTAGAATTTATGAACTTGTAAAATCATGTGTTCACGATTGTTCTCGGATGGGGCCCAGTGGAAGGCTTTTTCCATACTTGGAACCAACTGATCCCATAGATAGGTTCAAATGCAAAGGACTTGATCCCCAAATGCAGGATTTCTCAGCTCCTCTTCTTCCCTAGGCTTTGTTCTCCAGCAGATACCTGTCTCCCTAACTTTCATCGTAAATCTTCTGCAGACCTGGATTCCAACTAGAAAAATAAAGAACAAAACACATACTGATAGATTTTAGAAGCCCCAAGAGTGATAAATTGTAGTGATATGTGCACATGTATTCTGGGCGCATGGAGACAGTATTTTACATATGCAGCATTTGTTCTTAATTTTAATGGGGGACTGACACTGCCCTTTGAAGTGCCTCATCTGCCAGTCCCAATCACTTGACCACATCTAGCTTTCCCTGACATTATGGATTTAATGTCACTGCCTACTAGGGATTTCAATTAAAAGTATTATTTCCAAAAGAGGCCCACTGGGGATTTGGCTTCAGAGAGCACCACTGTCCCAGTATAGGTGAGACTGGAAAACTGCCCCCAGACCCCCACGAGGCAGTGCCTTCTTGGCTTAAAAGAGCACAATAAAAAAAGCAGTTAAATAAAAAGCCTGGCTTGCACAGCAGCAAAAATGATGAAATATATTTTTCAATGGAAATTCTATCAAACTAGCTGGAAATTGAAAATATCTCCCACCCACAACACCCAAATCCTGCTTGCAACCTACCCCAGGGGGTAAAATAAACAGAAAAATGCCAGTGCAAGCAGCTTCTCAGTGGCACAGACAGAGATACCGTCTCAGATCAATAAAAAAGTGTGGTCAAAAAAAGTATGGCTAGCTGGCGGCAACACTGCAGCAAAATTGAACAAATCTTTTTCAATGGAAAATTCTATCAAAGTAGCTAGCAATTGAATACAGATTTGAGACACTCAGACTAGCTCTAAGTTCAGCCACCTCCCCTGACCACCTCCCCAGACCAACCCCACTGAGAAAGTGGGTGGCACACCATGTGCTTAACGTATAAATAGTGCTGCGTCATCAGAAATATCATCACAGGGCACTGAGTGAGAGCGGCGATTGGCCCCATTAGAAAAATGCTTAGCTCTGATAGGTTGCATTCTGGTCTCCTTGCCAACCTGTCTGACCCATTCTATGACAGGCTGTAAGGTCACTTATGACTCACAGGAAATGGCTGGTTTTTGCTATCTCCTATTTCAAACGGCCGCTAAGAAATCACTGCGAGCCAAAAGAATGAAACTAATATGATACGTTGTATTTGTGGGGGATCGCGATGCGTTTCGCGAACCCACAACTACAACGAATTGGGACTTATGTGTTGCGGATTGCCAATGCATTGAAAATGAATGGACATCCTAGAGACTACATTTTATTGATCTCCATAATTTACAGACTCAGAAAAATATCCTGTTAAATATTCTTGCTTATTTATTTATCGAGTTTTATATACCGTCGTTCGGTTTCGCCATCACAACGGTTTACAAAGTTTCCTTGTTTAACAGAGTGTCCAAAAGATTCATGTGATTGTTAACATAGATATTGTATGCTTTATAAACGTAGTTCGGATGTCAAACTATAACTATACAGGTTCTATTACGTGCTTACATTGGTTCCATATGTTTGTATAGGGCCAGTAGGAGGGAAGTAATATTTGAGAGTCATTGTGTTTTGGTAGGCTCTGCTAAACATCCACGTTTTTAGTTCTTTTTTGAAGGTTTTTAAATTTTGCTGTGTTCTAAGTTCGGTTGGGAGGGTGTTCCAGAGTTTGGGACTTCCTAGGGATATGGTTCTCTTCCGAGACTACTGTATCCTTAGACAAAGTCTGGATACTAATATGTGAACCTATATTTGTAAATGTTACAATGAATTATATATGGGAAGCATTCCTTAATGTTAAATAAGAATATGAAACTTTGAATTCATCATACAAATCTCCTGAATAATATTTCAGACGCATGACTACATCTTAATTGAAATTAATTAAGTTAACAGAGACCCTGGCTTGAGTCCCAGTTCCTGATTCAATAAACGATATTCTTTAGTTTCCACTGACCATGATTTCATTTTAGGATTTAAGCATTCTTGCATGAAGTGTAGTAAGAATGCCTAATGAGGAGATGGTGTCCATCCGTCTGTCTGTCTGTGACCTCATATCACACAAGTAAAATGATGAGAGGTAGGATATTCTGCTTTGGTGTACTTTGAGAGTGGCATAATGTAGTTGCAATGGCTGAGACTCAAACTGGTTGAGCATGCACTGTCAGGTCTACATGAATTCTACTTGCACAACTGTATGCTCTTAGCTGGAGCATACTTGTTAATTTCTTACTTTACTATTCATTATTCTCTTTGGACTCAATTCCCCAAACTTTAGAACTTAGAAAATGTTCCAGCTGAAAGTTATTCACCACATTCGGTGAATAAAAATGATCATATCTTATGTTTAACTAAAAAGACGTGTGAATATTTCATGCTGCACAGTTTCCTTTCAGTCTGCAGACATTTGCAAATGGTTATGGCAATGTTCAATATAGCCTGAATTTTAAGAAGCCTGAGCATGCAAAATCCGGTGGTTGCACGCGTGGCCAGGCCATGAGCACATCAAACGCATTTTAGAAACGGCTTGGCCGGGTCTGATCCGAGATGGTGCTTTGGCAAGATGAACAGGAGCGTCTCTCTTTATGCTTACTCTTTCCCTCTATGCAGTGCAGCACTTGGCCCGCAAACGAAGGGCAAGAGAGTGATTGGCCTCGGAGGCTCTCTCTCCCCCTTCCATTGGTGGGACCTATGAATGTCCATGTTCATCGGGGAGCAGCTTTTCCAGGATGAAGCTCGCTGCCTGGTGTTCGGGGGAAGAAGGGTCCGAACCCATCCCTGAG